>NW_022436984.1:12810910-13016152 GCF_009761245.1 Sapajus apella | reverse complement strand
CCTTTTTATTTGGGGCCTTTAATAATGTTTTAACTAGTTAGATTCGGTTTTTAGCTTTTTTTTTTTTTTTTTTTTTTTTTTTAAAGACTGAGTGCTTTTCTTTGTAAAAATTCAAGAATGGGAGCTGGGAAATAGAACGACTGCAAATGGAAATGAAAGGTTGGTTCTGTTCAATTTTTTATTTGTTTGTTTGTTTGTTTTACCACCGAAACCTGCTACATTGTCTCTTCATTTTCCTTCCCAGTGTGGAAAAGTCGGCACGGTAGCTGAAATCATAAGGAGGCAAGGGGGTTAGAGAGCTGTGAAGAGGCATGGACCAGCAGCCCAAAAACCAAGGATGCAGGGCAGGAGACAGTGACACATAGGTCAGGAAGGAGACAAGCTGTGGAGGTGATGGGCAGAAGACAATGTAGTTGGGAGATTAGGTAAATAGGTAACTATATTGAAGATACTAGGAGCCAAATCCTCATTACTGAAGCAGATATTTATAAATACCAAGGGAGGGAAATCTAGAAAATAATCCTAAGGGGTTGGATTGAAATAGAGGTATTAGTCTGGACTTACGGTTTTATTATATGTATGTATAATATATACAGAGATTGATATCAAAATCTTATAAATGTAAAAATACATACATACGTAGATAGACAGACATGAAAAATGTCTATTTTTCCTAGCTCTGTCCACTGAATGAGCCTAAAAGCAATGATACCCCACTAGCAATTAACATACTGATGGGAGGCAGAGGCAGGCAGATCACGAGGTCAGGAGTTCAAGACCAGCCTGGCCAACATAGTGAAACCCCGTCTCTACTAAAAATACAAAAAATTAACTGGGCATGGTGGCAAGTGCCTGTAATCCCAGCTACTCAGGAGGCTGGGGCTGGAGAATCACTTGAACCCTGGAGTCGGAAGTTGCAATGAGTGGAGATCGCACACTGCACTTCAGCCTGGGTGACAGTGCAAGACTCCATCTCAAAAAAAAAAAAAAAAAAAAAAAAAACATACTGATTACCCAGATTTTAGCTTCTAAATAGTATCCTTTATTAAAAGAAACCAAGGATCCTTAGAAAAATGACTGATTCTAGGGTTGAAACAGGTAATACACAAGTTACACTTGGAACATCTTCTTATGTCAGAAAATATGGAAATGCTCAATGAACAATGGGGTTATGTCAAAAAGACACGAGAACCAGCTTGAAAGCTTGCCGTACTTTAAGCATAGAAAATAATATGCTGTTTCTTATAGTAAAATACCAACTCATAAAAATAGAACCAATGATGAAAATAGACACTCATCACGTGGAAACTTACATAAAGGCAGTTGATTCAGTCAATGAATGCTAAGACCAGAGTTGGAAGTTTGATAAGGAACAGGATATTGACTAATTTCAGAAATGAAAATATGTTCCCACAAAACACAAATAAATTGCAAAAGGCAAAATGTTGAATTTAAGGAGGAGGGACCTGGCGACAATGTGGTCAAGCAATTGAGGTTAGCATCACCAGTGGTGATGGAGGAGGTAACATGTGCCACTGCGTGTGAGGCACTAAGATAAACAAAGGAGCATTTCTGTAGAATTACTATGCATAATGTATAACCTCAGCATGACCACGATGAAACATCAGGTAGACCCGGCTTGGAGGTCATTCTATTGAATGAAAGGCCTGTACTCTTCAACGCTGTCAAGCACATGAAAGACGGATAGACACAGAAGCTGTAACAGTTTGAAGGAATCCAAAGAAACATGACAATTTAAGGAAACACAGGCTCATGGATAATATCCAGGAACACAAAGAGAAAGCAGAGATTTGAAGGCTCATTGGCAAAATTTAAATGGGGTCTGTGGACTAGACAGTATTGTACTACTGTTGATAACCTGATGTGGAGGATCATATGCTGACTCTGTAGGGAAATGTCTTTATTTGGGGGAATGGCACACTAGAAGGGAGGGTGGTGATATCACACCTTTTTTCACTTCATCTCTGAAGGTTCAGAAACGCTAACGCAGGTATAAGTACAGAGAGAGGGCAATGGAGCAAATGCAATAAAACATTACAACTGGAGAATCTGGTGAAGGGAGTACAGGAGCTCTCGGTATTATTCTGGAAACTCTGAAATTCCTTCAAAATAAATGAAAGAAACAATATTATATATATTATATAATACACACATATACACACCTACACACATTCAGGGATGTGCAAATTAAAACTGCAATGAGATACCACTATACAACCACAATATGAGTAAAATTTTTAAAGACTGACAGCACCAAATGTTGGAGAGGATGTAGCGAAACTGGCTTTCTCGTGCACTGTTAGCAGGAGTGTAAAATGTTACAACTACTTTGGGAAGAGATCTGACAGTTTCTTAGAAAACCAAAAGTATACCCTCTAACCCAGTAATTCCATTCCTAGGTATTCTGCCAAAAGAAATGAAAATATATGTCCACAAAAATACTTGTACAAGAAAACTCAGTTTTATTCACAAGGAAAAATCAGAACCAGCCCACGTAGCTATCAAAATAGGAACATTAACTGTGCTACATTTAAATAAGCTAATACTACTCAATAATAAGAAGGATCAAGGTACTAATACGATCAATAACGTGGGTGAATGGCAAAAACATTATGCTGAGTGGAGTAAAGCTTATATAACAGACATATGGTATCATTTCATTTATATGATGTTGTAAAACAGGTATGTATGGTGAGGGGGATATCAGAACAGTTGTTACCTGGGGGGACTGGAGTGGAGGGGCAGGGAGTGTCCCAGGGGAGGAGGATGAGGATACTCTCAGGTATGATAATGTTCTTTCTTGATAGAGGTTTGAGTTACAACATGTAGGCATTACTCAAGACTCATCAAATGGTACACTGAAGATGTGTGCATTTCCTTGTGTGTAAATTTTACCTCAAAAGGAAGGAAAAAGAAAAAGAAATCTTAAACTAGGGTTATTGATGTACACACTAAAGTACTGCAGGGAAAGTGTACTGATGTCAGCAACTTGCTTTGAAATGCATCCTAAAGATGAATTGGATCAATGGATGTGCAGGGAGATAAACAGACACGCAATAAAACTAGTAGGGTAAAATGTTAACTGTAGAATCCAGCTGATAGATACACGAGTATTCTCTGTAAATTTCTATCTTCTCTGTGTATTTGAAAATTCCCATAAAGTGTTGGAAAAATATATATACGTTAAAAAAAAAAAAAAAAAAACTTTGCTGTGGACTAGAAAGCAGAATCGCTAATGTGAAAACAACATAATGTAAATAGTTGGTCCAAGTGAAAAGCCTGGACAAAGTGCACTGGACAATTTCTCCCAAGTGTGTGTCCTAAAAGAAACAAGATCTAGGAACATCTAGGGGTCATTTCTTCCATCAATCCTAATATTAAAGGTCACTCAGAATGACTACTCTTTTGACCACTGATTGATAGAATACTCTACACCACCAAACTGACCTAACCATTTTTACTTTGTCTTCTTCTGAAAGTGCTACTAGTTAACTAAATTGCATTAAAACAGTTTGTTTGATGTAACAGAACGTTCTTTCATTTTTATACTCGATCAGTTGTTACCTACTGGGGAGCGTGCATCAGAATCAAATGAATTACATTTTAGTGTATTATAATGGTAATGCTTAATATACATAATGTTCTGCTGCTTGCTTTTTGCTTATTATATCCTTGGACATCTTCCCAGGTCAATAATATAAATTATGCCATTTGTAAAATGGAAATATGATAGTTATAAAAACTAATTTAGTTAATACTTATAAATAAGGTAGAGCAATGTCTACATTACATAACGTAATAATTGCTTAACTAAGATTAGCTATTGTTATGTCACTGGGAAACTGTTCCATAATTTGCCTGATCTATTTATGGGCATATAGACTGCTTTCAGTTTTCTCCTGCTACAAATATTATGGAAGTGAACAACTTTATATGTAATCTTGATATGTATAATGTTACTAGGTCAGTTTTTTAGAAGTGCAAGTACTGGATAACAGAGAATATACCTGTGCCCATTATATATTTCGGCCAAAGCTCATCCTTCTACACCTGCTTTGTAACTCAGGAGTGGGAATCAGTAAACTGCCTTTTCCAGACTGCCTTGCCAACTGGCTTTTGATTTCTCCTATGAAGATATTGCCAAGTCAAGCTCAAAAATGGCTATATCAATTTGTATTCCCACCAACAATATATGAAAGGGCCTCTTTCCCAAACTGTGGAGTTATAGGACCCTATTCCAAACCTACTGAGAACTGGGTGGGACCTGGACACAATGTATTTTCCAAAAGTACTGTAAATGATCCCAATGCACAGCCAGGTAAGAACCATTGTTCTAGAGCTTTAATTCTCAAAGTGTGGTCCCCAGATGGGCAGTGTCAGCACTGGGAGCTTGTTAGAAATGCATAATCTCAGAAGCTACATTTTAACAGGAGCCCCAGGAGATTCAAATGCACACTGAAGTTTGAGAAACACTGCTCTAGAAAGGATACAGCAAGGGGTCTAGATTTAGTGGGACCTAAAGTTTACATAATCTGGGGAGTCCTTTTTACCAAAAAAGATACAAAATTACAAAGATTGAGTGCAAATTTAATGTTTTCTTACAAAGAAGGAATAAATCCCGATTCAATACAAATTTTTTAAAGCAGAAAAGTACCGCAAACATCACAAAATTCTGGAGGGAAAAAGGACAAAACGCATTTACTCATGAGCTGCCTAACACATGTCTATATTTTTCTAAATTTTTAGCTATGTCTTGATATGATCAAAAAAAATTTCTATGATCTTTCTATAGAAAGATGAGAATTCAGTCAGCTAGAAATTTGTCTTTCATTCTTGGTAATCTAGAAAAGCTTTTTTTCAACTTTCAACTCATTGTAAAATCACGTAAAATTTTCTAGAGTTTTGTCCAATTAGGATAAGCTCTATCCAGTGTCTTTCATGGGAGCTGTAAGAGTCATGGCGTTTCATGGTTCTCATCCAGTGGCTAATTTTAAATGCCCTTGGAATCAAGGACACTCAAACAACCTTGTGCAGACGATTCCTTCATGTTTCTTCTCTTCTGCTCCAGACCCCTGAGTGCCCCAATTCACATAAATTTCTTTACCTCTTCTGTTACTGTTTTATCTACATTTTCTTTGCTCTTGTGATTCTGGGTTTGTTTTTTTGTTTTTTGTTTTTTTGACTTTATGAGTGTGACCATCATAAAGGCTATCATAAAGAGTTTTTATCTCCTCTTATGATAAAAGAGAGTTTTCAACATTTTGAAGTTTCTGCTAGTTCATAAAACTTCCTTCTTTTCATTAGGCCTTTAGTTTCCAGTAGGTTACAGCCTGCCCTTCACATTTGAGTTTTAGTATGATCAACCACTCTGAAAACAGAAACAAAATTCATCTGAAATTAAGGCATATTCAAGAACAAGCAAAACACATTTTAGGCCAGGTGCAGTGGTTCACACCTATAATCCCAGCATTCTGGGAGGCCGAGCCAGGTAGATCACGAGATCAGGAGTTCAAGACCAGCCTGGCCAAGATGGTGAAACCTCTACTAAAACTACAAAAATTAGCCAGGTGCAGTGGCAGGTGCCTGTAATCTCAGCTACTTGGGAGGCTGAGGCAGGAGAATCACTTGAATCCAGAGGGCAGAGGTTGCAGTGAGCCGAGATCACGCCATTGCCCTCCAGCCTGGGCAACAGAATGAGACTCCGTCCCCATTCCCCACACCCCCCCAAAAAAACCCACACATTTTAAAATTGTAAATATAATGTACTGTATTTAAATACAATATAATACAAATATATTGAGCTACATAATAGTAGGATCAAATGACCCGGATACTACATCAGGGTAATATCTGTCGCTGCTGCCATACTGATGAATATAGGGGTGCTGTCACTAGAACCCTTGTTTCTTCGGGACTTTCTGTTGCCTTGTGTCAGAATTGCATGCCATTTCATCTAAAACCACCAGAATTTGTCATGAGAAGGGGCATCAAATATACTAAGTCTTTTTGAGATGCCTAAAACCTGAAACAGCACACACAGACTGTTCATAATACGATTAAAGATTTTTGTCCTTACAAACACAAGAATTCTGGTGGATTCTATTCTGAGCAATTACCATCGAAAAGCTGAAAGTGTGTTTATAATTGTGTATGTTGCATTACGGAGTATATTCCTGACAGAGTAATATTTCTATTTTATTTAGTCATCATTGTGAACTGAATCATTCATTTACCAATTTTATATGTCTGATGATTGGAAGAATTTTCCACAGATTTGCTTCTGGCTCTGTCCATTTCCAATCTTGCTTCTCTTTCACTCTCCACATGCTCCTAGTGCCAGGTATTGTAGGACAAGTACCTACTCCCATAATACCCTGCACCTTCATGCCACAGTGCTGGGGGAGGCTACACAGTGGGCGGTAGAAATATTCTTGGAAGTCATACCTCTACTAGGATGACTAGCAACAGTGTAACTGTATACAGAGTAGCTATAAATTACAAAAGATACACCAACCAATCCCAAATCAACACATTCCCAACTCAGTTGCCCTTCCAAAATCCACATAGCCCCACCTCCATTCCAGAAATGCCTGTTGTCACTTTCAGGCCAACCTGCACCTGAAGATTTGTGATGGGGAGGAGGGAGTAGAAAGACACGGCTGTCTTAACCAATTTCAGTAAAAATATCTTACTTTTGAAACTTTGCAAAAATATACGACCATGTAAAAGACATTGATGGGGCCTCTCTCGGGGCTTTTGGAAGAGCTGAGCAAGTAAAGAGCCCTAAAGCTTGAGCTTCATTAAAGTCACAGTAAATCTGTCTCTGCAGACAAGCATGTGGAATCAAAGTGATGGAGCAGAGAAATATCTTCAGAGATCATATAGTACAACCCTCAATATAAAGATGGGGAAACTTGAGGTCCTCCGAGGTTATGGGACTTCCTGGGATCACACAGCTGGTTAGTATCAAAATCGGGACTAAATTCTTGACTCCAAATCCAGTGCTCCTTCACTGGAGTGCTTCTAGCTTCATGGTTTTCCTCTTAAGGTCCTTAGACTTTGAGAGCTGAATTTATGCCCAATGTGTATTGAAGGAAATAAAATGTTAGAAGAGCTGTCACTCCAGATTTCGTTTAGGCAAAGTACCAAATAAATACTCTTTATCCCTGTGATCATTCTCACAGCCCCTCACAAAGTGCTTGCCAACAGAGATATTTTGCTGATCTGATGAATTTTACTTAACAAGGAAAAAAATCCCTCCCATAAATCATAACGCATAAATATTGTTTGTTTGATACCAAAAAGGCATTCTCCAAAGAAGGAAGGATTACTGCATGCTAATACTAAATGCTAATGTTAGCCTATTACAAGTGTTTCATGCTGCGGCACTCTTCTGATTTGTGCTTTGAGATAAAGATTTAATATCCCACTCTTGAATTACAGTATCTATTTGGTTTTTATGAGCCACCGTATGTTCCTACAGTAATATTTCAATTCGATCACTTCTACCCTGAAGATTTATTTTGTCTAACAATTCACACACACCACCTAATTAAAACAACTTAAATCTGAGATATCTGGACTGTATTCTGTGGTCTTCATTTATGCAATAATCACTTAGTGAATGCTCCTGCTGTGCCGGGGTCTGTGATAGAGGAATAAGAGAAGCCTGTGACATTGATGAGGGGAGGCAAAGATAAATGAGACAAGCTGTTTGCCTTCAGGGAGCTTTTAGACCCATGGGAGAAATAGATACCTGGCCCAATCATCATCATGCAAGATGGTGGAGTTAGCACACAGAGGAGGGGGGACAGGAATTCTGCCGAGAAGAGAGGAATTCAACAAGGCTTTGGAGAGCTGACTTTTTTTTTTTTTTTTTCTCCCCAGGTGGAGTTTCACTCTTGTTACCCAGGCTGGAGTGCAATGGCACGATTTCGGCTCACCACAACCTCTGCCTCGTGAGTTCAAGCAATTCTCCTGCCTCAGCCTCCTGAGTAGCTGGGACTACAGGCACGTGCCACCATGCCCAGCTAATTTTTATATTTTTAGTAGAGACGGGGTTTCACCATGTTGACCAGAATGGTCTCGATTGCTTGACCTCGTGATCCACCCGCCTCGGCCTCCCAAAGTGCTGGGATTATAGGCTTGAGCCACCGCACCCGGCCGAGAGCTGACATTTGAATTAACTCTCAAAAGAAAATGTTTGCCAGAAAGACAAGAGGAAGGGCATTAGAAACAAGAACGAGCATGAACAAACTCTTGGAGATATGAAGGAGAATATTTGGGAAAGGTTATTTGGGAATACATAGTGTGCCCAGGAGCTGGGAGTCTGGCAGTGGGAGAAAAATGGCAATGCAAGAAATGTCACATTAGCCTGGGAAGGCTTTCATGCCATGTTATGGGGTCTGGACTTGCCTCTGCAGGAAAGGGTAAGCTTTTAGGCAATGTTGTGTCATAATCGGTTCTGCACTCAGGAAAGTCAAGTACAGGAGGCATGGAGTTACAATGCTGTGTGTAGCAAACGTCCAGGCAAGAAATAAGGGCCTGAGCTATGAAAATCCCAGTGACTGTGATGATAGCATCCACCGGCAAAGGCTCTCCAGCAGTATCTTCTGATAAGCATCTCATTGTTAAAGTCTGTAACTGGAAATGCTGCACAACAAGACTAAGGCTCTCCCTGTCTTCTTTCTTACAGCAAGCAGTTATGTACAACATAAAGTTCCAAGATCATTCCTAAAAGTAAATAAGACGTGTCCCAAGATGACCTATAGTTGACCCTGTCCTCCTTGTCCAGTCATTCTAATGATCTCACATGCCATCCACTTTTTCTTTTCTTTTTTACAATCAATGAGACTGAATCAAGATGGGCCAGCGAGTCTGACTTGTAGAGAAAGCAATAATGTAAGAGGCTCAGGACCTAAGGTCAAAGCTCCTCCCTTCTAGGTCAAACAGGAAAACACGGAAATCCACTAACCCAGTGGGAAGCCAAAGTCAGTTTATTAATAGGCTAGCAAGCATCCTATAAGCTCCCAAATTCAGTGCTCACTGGTAAAAGCTAGATTAGAGAATAATAGATTAAATGTTAGGACAAATGGAGTCTCTGCTCCCATTCCAAATCTCTGTGTTGGAACCTAAGAGTTCCAGCATGCCTATGATGAATGGGCCTGCGGAGCTCACTGCCAGTCCATTCACTCTGCCATTGGAATAAATGAGGGCTGCAGGCGCAGAACAAAGGGAGAAGTTCCCACCTCTTTCCCACGGGCAGCCATCCTCTGGGGGCTCTCCCAAGACAGAGAAGGGGAAAAAGAGCACACAGTTCCTGTGTCCAGGCTGTAAAGCCCAAAGGGGAAGCCAAGCGCTTTGCCTTTGACACAGTTCTCCCTGTCAGTCAAATGTGGGAAGGAATGTTACCAATTCTGGCCAACCACATTAGTCAGCTCTCTTCCATCAGAACATGCCAGTGAGAAGATGGAGAGAGGCAGAAATGCCTTCCCCAGCACTTCCATTGTGAGGCAGACATGTTTGGTGGAAGGCAAGGGGTTACCAGATAAAAGACAGAATGCTCAGTTAAATTTGGATCTCACATAAACAACAAATCATCTTACAGAGTAAGAATATCCCTAAGATTGCATGGGATATACTTACACTAAAAAAATTACTGTTTTCCTCAAATCCAATTAAACTGGTCATCTTATACTTTCATTTGACAAATCTGACAACCCTAATGAAAGAATCTTCCTCTGTGGCATAGTCACTTCCCCATATGGGAATTGCAATCTCAGAATTCTAGAAATGGAGGAGAACATTGAAATCACCTAGTCCATCAGCTTAAATTGATCTCTGATGAGAATGAGGAGATCCAAAGAATTGCAATAACTGCCCCAAAGTCACACTGCTAATTAATGACAGACCAAGGAATATATTTCCAGACCAAGCACGGTGGCTCATGTCTGTAATCCCAGCACTTTGGGAGGCTGTGGTGGAAGATTTGCTTGAGGCCAGAAGTTGAAGACCAGCCTGAGCAATGTAGGGATACCCCCGGCACCACCATCTCCATTAAAAAAAAAAAAAAATTAGCTGAGTACAGTGGCACATACCTGTAATCCTAGATACTCAGGAGGCTGAGGCAGGAGGATGAGTTGAGCCCAGGAGTTTGAGGCTGCAGTGAGCTATGAGTGTGCCACTGCACTCCAGCCTGGGCAACAGAGCAAGACCCTGTCTCTAGTTTTTCCAAAAAAAAAAAAAAAATTTCCAGATTCCTATTGTAGTATTCTTTCCCCTCTATCACACTAAGCTCCCTTTGTCCCTTGGCTCAGTAGCTCTGGAATTACTCTAAGGGCAAAATGAATGACTTTTTAAATATCTCCTCCCAATGCCACACACAATGCTTTATGAGCCCTGGCAGAGCAAACAACGCTGTGGAGCGGCAGCCATGCGGCTGAATGCCAGCTGCCGGCCACCACGCTCCACTTCACTCTCACCCTCTGTGTTCTGCCTGAGAACCTGGGCTCTGGAGTTGCTGGGGGCTGGCACAGCTTTTAGCCAGGTGTGAAAATTGTCCTAGGCCCCACGAGAGGCCGTGAAGCATGATTCTCTTAAGAACATACAGCCGTTTGGAAGGGTCCTCTCTACGGAGGTAAAGGGTTCAAGAAAACACAGCTGAGGACTGGGAGCTTGTGTGAGAGGCAGTCTCATCTTAACCAGGAACTTCAGCTTCCCTCACAGCAAACCTTGACCACAGCTGCCAACAAAGAACCAGCTGGGCTTTTAAGAATCCTTCCTCGCCAGGTGCGGTGGCTCACGCCTGTAATCCCAGCACTTTGGGAGGCCGAGGCGGGTGGATCACGAGGTCAAGAGATCGAGACCATTCTGGTCAACATGGTGAAACCCCGTCTCTACTAAAAATACAAAACATTAGCCAGGTATGGTGGCGCGTGCCTGTAATCCCAGCTACTCAGGAGGCTGAGGCAGGAGAATTGCCTGAACCCAGGTGGCGGAGGTTGCGGTGAGCCGAGATCGCGCCATTGCACTCCAGCCTGGGTAACAAGAGTGAAACTCCGTCTCAAAAAAAAAAAAAAAGAATCCTTCTTCTCCTTCCCCTTGCCTCCCTCTGGTGGACAAGTGGACAAGCAGTTAGTACAATGGACTTGAGGTGGCGAGGCGTTCTCCAGGGCCATGCAGACTGATAGACTGAGGTCTACACCACCCAGGTATTTGGCCAGCTCTCGACAAAGTTGTGACATAGAGTGATCTTCACCGCCCTCTGTCACTTCTCACAACTCAGGCCACTGTATCTTATTGGTCTCCAGGACTCTGATCATCCTCCCTCCACCCAGTCTCTTCCCACCTCCTTTCCCATGGCCCAACCTCCTTCCACTGTAACCTAACTATGACATAGCCTTCTTGGAGTCCCAACGCCCCAGGCAAGTAACTTTTTACTCTTCCAGAGAACAAGTTGCATCGTTCCAATTAGAAGAGACTGCACGGTCTTTTTTTTTTTTGAAGTCTCACTCTATCGCCCAAGCTTGCACGATGTCAGCACACTGCAATCTCCACCTCCTGGATGCAAGCAGTTCTCTGCCTCAGCCTCCTGAGTAGCTGGGATTACAGGCGTTTGCCACCACACCCAGCTAATTTTTGTATTTTTAGTAGAGATGGGGTTTCACCAGGTTGGCCAGGTTGGTCTTGAATTCCTAACCTCATGATCCACCCGCCTCAGCCTCCCAAAGTGCTGGGATTACAGGCATGAGCCACCGCACGCACCTGGACTTTTTTTTTTTGAGATGAAGTCTCTCCCTGTCACCCAGGCTGGAGTGCAGTGGTGCAGTCTCGGCCCACTGCAACCTCTGTCTCCCAGCTTGAAGCAATTCTCCTGCCTCAGCCACCCGAGTAGCAGGGAGGTTGAGACATGGTTTTGCCATGTTGATCAGGCTGGTCTAAAACTCCTGACCTCAAGTGCTCCACCTACCTCAGCCTCACAAAGTGCTGGGATTGCAGGCGTGAGCCACCACGCCTAGCCGACTACACAGTCTAAGCATGAAGCTAGGTTACTTCCTGATAATCATTTATTTCGTCCTTAGTAAGTGTAAGGTTCTTTTGCTAAGAGCTTGATACATGTTTTCTTATTACATTCATAATTTTCATAGCAAACCCTGAGGCAGATACCACTTTACAGATGAAGAAACTGGGGCTTGGGAACATTAAATAACTCAGGCAAGCTTTTACTATATGTGCTGGAAGTGGGATTCAGACTCAGAAAATCTGGCTCTAAATTCTAGAAATCCCTGTCCAATGGGACTTTACAATGATGAAAATATTCTGTATTATCCAATATGATAGCCACTAGTCACAAGTAGCTATTATTTGAAATGTGACTGCAACTGAGGAACTGATTTTTTAATTTTATTTAATTTTTATTAAATTTAACTTAGTCACAGATGACTAGCAGCTACTCTATTGAATAGCATAGTCTAAAATATAGCCTTTGGCCAGACATGGTAGCTCACACTTGTGATCCCAGCACTTTGGGAGGCTGAGGCAGGAGGATCACCTGAGGTCAGGAGTTCGAGACCAGCCTGGCCAACTTGGTAAAACCTTGTCTCTTCTAAAAATACAAAAATTAGCAGGGTTTGATGGTGCACACCTGTAGTCCCAGCTACTTGGGAGGCTGAGGTAGGAGAATCGCTTGAACCCAGGAGGTGGAGGTTTTAGCATGCCGAGATTGTGCCATTGCACTCCAGCCTGGGTGACAGACTGAGACTCTATCTCAAAAAAGTAAATAAATACAACACAATACAATACAATATAGCTTTTGTGTTATTGTAGTTACTTACTCTCCCCCTGCTCCTTGTCCCACAAACACACACACTCACATGCACTTGCTGAGTAGGTTAGGGAGATATTTTGTCCGCATCATTCCCTTGGCCCTTGCTCCACATAGATTTGAGGTAGACTCTCGACTGGAAAATTGAGAGTTGACTTATGTCCTGTTTGATGCAATAAGGCAAGGAAAAGAGAATCGGTGATATAAAAGATACGGGCTCTTATCCTTGCTCTGCTAGTGACAAGTCACATAATTTCTCTGGATCTCAGTTTCTGCCTCCGAACAAGGACAGAGCTGTACTCCATGATCTCAGATATCACTTTCCAGCTTTAATATTCTGTAGCTGGAAAGTACCCACAGAACCTTCTCCAGCTCACGTAGAAAACAACAGCTGCAGGTGATAAGTCTGGCACCAACAGTGATTACCTGGAGGAACAGTCAGCAAGCATGCTTGATTGTACACATCCAACACCCTGTAATATATAGGGTTCTTTTTTTAGAACGCTAATCAGAGATCCATTTGCATAATTAACATCTTTAGGAATAATTGCAAATGATACATCTGTTCACTATCTCCCCATCCTTGGCAAACTATGTGTTATAAACACAGTTCCTTTAGCTCTGTAAACACGTGGTACCTGTCCTTTGCTTTAGTCACTTTCAACCTTGGAGTGATGATGACCTTGTGTGACCTATTCCTGTGCAGTCCCATCCCTGTCAATGTTGCTCCAGTGAAATCAGGACCACTTACAACTATCTGCTTTCACTGGTCGCAGGACATGGGTCCTTAATCTCAGCTTGGCTCTCTAAACTAAGCATGCAGAGTATTCATGAAATTTTGGGTGAATGTACTTGTCATGTGTGTTCTGGGGAGCAGGTTTATGGCTTCCATGAGTTTCAATGGGTGTCCATTACCCAAAACAGAACGGTTAAAAACCACATACTGTATGATTCCATCCACATGAAAGTCCTGAATAGGGAAATACATGGAGATAGAAAGTAGATTAATGGCTACTTAAAACTGGGGAGATCAGGGATGGGAGAGTGGGGAGGGGAGTGATAAAGAATATGGGATTTCTTCTTGAGATAATGAAAACGTTTTAAAATTGACTGTGGTTAGTGGTTACACATTTTTTTTTTTTTTTTTTTTTTTTTTGAGGCAGAGTCTTGCTCTATCACCAGGCTGGAGTGCAGTGGCACTATCTCAGCTCACTGCAATCTCTGCCTCCCTGGTTCAAGTGATTTTCCTGCCTCAGCCTCCCAAGCAGCTGGGATTACAGGCACCCACAACTACACCCAGCTAATTTTTGTATTTTTAGTAGAGATGGATTTTCACCATGTTGGCCAGGATGGTCTCAGTCTCCTGACCTCGTGATCCACCTGCCTCAGCCTCCCAAAGTGCTGGGATTACAGGGTTGAGCCACTGCACCCAGCCAAATATATTTTTAAAACCATTGAATTGTACACTTTAAATAATGAATTGTACAGTATGTGAATTATATATCACTGAAACTGTTTTAAAAAAAAATTTAAACCCCTGCTTAGAAAAAAGGGCCATGGTTTGTAGGTACCTACAGATAGCAAAGGTGTATCCTCTCTGTTCCCAGAAAGCCTTGAGTGGTACGAAACCTAGTTCTTTTTTGGAAGTAAGGCCAGATTTACATGAAGCCTCCCATTGGGGGAAGGCTGTCTGAGTCAGTGCGTCTCAAATTTGAACGAGCAGATGAGTTATTTGGTGGTCTTATCAAAATGCAGTGGACCCAAGATTCTCCTGGTGGCCCAATGAACACACTGAGTAACAAAGCACTAGACCAAAAGTATGTTGGCATCCGCTTGCTTCCTGGATCTGCATGCCATCCAGATACTATGACAACACAATGTTTCCTGAGATTTTTAGCCCTGGCCACCCTTTATTCTGGACCAGGTCTTCCCCTCCAACTAACTTCTCTGCTCTCCTGCTTTAGTAAACTAAACTGAATAGCACAGAAACCTCAAGGGACCCCTTTCTCTTGCTCCCTTAAAATCTAAGCCAGAGACAGGTGCAAACAGCTCATTTGTTTTATTTCCCCTCAGCTCTACACTGGCCCAGCTTAGCCAGAACAAGCTTGCCTCCCTAGCAGGCACTTCTAACTCAAGTGTAACTGAGATAAACTCCAACCATGTGTCCTAAAGGTACAATTTCCTTATTCATCCCCTACAGGTTTCATATCCCCAGTAATGAATCAGGAAGCGTGAGACCTTGATGCTTATTTTGAACCAGAGGGGTGTCCACCCAAGAGGAAAAGGCTGTGGTTGGTCTACATGAAACAGGTTGTCTCAAGAAAGAAAAAGAACCCCTTCACTAGCCTTATTTAATTAGAACAACCATCAGAGATGCTATAGCGGAGATTGAGTGGCCACAATATTTTGCAACAACTCCCATCAAGAGGTGGAGTCTATTTCTCCATCTTGACTCTGGGCCAGGCTTTTGACTTGTTTTGACCAACTGAATGTGACAAGAGCATGGTTGTATGAGTTCCAGAGGCCTTGCAGCTCCCATCTTCTTTAAGTGCTGCCCCAAGACTCACCATGTAAGGAAGCCTTCCAGAGGAGAACCAAGGCACCCCAGCCAACTGTCAATACTATCTGCCACACCCGTGAATGAGGTCATCCTGGACCCTCCAGTTCAATACAGCCACATAAGTCAGTCCAGGTGAAAACAGCAGAGGTGCCGCTCAGCCCACCCACAGAACTGTGAGAAACAGTGAATCACTATTAAGTCACTACATTTCGGGGTGGTTTGTAACAAAATAGTAGATATCCAAAATAGGATGCTGAACTGGATAACACCTAAGATCTCTTCAAACATGATCCTGTGTGTATTTGTTTTTTGTTTTGGGATTAAGTCTCACTATATTGCCCAGGCTGGAGTGCAGTAGTGCCATCATGGCTCACTACAGCCTCAGCCTCTCAGGTTCAAGTGAGTCTCCTGCCTCAGCCTTCTCAGTAGCTGGGATTACGAGTGCATACCACCATGCTTGGCTAAGTTTTTTATTATCATTTTGTAGAGATGAGGTCTCGCCATGTTTCCCAAGCTGATCTTGGACTCCTGGGCTTAGCAATCCTCCTGCCTTAGCCTCCCAAAGTATTGGGATTACAGGCATGAGCCACCGCATCCAGCCATGATTCCATGTTTTAAGAAATGATCAGTCCAGGCATTGTGGCTCAAGCCTGTAATTGAAGCACTTTGGGAGGCCGAGAGGGGTGGATCACATGGTCAGGAGTTCGAGACCAGCCTGGCCAACATGGTGAAACCCTGTCTCTACTAAAATACAAAAACTTAGCTGGCCGTGGTGGCACACGCCTGTAATCCCAGCTGCATAGGAGGCTGAGGCAGGAGAATCGCTTGAACCCAGGAGGCAGAGGTTGCAGTGAGCAGAGATCACACCACTGCACTCCAGCCTAGGTGACAAGGTGACACTCTGTCTCCAAAAAAGAAAAAAGAAAAAGAAAAAAAAAGTGTTCAGAGAGTTGGGCATGTTGGCTCATGCCTGTAATCCCAGCACTTTGGTAGGCCGAGGCAGGTGAATTACCTGAGCTCAGGAGTTCAAAAACACCCAGGGCAACATGGTGAAGCCTTGTCTCTACTAAAATGCCAAAAAATTGAGCTGGGCACAGTGGCTCATGCCTGTAATCCCAGCACTTTGGGAGGCTGAGGTGGGCGGATCATGAGGTCAAGAGATCAAGACCATCTTTGGCCAACATGATAAAACCCTGTCTTTACTAAAAATACAAAAATTAGCTGGGTGTGTGGTGCATGCCTGTAATCCCAGATACTCTGGAGGCTGAGGCAGGAAAATTGCTTCAACACAGGAGGCGGAGGTTGCAGTGAGCCAAGAGATCATGCCACTGCATTCTAGCCTGGGTGACAAAGTAACACTCTCTCTCAAAAAAAAAAAAAAAAAAAAAAGGCCAGGCATAGTGACACGTGTCTGTATCACAGCTACTCAAGAGGCTGAGGCAGGAGAATCCCTCAAGCCCAGGAGACAGAGGTTGCGGTGAGCCGAGATCGTGCCACTGCACTCCATCTTGGGTGACAGAATGAGACTGTCTCAAGAAAAAAAAAAAAAAAGATCAGAGATTTGATTTAGCCCCAGTCAAGCTGTTTCTTCTTTACATGCACAGATCTGTTCTCTATTCAGAACAATGCTGGCTTCCACATGTGCTTTTGTTGCTGATCTGCCATGGAAGGAGAATAATGAATGTCTCCCAAAGGGCCTCTTTGTCTTTAGTGACTCTATTTAGCAGCTGTCTCACCTGAACTGCAGCAAGGATTTAGAAATGTTTCAAGGTACAAGGGTTCAGTCCCATCACGCCCTGGCCATGAAGCACTCACTGTGCTAGGGAACAAACTTGGGAGAGTGCTGAGACACGGTGCCCGCGAGGAGAGACAGGAAATAGGATGACAATGGTGAGAATCGAGTAACATTTTCCCACCCCAGACTCCAACCCTATGACAACAAATTAATTTTGAATCTCAAAAAGATGAGGAATTATGCAGAAGCAGAAGAGAGAGCTTGAGCAAAGCTGGGCACATGTGTGCTGATTTAGAGCCTGAGAGGCAGAGTTGGAGAAAAGGTCCTGCAATTCTGCTCTTAAATATATACGCTGTAGAAAGAAACCTTAAAAACCTACCCCCAAAGAGTACTGTATATTATTTCTGTGTGTGTGTGTGTGTGTGTGTGTGTGTGTGTGTGTGTGTGTGTATAACTTTAATGAACAAGAAAGATAAATTCTAACCTTATGATATCAGCTGCCTCTGGAAAGGAAGAGAAATAAAACAACGTGATAGAAGGATGGAGACTTAGCTATACTGCAACATTTTATTTCAAAAGAAGGAAGGGAGGAAAGAAAAGAGGGAGCGAGGGATAAAGGAAGAAAAAAAGAGAACCAATGCTAATATGACAAAATAGTACCTCTTAAATCTGGGTAGTTGGTATGTGAGTGTAAATTTTTTTTTTTTTGCAGTTTTCCTGTATGTTCAAACTATTATTCCTTTTTTAAAAAATAAAATAAAAACAATGGTGCCAGGTGGGAGTACACCTGTAATCCCACCACTTTGGGAGGCCAAGGCAGGCAGATCACTTGAAGTCAGGAGCTTGAGACCAGCCTGGCCAACATGGTGAAACCATGTCTCTACTAAAAATATAGAAATTAGCTGGGCGTGGTAGGACATGCTTGTAATCCTAGCTACTCAGGAGGCTGAGGCACAAGAATCACTTGAACCCAGGAGGCAGAGGCTGCAGTGAGCTGAGATTGAGCCATTGTACTCTCAGCCTGGGCAGCAGAGTGAGACTCTGTCTCAAAAAAAAAAAAAAAAAAAAAAAAAGATGGACAGTTCACCAGCAAAGGGATTTTACCCTCTCTAGGGTGATGCCTATTCTATAGGAACTTCCTGGGTTTAATGACTGAGATACAGGTAAGTATATTCTAGAATTAAATGCTAATACTCACCTCCCCTCATCCCCACACAAACTACTACTCCTTGCTATTATATACATGCTTCACCTTGGTCTCTGCCAGGTAACACTAGCCCCAGGAGACAGAATAAGAGGGAAAGGGGGAAAAACATGAAACCAAACCCTTGTAAGACATGAAGAAACACTTACTCTGTTACAGCCCACTTTGGAATGCTCTGCGTTTCTATCACCTCGAGCATTCCGATTCATTCTGAGCATCTCCTCCAGATACAAGTCATTTTGCCAGCCGACAGGAGGAACAATTACTGCTGGCTTAAAAGATTGGTTGATTTCTCTGGCGTCTATTTGCCTGCAGTCTGGCTCTCTGACAAATCATGTTAGATCAATTTGTACCCTAAAACATAAATGGGAGGATGTGATTATTTTCTGGTTCAATAGAGAAGCATTTGATTTCAAAGGGCTGCTGCATAGCATTTTGGAGAGTCACAAGAAATGAGTTAGGTCCCTAGAGAACAAATGATGGGTTCTCAGGAGAACAGCTGGCTTCACTTCTCACCTATGCTTTGGGAACTGAGGCAGGACATGGGGAAGAACGGAAAGCAGTCTCCACTGAAAGAAGGATCTACACATCCCATGTCTAAGGAATATTTTGTCTCTTCAGAAGCAGGGAGTCTTCTAAAGCTAGAAAGCAGGCTAAAAATTCAGGAAGATGGAAACCTAATTCTACTGGTGACCACATCAAGATCTAGAAAATCACTTCTGAAAAGGAACCAAAAAGCAGAAATAAACTTCTGACCAAGAGGGAAACAGAGGTGAGAAAATCAGTTTGTTCCTTGACACTGTGATGCCCTTTACCAACAGATTTGTCTGCTGAGACACAGCACTGCAGGAGAGGCTGCAGGAGAAAAGTCCTTGGTGGGTGCCAGCCTCCCTTTACTGAGGCTGCACCTCTGGAATCTGCCTTCTGAGATGCAGTCTAACCATTGAACTCAATCTTCAGGGTCAGGTCCACCCCCATTCCTCTAAGCCACAGACATTACAGTTGACACGCAAGAGCTGCAATAATGTCATGGAAACACATGGGCTTTGGGGACAGGCTGCTCGGGTTCATTCTCAGCTCTGTGGTTTATAAGTTTTAAGACCTTGACAAACCACTTAAGCTTCAATTTCCCCAGCTGTAAAACAAGAACAGTCCTAGTACCTTCCTCACAGGGTGGTTATTAAAGGACAAGATGGATACAAAGCTCTTAATGCAGCACCTGGTACGGACTGAGCATTCCACAGGCGTTCCTGATGATTGCTGTTATTGTCTTCTGCCCTGAAAATGTGATGCTATTTGGTTCCCTATAAAAGACCCAGAGATTTTTAAATTCAAATTTAGTGGGAATATGTCCATTACATGAACATCAATGGTGGGCCTTATCCTTAGAGGTGAACTAAAGGCTTTCTCCAAGTCATTCCCCTGTATCATGAAATTGGCATCCTTCCCTACACTAATCTTTATGGCAATCGTATTACTCTTGCTCCCATCTCTACAACACTCTACATGAGGTAAATGTGTTCATGAGCATCATAGTGCAGCAAAGGCCAAGAAGTCAGAAAGCGAGAGTTTTGGCTCTTTCCATGGCAACAACCAGTTGTGTGAGTGTGCGTGATTTATTTATCATTTCTGCCTTTTGATTTTTTCACCTATAAAGTGAGGATCATTTTTCATGCTCTATTTGCTTCACCAGGCTATGAAAAACTGAAAAAGGGAATGTGAGGGAATAGACCAATGAAACAGAACAGAGATCCCAGAATAAATCCACACGCTTGCAGCCAACTCATTTCCAACAAAGGTGGCAAGAACATCCTGTGGGGAAAGGACAGTCTCTTTAATAAATGGTGCTAGGAAAACTGAAAAGTACATGCAAAAGAATGAAGCTAGATCCCCACCTTTCACCATGTATGTAAGTCAACTCAAAATGGATTGAAGGCTAAAATGTAAGACCTGAAACTATAAAACTCCTAGAAGAAAACATTGGGGAACTGCTCCAGGACATTGGTCTGGACAAAGATTTTTTGCCTAGGACCTCAAAAGCACAGGCAAATGAAGCAAAAATAGACAAATGGGATTATATCAAGCTAAAAAGCTTCTGCCACAGCAAAGGAAACAGTCAACAAAGTGAAAAGACAACCCACAGAATGGAGAAAATATTTGCAAACAATTTTTCCTATAAGAGATTAATAACCTAATTAATCTCTATAAGAGATTAGAATATATAAGGTACTCAAACAAATCAATAGCAAAAAAAAAAAAAATACTCTGATTTTAAAATGGGCAAAAGACCCAAATAAGCATTTCTCAAATGAAGACATACAAATGGCGATATAAGCAATAGAAAATGAACTAAGAAAAAAAGAAGGGAAAAAAATTTTAAGTAAAAAATAAGACATACAAATGGTCAACAGGTATATGAAAAAAGTCCAACATCATTAATTATCAGGGAAATGTAAATCAAAACCACAATGTGATATCACCTTACCCCAGGTAGAATAGCTATTACTAAAAAGACACACACACAAAAACAAACAAAAAAAAATGCTAGCAAGTGTGTAGAGAAAGGGGAATGCTCATATATTGTGAGTGGGAATCCAAAGTAGTACAGCCGTTATGGAAACTGGTGTGAAGTTTCCTCAAAAAATTAAAAATAGAACTATCATATGATACAGTAATTCAACTGCTGGATACATATTTTTAAAAAGTAAGATATTTCTTTGATATACTGCAATATACCCATGTGTATTGCAGCACTATTCACAACAGCAAAGATATGGAATCAACTTTTGTGTCCATCAGTGGATGAATGGATCAAGAAAATGTGGTGTATATACACAGTGGAATGTTATTCAACCATTCAAAAAGAATGAGATCTTGTCATTTTCAGCAAACATGGATGGAACTGGAGGATCTTATGTTATGTGAAATAAGCCAGGCACAGAAAGACAAATATTGCATGTTCTCATTCACATGTGGGAGCTAAAAACTAAATCTCATGGAGATAGTAAAACTGTGGTTATCAGAGGTTGAGAAAGGAAGTGGCGAGAGGGGAACAAGAGAACTTGGTTAAGGGATACAAAAATAAAGTTACATAGAAGAAATAAGTTCTAGCATTCAATAATACAGTAGGGAAATTATAGTTAACAATAATTTATTACAGGGCATGGTGGCTCACATCTGTAATCCCAGCACTTTGGGAGGCTGAGGTGGGCAGATCATGAGGTCAGGAGTTCGAGACCAGCCTGACCAACATGGTGAAACCATATCTCTACTAAAAATACAAAAATTAGTCAGACGTTGTGGCGGGCGCCTGTAATCCCAGCTACTTGGGAGGCTGAGGCAGGAGAATCACTGGAACATAGGAGGCGGAGGTTGCAGTGAGCCAAGATCATGCCACTGCACTCCAGCCTAGGCAACAGAGTGAAACTCCTGCTTAAAAAAAACAAAAAACAATAATTTATTGTATATCTCAAAATAGCTAGAAGAAAAAAATTGTAATGTTCCCAACACAAACAAAGATAAATGTCTGAAGTCATGAATATCCCAATTACACTGATCTGATCATGACACATCGTATACATGTGCCCCAAAAATATGTACAACTATTATATATCAATAAAAATCAGGATATTAATATTGATATAATTTTAAAAGAAAGTGAAAGTATACCTATTTGAAAAGGGTAAGGAGGAAATTCAAGAGACCCTTGTTGATTGGTTATCTTTATCCTAACATCTGCCAAGTCCTTAAAAGCATGAACACAGAAGAGTCTAAAGTGATCGCACCCAGAACGTAGCAACAATGCCTATGTAATAGTGCTTTGGGCCCGGCGCAGTGGCTCACGCCCGTAATTCCAGCACTTTGGGAGGCCGAGGCAGATGGATTAATGGAGGTCAGGAGTTTAAGACCAGCCTGGCCAGCATGGTAAAACTCCATCTCTACTAAAAAAATACAAAATTAGCGAGGCGTGGTGGCATGTGCCTGTAATCTCAGCTACTCAGGAGACTGAGGCAGGAGAATCACTTGAACCTGAGAGGCGGAGGTTGCAATGAGCTGAGATTGTGCCATTGCACTCCAGCCTGGGCAAAAAAAGTGAAACTCTTGTCAAAAAAAAAAAATAGTGCTTTGACAAGCCTCACATTATACAAGCCACATCACTAGGGACTTTATGAATATTGTTAATAATGGTGGCTCCATCAGTTGAAGTTTAAAAGTTTTTAACATAAATGACAGCAAATTCAAAGCCTTCCATCCTGAAATTAAAAACTAACCATGTACAATTACTGGTTCATTCATTTATAGCATTTGGATTTGATTTTTTAATGTTTTATTTTCATAAAGAAGTACTGGGATGGGCATGGTGGCTCATGTCTGTAATCCCAGCACTTTGGGAGGCTGAGGCAGGTGGATTGCTTGAGGTCAGGAGCTCAAGACCAGCCTGATCAACATGGTGAAACCCCATCTCTACTGAAAATACAAAAATTAGCTGGGCATGGTGGCGCATACCTACAATCCCAGCTACTAGGGAGGCTGAATCAAGAGAATCACTTGAGCCTGGGAGGCAGAAGTTGCAGTGAGCTGAGATCATGCCACTGCATTCCAGCTTGGGTGACAGAGCAAGACTCTGTCTCAAAAAAAAAAAAGAAGAAGAAGCAGAAGAAAAGAAATTCTAAGGATCAAATTATAGGGTTGTTTCTTTCAATTTTAAAAATATAACTGTAGTGTAAACTATTAATCAACTTTGTGCTTTCTGTATATATGTTAAAAGTCTAAAACTGGGCTGAGAACAGTGGTTCATGTCTGTAATCCCAGCACTTTGGGAGACTGAGATGGGAAGATTCCTTCAGACCAGGTGTTCAAGACCAGCCTGGGAAATGTGGCAAGGACCCTTCTCTACAAAAAAAAAAAAAAAAAAAAAAAAAATCTGTATTGAGCTGGGTATGGCAATATGTGTTTGTAGTCCCAGCTATCTAGGAGGTTGAGGTGGGGGGATCTTTTGAGCCCAGGAGTTTGAACCTGCAGGGAGCTATGATTGTGCCACTACATTCCAGCCTGGGCAACAGAGAGAGACCTGTCGCTAAAAGAGAAAAGAAAAAAAACAAAAAACTCTAATACTGTAACCCAAACCATTAAAACTTTGTTGCAATAGGAAATGGCTGTCACTTACAAACATTTTCTTTCTGTTTCTGTTAAGACTGGGGTAACATCTACTGTTACTGTTATCTGCTGCACAGTCCCAACAGAAATGAGGCTCACAAAGTAAATTGTAAATAGTTTATTTGCAACAAGTATTTCCTGCTGCTAAAGACTTATGAGCACCCTGTTTCATATCCTTGAGCAATTTGGAGATGATTAATCACCACTCCTGTTTAGAGGATGCAAATATAGGCAACTAGGGAAAATGCACTTATTGATATTAATGGGATTTAGTTCAAATTTTTTTAAAGTATGCAATCTCCCTAGTTATGGTGAGGCCAGAACTCTCAGGCCCTTTTGTTCCAAGGAAATTACTATGCCTTTGTCTTCATGCCTTTGTTCCTACTGTTTCCTCAGTCTAGATTCCCTCTCCCCTCCACTATTTCTATATCTATCAAACCCTATGCCACCTATTCTGTGATGCTGCCCTCCTGCCCCAACCCCAATTCAAATGATTCTTCCTTCTTCCATGCTTTCATAACTGTATACAATTGTCCCTCAGTATTTGTGGGGAATTGGTTCCAAGACTCCCTGCAGATACCAAAATCCATGGATGCTCAAGTCCCTTATATAAAATGCTGTAGTGTCAGAGGTGTTTGAACCAGAGCAACTCCACCTTGAATAGGGGCTGGGTAAAATAAAGCTGGGACCTACTGGGCTGCATTCCCAGGAGGTTGGACGTTCTAAGTCACAGGATGAGATAGGAGTCGGCATAAGACACATGTCACAAAGACCTTGCTGATAAAACAGGAAACCAGGTTGCAGTAAAGAAGCTGGCCAAACCCACCAAAACCAAGATGGTGATCAAAGTGACTTCTGGTTGTCCTCACTGTTCATTATATCCTAATTATAATACATTAGCATACTAAAAGGCACTTCCACCAGCTCCATGACAATTTACAGATGCCATGGCAATGTCCAGAAGTTACCCTATGTGATCTAAAAAGGGCAGGAACCCTCAGTTCTGGGAACTGCCCACCCCTTTCCCAGAAATCGCATGAATAATCCACCCTTTGTTTAGCATGAAATCCAGAAATAACAATAAGTATAATAAGCGAGCAGCCGAAGCCACTGCTCTGTCTTTGGAGTAGCCATTCTTTAATTCCTTTACTTTCTTAATAAACTTGCTTTTACTTCACTCTATGGATTCACCCTGAATTCTTTTGTGCAAGAAATCCAAGAACCCTCTCTTGGTGTCTGAATCAGGACCCTTCTGGTAACAGTAGTATCTGCATATAACCCAGACACATCTCATATACTTTAAGTAATCTCTAGATTACTTATAATAGCTAATATAATGTAAATGCTATGTAAATAATTGCTATACTGTATTGTTTAGGGAATAACGACAAGGAAAAAGTCTGTACATGTTCAGTCCAGATGCAATCAACCATTTTTTCCCCAAATATTTTGGATCCACAGTTGATTGAATGCATGGATGCGGAGCCCACGGATGTGGAGGGCTGACTGTGTCTCTATCTAGGCATAATGTTTACGTCCTTCTGCTTTGCTTTTTAATTTTTTGTCTCACACAGAATTTTACGTTTCTTTAGGACTGTGACCAACATATTTCTCTCTCTCTTTCTTTCTTTCTTTCTCTCTCTCTCTCTCAATACACAGGCAACATGAGGCTTTGCACATAGTAAACACACAGTAAATATTAACTGACATATAATAACAGCCATAATTCAGTCATTCAATAAGCATCTATTAAGTATTTCTGTGTGACAGGATTGTGCCAGACCTTGAAATTGGAAGGGGATAACAAGAATAAATAGGACACAGTTTAATGAAGGAGACAGCCATGCCAATAATATTACAATACATTGTGATAAATGCTCTGATAAAAATATGCAAAGTAGCGTGGGAGCACAAGGGAGGGAGAGACTAACTCTGCCAGGGGGAGTTCAGACAGGCTGCACAGAAAAGGCAAGCTCCAACCTTCAATTTAAAGGATGGCAAGACTCACCAGGTAGCAGGGGTGTGGTGGGTGTGGAAGGCCTTAAAACAAAAGCAAGTCATTTCCAAAAAGCCACAGAGATGTAAAAGGTATGATGGAGGGAGGGCTACCATCTGAGCATTGGCATGCAGCGGTGAGTACAGAGAGATAAGGCTGGAGAAAGGGAGCCAGATTGTGAAATGTTTTAAATGCCAGGCTGAGGAGCTTCACCTTGACCCAGCAGGCAGGAGATCCATCTCAGGTTTTGCAACAGGAGAAAAAGTAGGTCAGACCTGGGTTTGAGAACGATCGTTGGGTTTGAGAACGATCGTTGGGTTTGAGAATGAATGCCAGGTGGCTGGCAGCTCAACTGGCCACAGCGTTTGGCCACAGTTTCTGTATTCTGCCCCTGGCACTGGTGTTTCACTGCTCTCTGGAGAATTTCAAGCAAAGAATGATGAGTTCCCAGGAAGAGTTAATTCCCTTCACTGCTCAGACCAAAGCAACCACATTCTCAGAATACAAATTTACTTTTGCATACTTTCACGTAGGCAATCACAGTAAAAATAAATGCTGTTAATTAGTGTTGGTCTTAAAGACTAACAGCATTTAATTTCTCCCTTCATGAAATAGTATTGTTTTTATAAGGAGTCAGGGAGGAAGAGAATGGCGACAAGCAAAATATATGAATAAAGCAATCACGGTATTTAATTAAGTGAAAGTCTGCCAGCTGCTAGGAATAAGACCCCACAGCCTTATTTTGTTTGAATTTCAAATCATTCCTTCTAAAAAAGAGAGAAGAATGGTGCCTAGTAGTAATCTTCCTACACCCTTTACACACACACACACACACACACACACACACACACACTTTTAGCTAATCCAGATCTAAATGGAATTGTTTTTCAGGCCAACAGTGAGAGGCAGTGGGAACAATTGGTAGTGGCTCTCTGAACCTTGCTAACAGCACCTCAAGTACTTTACAGATCCTACAGGGAGTGGGGAGAATGTCCTCAAGTTACCCAAAATGGAAAGAGAGGTGTAGGGGATGGAAAATGCTCTAACTCTCAATCTGGTTCTATCACCCTTTAGCTAGTCCTCAGAGCAGGGAGGGGCCCTTCCATAAGCTAAGAACACTAATTTCTCAAATACCATGCTCTGTTTTTCAGGACCATGGCCTTTAGCAGGCCAGTATGCAAAGATCTTATTCCAAATAGCTGCTGTTTCTTTTTTCCAGTGCTTTGTGGGAAAACAATTAGCCTGTTCATTTCAACTATTGACTTATCTCCAGCCAGTGAGAGCAGCAGTTCAAGTTTGGACTTGCAAGTCAGACCTCCTACGTTCTGATCTTTGACCCATAACCTTCTCTGTGATTTGGGACAAATTATGTAATCTTTCTTGGCCTGAGTCCCCCATCTGTAGATGAAAGTAAAGAAAGCATCTACATCAAAAGTTGTGAAGATGAAATTAAACAATGGATATGTCTGGTATAGAATGAGGACTTTGTAAATATTAGCATCATCAGCAAATGTCAACAAATCTAATGACCTACTCACTCTTACCTAGGAATACTAATTAGTGTGAATTGGTTCATCACATTGCCTTTAGACTCTGGGTCATAAAACACTCAAAGAACACCAAACCCAATGTCTGTACTCTTCAGAGGAGGAAACTGAAGCTCAGTGATCTGCCCTTAAGCCTCTGCCTCTTTAGTGGCCAAGCTATGAGGTCTTTTTGGCTGACTGATGGCACCATGGCCTGCACATACACCTCTGAAGGGCCTTCTGGAATTAGAAAACCTGAAGTAGCTGGAAGATCATGAAAAGCAGAAGATCAATCAACCCCTGCAGCATCTAAATAACTTGAGACATTCTTCTATTGTTTTTTATTCCGGCCTCAATTGACAAGGCCATTGGACTTTGTAACTGACCTTGGTCAACCTCGTGACTCCACACCCTATGACCCCCTCCCAGCTTGCAAAGAACTGTCCTAAACTGTAACTCCTGTAACTTTTTCACTGCCTACCTCAAACCTATAAAACCAACTCCTATCCCACTGCCCTCTGCTGACTCGCCTTTCGAACTCAGCCCACCTGCACCCAGATTAATAAACAGCCATGTTGCTCACACAAAGCCTGTTTTGGGGGTCTCTTCATTCAGTGGGCAAGTTTTAACACAAGCTGAGAACAGAGTCCATGGTTCCAGGTTCCAGTTAAGTGCCCTTTCCACCATGGCATGCTTTTGTCTATGAGAAAGGAACATGGAACCACAGAAGGTCACAGAGTACCTAAGAAGCTCGTGGTCAGTTACATACCCAGCTCCTAGACAGTGCTTGATTTAGGGTTGGAGTGACCAATTGCCTGAGTTTGCCCCAAGCTGGGGGGTTTCCTGGGATGTAGAACTTCCAGTTCTAAAGCCAGGACAGTCCCAGGTAAAGTGGGCAGTTGGTCAGTTTCTGAGTCCATTCGCATTGCTATAACAGAGTATCACAGACTGAGTAATTTATAAAGGACAAAAATATATTTCTCCAAGTTCTGAAAACTGGGATCAAGGTACAGATGGCAGCTTGTTGGTGCATCCTCCAGAAAAAGGAACACTGTATCTTCACATAGTGAAAGGGACAAAGGGAGGAGAGAGTACTTAAATCCTTGCAGCAAGTCCTTTTATAAGGGCATTTAATCCCACTCATAAGAGCAGAGGCCTCATGACTCCGTCACTTCCTAAAGGCCACACCTGTTCATACTGTCACATTGAAAATCAACATGAATTCTGGAGGGGACAATATTATTCAAACCACAGCAATCCCCTTCCTTAAGGCAGACCCCCCCCAGTAAGTGTTTACTGAATGAGTAAATGAATGTCTCCTGAGTTCCAGTCAAGTCTCAACATGAAAGCAGCTTGTTTGTGCTGGGAAAAAAAGGCACTTGAGGAGGGAGAAAAGGAGGGGTCTTGTCCTTTTTGTCAACAATGAGATATCTGATTTGCAAGAGTACTATACTTTCTTGGTTAAAAGAGAAGATTCTGAAAATGGATACTTACTGAGAAAAGAAAAACCGAAAATTAAAGATAAGCAATGATCAACTTTATCTAAAGGAAAAAAGCCAAAAGGTTAGCCAATAAAACACAGCCACAACCCGGAGGCAGTCTCAATCTGGTTCGTTTTTCTTGGAGGCCTCATCTGAGGTGGGGAACGAGGGCTCTCCCTTACACATGGGGAGGAACAGCAAGGACATGCCCTGTGGCTGCACCTCCAAGGCCTGCGCAGAAAGAGGGACCCTGATAGAGAAGCCAGTTTCAAGCCTGAAAGTGACACTGATGAGTGGTAGAAATGGCAGGACAGAAGAAAAATTACAGTTAGCCAGCTGTTTTCAGAATAATTAAAGGATTCTTATTCAGTGAGTCATGGTCAGCCTAGAAAGACAGGAAGTAGAGAGCTATATTTCAGGGCCCAAGAATTAGATGTGCATAAATAGCTATCACTGTACCAAACAAAACATTATTTCCCTGAAATCTAGTGCTGCATTAAACTGGCAACAACGACAACAAAAAAAATGCCTTGCTGCCTGAACTTATGTAAAATTGTGTCTTAGCAACATGGTCTTTGCTCAGTGGCTTAAACTCTGAAGCCTGTGGAAGACATTTGTTCCCTTTTTAATGACAATAGTTTACTGTGCAAACTCTGCCTGACGATGAGAGGTGATAACCATGCCCATAGTTAATTTTTCATTCCTTTTTGGAAGTTTCCACTTCTATGGAAAACTTTTTCAGGCTATCTTGGGGAAATCACAGCCCCTCTCAAGACCTGTTCCTCTCTTCCTGAACTTGGTGAATAAAAGAGCTCATTCCTGCTTTTCCAGTCTATTTCATGACAGTGTATTAATGGAAATATTTCACCTATGCTCTCAACACAGTATTGAAGTTCTGAAAAATCTTAGACTGTTCTTACAACTTGTTCTTAAAACCTATACACTGGCCAGGAATGATGGCTCACACCTGTAATCCCGGCACTTTGGGAGGCCGAGGCAGGTGGATAGTTTGAGACCAGGAGTCCAAAATCAGCCTGGGAAACATGAGGAAACTCCATCTCTACCAAAAATACAAAAATTAGCCAGTCTCATAACGTGGTCTCAAAATAAATAAGTAAATAAATAAATAAAACCTGTAACAGACCCAGGGCAAGGTGAATGGGACAGGTTCTTCCGGGAAGAAGCTGGGTTTAGGAGCCCCAAAGACAGATTTGCCAGAATTAACCAGACCAACCCTCCAAAAACCAGACACATACTAAAGGGGCAGAGAGGTCGCCATCCACCTGGTCCTTATCCAGTAGCTTTCCGATTGTTTCTATTGCCAATCCATGCACAAGTTATTCCTGCAGTTGGGCCAAAACCACTGAACCTGAAAGAATAAGGTCCATACTGCCCCATGATGAAACTTGGCAGCAAGTCTGGGATCTCCTTCCTAACAGGGCTGTGAACACGGATACCTTCAGCATGAAATCAACTAGCTAGAAATATGCTTGCTGTTCATTCCCATTCTCATCCACAGAATGCTTTTCCTGATCTGCCACTGCTGCTTCCCCTGCTGCTTACCTAAGTATGCTGAGCAGGGGCAAGTGTAGGCACAGGAGACGAAGTCTCCCTGAGTGCTTCCTTCCCTTTCTCTTTGAGTAGCCTGGCATGATTTTAGCTATGCCAGTGACCTCCTGCTGGGCCATGGTCAACAGGAGACCACAACCTGAGCACCCCAACAAGAATTGGCATTTTTATGGTATTAAACTCTAGACGTTTCCTGATTATTCCCTCTGTATTGTTACCACTCGCTGTCCCATTCTTTCGGAATCCTTATGGCCAATAAGCTAATGAATCTTAGTTAATGTAGATGCTAGAAAGGGATGTTGGTATAATATATTTGTACTTTAACTGTGCCTTTGGCTTTTGTAAAGCAAAGCCAAAAAAGAATTATATAATAGTGGAACCAGTATCTCACCAAAATGCTCTTCTAAAAGTAGGAGAGCTGGGATTCAAAGTGGTCTGACTCTAGGTCACATTCTCCCACTGTTGCAAATGGATGGAGTCACACTGAAAGTTACATTTCTTAAAGATGTGATAGCTCTTTCGATCTGATGTCCTCCAGCTTTTTCTAATAACACCTTATTCTGACATACTCAGTTGAGCAAGAAAAGTCTGGTGACTGTTTGCAGCATTTTCTGGTGGAACTTCCTGGCTCTCTCTAGAAGATCCATGATACAAAATAGCACATTGCTTCAATTGCCATTAACCCAAGAGTCAAGTCACTGCACTGAACAACTCTGAACAAGATCCATCTTTCGTATCTGTTTGTGTAAACTTCTCTACCTCACATGTTCCAGGATACAGACAGGCCTAAGGAATTCTGAAGACATTTCCAGCCAACTGAGCAGAACATTTCCCAGATTGCCAAGTGAAGCTGAGAGACATCAGGACAATTTGAACAAATAATCATGGACAGATAATTCCTGGCTCTCTAAGCCATGATGGTAGAACATGATCATTCTGCTCTCTCCTAGCTCCTCATGGCATTCGCTCAGCCCAGAGTCTCTGCTGCTAGCTACCAGGCTGGTAATATTGAGAATGCTCCCTTTTGTTTTAGTTGGGAAGAAATTTTGGCAACTTAGTGAGTGTTTGCATGAAAGAGAAAACAGAAGCTGTCTTAAAAGAGTTTAGGGGAAAAAATATCAGTAAGAAAGACATTTACTTCTTTGACAAGTTTTGTTTTGGCTTTGGTTTTGAGGATTTTTCCCTTTCTATATGCAGTCTCAATGAATATTTCTTAGGAAGAGGAGTAGAACACTGGGGTAAGTGATAGGGAAACCATTTGGTAACTGTTCCTTTTGTCTTTTTCTATGTCCTCTTCAGGCTTATTTCACTTCACTTTTATTACAGATAAAAAATTTATTTTATAAATCTAAAAAGAAAAAGAAATAGATACAACCAAATGTTTTAGAAGTTCTCCTTCAATAATTATGCAAAATAAGAAAATGCTGTGTAAGCCGTCCATACGTCAGAGCTAGGAAAGAATCATACAGACAGCAGGTTTCATTATAAACTAAAAGTCTAAGATCCAAGAGTTTAAGACAAATGGAAAGGGGTATGTCAGCAGGTTGCTGTGGTCATGAGCAAGCCAAAGGCGTAGGAATCAAAAGGTCAAATATTATAGGAAGGAATGAACAAGTTTCATGGGTTAGGGTGGACAAGGGTCAGAAGCCAATAGGTCAGGTTTATCCAGGGAGTGGCAGTAGAAAGTGGAGACCCTTCCATGTGTCCTTATCCTGGGTCAAAGTCTCTATTCCACACTATTTACAAATCCTACCTAAGTAAAAGCCCGGCCAGGGGCGGGGGTTAACCTGATGATAAAACGGATATTTCTGACAAAGAAAAAAAGAAAAGAAAACAAAAAATATTGAACTCATAGGCATGCCAAATATTGACATATACACTTAGTCTTTACAATTCTTGGAAAGATAACATATGTTATATTTTCTGGCTGCCTCACACCTTTTGTGCATCTTACCATGGTTGGGGAATTTCCCATGTTGTGAGTTTTGCCTCCTCAGAGTAAAGTCAGAAAATTTGCTTCCCTAGAGACCTTGGGAGTTAGAACACGGGCAGGAAGCCAAGGATCTGCCACTAAGATGTACCCAAGCTAGAGGTTAATTGAAATAATGAACCAGAGGAAGGATGTGATGCCTGGGATTCATTTGCTGACAAGGGTAGTAACGGGCTAAACTAGTTTTCTGGGGAACCAGTTGTTGTAAGATCAGTTCCTGGTCCAGAAGTTCAGTGCTAGCAGAGCTGCGTAGAGTCTGAGGTCCTGGCAGCCATTTCACGCTCTAGGGGAAAGCAGGGTCATCAGCTTCTTTACTGGGTCACATCTGCAGCATAGTGTCAGGCCTTGACCCCAGAAGCTTAGCCTCAAGACTGCCTCCCCCAACTACTTTGTGCAGGCAATAATCTTTTTAATCAACTCTTTATCTGTTTAATCAGCCATAGTAAGCTACTATTGCTTATAACTAAGGACCCTGATTGTTAAAAATAAGTGTTGTTACTATGCCTTTTTACTGAAAAAAAGACTAAAGTTGAAAGTGCCAAGTTACTGGGCCCAACTAGTCCACAACCAACTAGTTGTGCCCATGCACACCACTGGTGACTCTAAAAACAGGCCTGTTCAGACCACTGCCATCCCTGTCAGTGCCCACTCACATCATCCAGGGGTCTAGGGATCACCCTGCCCTGCTTGCTGCCACCAACATTCATGTTTACCATCAGGGGGCCAGAAAACAAGCCCACCCCACCTGCCACCACTGCCCATACATGTCTCCTGGAAAATAGGGACTGGCCTACCCAGCCTGCCACCACCACCAGCAGCAGCAGCAGCAGCAGCACCCATCTATATGAGCTACTTGGGGGCCTGGGGCCTGCTTAGCTCACTGTCCACACCACTAGCACCTGCATGTGATGCTTGGGGGCTTGAGGGTTAACTCTGCACTGCTACTGCCACTGCTAATGCCACACACACAACCTAGGGGCCTGAGAACTTGCCCACCTACCCAACCCACTGATACCACTGCTAGCACTCAAGCAAACCACCTGAGGACCCAAGAATCAGCTTGCCTGGAGCCACTACAACTGGTGCCTGCATACACCATCTGGAAACCCAAGGACCAACACACCCAACCCATGACCACCACTGGTACCTGAGAACCAGATCTCCTGGCATCCCTGTCCCTAGCAAAGCCTCACCACAGCCTCCATCAACAACCATCACCTAAGATACTGTGGAACTTACAGACATCACTGATATTGATTATGGCTGATAAATTATGGCTGACTACACTATTGTACCCACCCAGAATCAAAGCCAAAGCACCCTACCCAACCAACACTATAGACACACCTATAAAAAAAGTATTTCCCTACAAAAGCTAATCTATAAAATTGGGAGAAGTGACTGTTACACTAGATGCACAGACATCAATGTAAAAACAGGAAAAAAAAAACATAAAAAAGGAAACATGACACTTCCAAAGAAACACAATAATTCTCCAGCAACAAAATCCAACAAAAAGCAAATCATAAAAACCTGAAAAATAATTTAAAATAATGATATTAAAGAAATTCAGTGAGATACCAGAGAATACAGATAAGTAATACAAAGAAATCAGAAAAACAATTCATGATATGAATGAGAAATTCAACAAAAAGATATCACAAAAATGAATCACACAAAAGTCCTGGAACTGAAGAATTCATTGAATGAAATAAAAAATATAATTGAGAGCTTCAACAATAGACTAGCGCAAGCTGAAGAATGTCTCAACTTGAAAACAGAATTTTTAAAAAATAGCCTAGTCAGATGAAAGAAAGAAAGAAAGAAAGAAGAAAGAAAGAAAGAAAGAAAGAAAGAAAGAAAGAAAGAAAGAAAGAAAGAAAGAAAGAAAGAAAGATGGAAGGAAGGAAGGAAAGGAAGGAAGGAAGGAAGGAAGGAAAGAAAGGAAGAAAGAAAGAGAAAAACAGAAAGAAAGAAAACCCATGTGACAAATAGGAAATCATAAAGCAACCAGCTATTCAAATTTTTGGAGTTACAGAAAAGGAAGCTTGCAAAAACATACAAAACATATTTAGGCTGGGTACAGTGGCTCACGCCTGTAATCTCAGCACTTTGGGAGGCTGAGGTGGGTGGATCACGAGGTCAGGAGTTCAAGACCAGCCCAGCCAACATGGTGAAACCCTGTCTCTACTAAAGCTACAAAAAATTAGCTAGGCGTGGTGGTGCACACCTATAATCCCAGCTACTTGAGAAGCTGAGGCAGAAGAATCACTTGAACCTGGGAGGCAAAGGTTGCAGTGAGCTGAGATCACACTGCTACACTCCATCCTAGGCAACAGGACAAGACTCCATCAAAAAAGAAAAAAAAACTTATATGATGATGTAATAGCCTAAAACTTCTCAAGACTTGCAAGACAACAGGACACTTGGATGCAAGAGGTTCAAAGATTCCCAAATAAATTTAACCCAAAAAACTCTTATCCAAGACACTTATAGTCAAACTATGAAAAGTCACAAAGAGAATTCTAAAAACAGCAAGTGAAAAGCACCCAGTCACATATAAGGAAATCCACATCAGAGTAACAACAGACTTCTCAGCAGAAACCTTACAGGACAGCGGAAAATGGAATGGATGATATATCCAAAGTGCTGAAAACAGGGAGAAGAAAAAAAAAAAAACCTGGCAACCAAGAATGCTGTACCCAGCAAAGCTACCTTTCAAAAATGTGGGAGGAAATACTCTATTCCAGACAAACAATAAATGAAGGAATTCATCCCAGTAGACTAGCTCTACAAGAAATGCTTAAGGGAGTCCTACATCTTGAGGCAAAAGCCTACCATCATTAAAACACATGAAAATGTAAAACTCATTTGTACAGCAGACACATAAATAAAAAAGAGAAAGTACTCACACATTACAACTACAAAAACTATCAAACTACAATGATAAACAACAACAGAAAAAAGGAAGACAAGATATACAAAACAACCAGAAAACAGAATGACAAGAGCAAGTACTCACCTATCAATACTATCAATAATAATCCTGAATGTAAACAAATTAAATTTCTCACTTAAAAGATATAGACTGATTCAATGAATTTTAATGACCCAACTATATGAACTATATGCTGCCTACAAGAAACTCATTTCACCTATAAAGACATACAGGCTGAAAGTAAAGAGATAGAAAAAGATATTCTATCCAAACAGAAATAAAAAATGAATGGGAGTAGCTATACCTATGTCAGATAAAACAGATTTTAAGTCAAAAACTGCAAAAAGAGGCTTGGCACAGTGGCTCACACCTGTAATCCCAGCACTTTGGAAGGCTAAGGAGGGTGGATTGCTTGGGCCCAGGAGTTCAAGACCAGAATGAGCAATATGGCAAAACCCCTTATCTACAAAAAATTAGCTGGGCATGGTTGCATGTGCCTGTAGTCCTAGCTATTTGGGAGGCTGAGGTGGGAGAATCACCTGAGCCCAGAAGGTGGAGGCTGTAGTGAGCCATGATTATGTCAGTGAACTTCAGCCTAGGTGAGAGTGTGACACTGTCTCAAAAAAAAAAAAAAATCTACAAAAAGAGAAAAAGAGGCTTTTTGTACAATAATAAAAGGATATATTCAGCAAAAGGATGTAACAATTCTAACTATATATGCACCCAACAGTGGAGCACTCAGCTCTATAAAGCAAATATTATTATATCTAAAGGGAGAGATGGACTCCAATACAATAATAGTTGTGGACTTTAGCACCCCAATTCCAGCATTAGACCAGATAATCTAGACAGAAAATCAACAAAGAAACATTGGATTTAACCTGTACTTTAAGCCAAATGGACCTAACAGACATTAACAGAACATTTTATTCAACAGCTGCAAAATGCTCAATCTCCTCATTAGTACATAGAATATTCTCCAGGATTGATCATATGTTAGGCAACAAAGCACATCTCCATAATTTTTTTAACATTAAAACCATATAAAGCCTCTTCTCAGAACACAATTGAATAAACTAGAAATCAATTACAAGAGGAATGTTGGAAACTGTAAAAATGCAGGAAATAAAACATCATATTCTTTTTTATTGCATTTTAGGTTTTGGGGTACATGTGAAGAACATGCAAGATTGTTACATAGGTACACACATGGCAGTGTGATTTGCTGACTTCCTCCCCATCACCTATATCTGGCATTTCTCCTCATGCTATCTCTCCCCAACTCCCCACCCCCGACTCTCTCTCCCCTAGTGCCCCCCAACAGACCCCAGTGTGTGATGCTCCCCTCCCTGTGTCCATGTGTTCTCATTCTTCAACACCCCCCTATGAGTGAGAACATGCAGTGTTTGATTTTCTGTTCTTGTGTCAGTTTGCTGAGAATGATGGTCTCCAGGTTCATCCATGTCCCTACAAAGGACACAAACTCATCATTTTTGATGGTTGCATAGTATTCCATGGTGTATATGTGCCACATTTTCCCTGTCCAGTCTATCATCATACTCTTAATCTATCATTGGGTTGATGAAGAAATTAAGAAGGAAAATTTGAAATTCCTTGAAACAAATAGAAATGGAAATGCAACATACCAAAATCTATGAGATACAGGAAAAGCTTTGCTAACAGGGAAGTTCATAGCAATAGACACATCAAAAAAGCAGAAAGACTCTAAATGAACAACCTAACAATGCACCCTCAAGGAAGTGGAAAAGCCAGAACAAACCAAAATCTAAATGACTAAATATGGGCCAGGCACAGTGGCTCATACCTGTAATCCCAACACTTTGGGAAGTCAAGGTAGGCAGATCACCTAAGGTCAAGTGTTCAAGATCAGCCTGGTCAACATGGTGAAACCCTGTCTCTACTAAAAATACAAAAATTATCTGGGCATAGTGGTGCATGCCTGTAATCCCAGCTACTTAGGAGGCTAAGGCAGAAGAATCACCTGAACCTGGGAGGCAGAGGTTGCATGAGCCAAGATCATGCCACTGCACACCAGCCTGGGTGACAGAGTGAGACTCTGTCCCCGTCCCCCAAAAAAAGAGACTAGAAATGAAGAAACAAAGATCAGAGAACTAAATTAAACAATGACTTTAAAAATACAAAGAATCAATAAAATGAAAAGTTGGTGTTTTGAAAAGATAAAATCAATACACTGCTAGCTCAACTAGCCAACAAAAGAAGTAAGAAGACCCAAATAAATAAAATCAGAAATGAAAAAGAAGACATTACAACTGATACTACAGAAATAAAAAGAATTATTAGAGACTATAATGAACAAGTATACATTAAGAAACTGTAAAACCTGGAGAAAAATAGATAAATTATTAGATACATGCAACTTACCTAGATTGAAGCAGAAAGAAATAGAAACCCTGAATACACCAATAACAAGTAACAAAACTGAAACAGTAGCAAAAAGTCTCCCAACAACAACAAAAAAAGCCCAGGACCAGATGTCATTACTGGCAAAGTCCACCAAACTTATGCTGGTGAGGATGTGGAGAAAAGGGAACTCTTATACATTGGTGGGGATGTAAACTAGCATTAATACAACCACTATGAAAAACAGTATTTAGAGTTCTCAAAAAACTAAAAATCGCTGGGTGTGGTGGGTCTCCCTGTAATCTTCACACTAGGGGTTTAGGCAGGAGAATTGCTTGAGCACAGAAGTTTCAGACAAGCCTGAACAACACAGTGAGACCTCATCTTCAAAAAAAGTTTTTAAAAATTAGCCAAGCATGGTGGCACGTGCCTGTAGTCCCAGCTATTCAGGAGGTTGAGGAGGGAGGATCCCTTGAGCCCAGGATGTCAAGGCTACAGTGAGCCATGATTGTGCAACTGCACTCCAACCTGGGAAACAGAGCAAGACCCCATATCATTTAAAACACACACACACACACACACACACACACACACACACTAGAACTACCATATAATCCAGCAATCCTACTTCTGGGTATCTATCTAAAGGAAAAGAAATCAGAATATCAAAGGGATGCCTTCACTCACAGGTTTATCACAGTACTATTCACAATTGCGAAAATACAGAACCAACCAACGTGTTTATCAATGGATGAATGAATAAAGAAAATGTGGTGTGTATATACAAAATGGAATACTATTCAGCCTAAAAAGAATAAAATCCTGTCATTTGCAGAAACACAGATGGAACTAGAGGTCATTGTGTGAAATGAAACAAGCCAGGCACAGAAAAACAAATACTGCATGTTCTCATTCATATGTGAGAGCTTAAAAAATTGATATTCAAAAGGTAGAGCGTAGAATGATAGAGGCTGGGCACAGTGGTTCAAACCAGTAATCCCAGCACTTTGGGAGGTTGAGGCAGGTAGATCACTTGAGGTCAGGAATTCAAGATCAGCCTGGCCAACATGGTAAAACCCCATCTCTACCAAAAATATAAAAATTAGCCAGGTGTGGTGGCATGCACCTGTAGTCCCAGCTACTTGGGAGGCTGAGGCAGGAGAATTGCTTGAACCCAGGAGGCGGAGGTTACAGTGAGCCAAGACTGTGCTACTGCACTCCAGCCTGGGCAGGAGAGCAAGACTCCGTCTAAAAAGAAAAGAGAGTAGAATTACAGGCACTAGTGGCTGAGAAAGGTGAGTGAGTAGGGAGAGGAATGAAAAGCGGTAGGTAGTGGGTACAAATATACATACAGTTAGATAAAAGGTATATGTCCTAATGGTCAACAGCAGAGTAGAATGATTATAGTTAACAACAATGTATATTTCAAAGTAGCTAGAAGAGAGGACTAGAATTCCCAACACGTAGAAATGATAAATACTCGATATATAGACACCTCAAATACCCTGACTTGATCATTATACATTCTATGCATGTGTAACAAAATATCACATGTACCCCATAAATATGTAAAATATTATGTACCAATGAAAAATGGAAAAGTAGGTAAAGGTTGGCTATTATACTATTTTAAAAAAGAAAAAAGACATTAAGTTACTAAAAAGACGAAAACTTAGGTAACTTGCTCAATATACAGCTCATGAGTAGCAGACGCAGGATTTGAACCCAGGACTATCTAACTACAAAGCTGGTGTTGTTTCCAATCTATTAACTGGAAAAAGTTCACAGAAGGTACACTTTGCGGGATGAGGTAAGAAATGGTCTTTCCATTTCCACTGACTTTAAATACCTTAGTAGACAGAACACCTTTTTCTCTTTGCTTGTGCTCATTTTTCTGACTTAACTGTTGCCAATAAACATATGGGGTGATGCTAAAGATAAACCAACTCTACTGATTTCCATTGCTACCTTCAAATATTGTCATTCACAGTTTGCGAGGGGTGGGACCACTGTCTGTGGATTGCTGCGGGGGTGGCCAACTGTTTGGGTTTTGTTTACCATTGCTTTTGATGAATCACCGAGAGTTGTGCATTATTCATAAACTTTCGATTTGAATAAAGTTCCCTATGCAAATTCTGCTCATTGGTGGCTCCAATCCAGGATTGAAATAAATAGCAGCAGATAATGAAGTATATAGCCCAACTTGTGCTTTCAGTCCATGTGAACTAATGCCCAGAGAACCAGAGAGAGGTTGGGAGAGTGGGTGTTAACTCAGAGTCCTATCATGTATATTATAAAATGAAAATTGAAATATTGACAGATACATGACAAATCTGAAATAATCTATTAGGCATCTGAAAATTCTAGTATCCTTCAAAGTGAAAAATAAATAAAAAGGAACAAAATCTCATGCACGTGTTAGGAATTAGAGCTGTTCCAAAAAAATGTGAACTAGCAAAAATCTGTCTTAAAGCTCTCAACCTCCCATTCTTTCTCCCTTTATTTCTAGAGTGGTGCTCAAATATTTAGATTAAATTATCTCTCTTCCCAAACTCCATTTAATAATCCACTCATTCTTCCTTCAAACCAAGGTACAAATGACTAATAGTAACTTAAAGAACTAGTCTTTCCACAGGTATTTACACTTAAACTAAATCACATCTTAAGTAAAGGGATTATGTTTTGCAGTGGACATCTGTCAATTGCAGTTGCCCAAAAATATTTTTAATATCTCATACCAAAGAAATGTATTCTGATATACATTAAAGAGTAGGTAACCTATTGTGATGGTTAATTCTGTGTCAACTTGATTGTCCACACAGTGCCCAGATATTTGGTTAAATATTATTTCTTGGTGTGTCTGTTGAGAGTGTTTCTGGATGACATTAACATCTGAGTATGTACACTGAGTCAAGCAGATTCCCCCTCTCCACAGTGTGAGTGGGCCTCATCAATCCATTGAAATCTTGAACAGGCTGAAGACTGTGTAAGCAAGAATTCTTTCTTTTTGCCTGTCTTCAAGCTTGGGCACTGGTCTTTGAAGGGGCCATCCTTCAGACTTAAACTGTAACTCTGCCTTTGCTTCTCCTGGGTATCCAGTTCTTGGGATATCTCAGCCTCCATAGTCACATAAGCCAGTCCCAGATAATAAATCAAATCTCTCAATAGATAGATGGGTAGAGAGATAGAGATATAAATATATCTTTTATTGGTTCTGTTTCTCTGGAGAACTTAGGCTAATAAATGTATTCATTATAAAAGACTAGAAAGTAATGAATAATTTGTGGGCCTACCACCCATCCCAAGAAACAGCTTACTATTGCTCTTCCCTTTTCTAATCTCTAGCCTTTTAACTAGATGCCCAAAAATATCTTGAATACCTTCTCAATATTTTGAAAGTTCCCCACTTTGTTGATCTTGCCTTTTCAAAAACAAATTTTTAAAAATTGTACTTCCCAGCATTTCTGGTGCTAAGGTGCCAGTAGGTGATGAAGATTTCACCAAACAGATGTACCTATATTAGACATATTCAGAACCAAGTGATATGGAGAAAAGACAGGGCACAGGGCACCCATATTTCTAGCACAGACTGGAACCAGCAGCTGTGCTGGCTTCCTGATCATAGCAGATGCTGTAACTCCCTTCAAAAGCCATTTTAGAATGTTGAAATGCACACTGGGGTTATTCCTAGAAGTTCACCTAGAGTCTATTTCTTCAGCCTTCATAATGTTTCTTTAATAATTTATCCCTTAATAAATTCCTTTATGCTTAAAGTAACCAAAGTAAATTCATTGGCTGCAATTAAGGAACTCTGACCAATTAAGAAAACTATTCTAGAAGTGATTGCAAACAACAGACTTAACACGAAAACCTTGGAGTGGCTATCTGACCTGGTTGGGTTTGAAGTGCGTGTTTGAGTACCATTAAGTGATTGGACACTAGTAATTATACAAGATGGTAAAACAGCTTCTTAAATGACTGCCTGTGATCATTTGGAATAAAATGCCTTCTGAAGCCAAGGTTTGGCTTCCTTTTTGATTGTTGCAATATGCCACTATGTGGGGCTAAGGAATATAGGAAGTATGGGTTAGGATGGTTGACTTTATTAGCATCAGTGAGCTTTAAAAAAGAAAAAGGTAGCCAGGCGTGGTGGCTCACACCTGTAATCCCAGCACTTTGGGAGGCTGAGACAGGCAGATAACTTGAGTCTGGGAGTTTGAGACCAGCCTGGCCAACATGGCAACACCTTGTAGCCCACACCTGTAGTCCCAGCTATTAATACTTGGGAGGCTGAGGTGGGAGGATGGCTTGAGTCCAGGAAGTAGAGGTTTCAGTGAGCTGAGATCTTGCTATCACATTCCCGCCCGGGTGACAGAGCAAGATGCTGTCTCAAACAAGAAAAAAAAAAGAAAAAGGAAAAGGCCAAAGAATTTAAACTCACAGATCAAGGGAGTGTTAGGGAAGGGATTGTTAGAGTTTCTAGGACTCCTCTCAAAGAATTTTTATCTCTTATGGTCACAGGGCTGTCATGGCCAAAGCAAAGAGCAAATGCAGAGTCAAATCTAGCCAGTTACTGAATTTCAATACAGGCTTAATTCAGGTCCTCACTAAATTTCACATCAAAGGGCACTCGGAAAGAACGGGCCACAAGAAATGGAATGAGAGCGTTTAGGAGGAACAAGATTATTCAGCACACTCAAACCCCACTGTGACTCCCCTCCTCCCCAGTCTGAAGATGCTGATCTGGCTCTGCTTAAAAATCTTACAGCAGGGGTGTCCAATCTTTTGGCTTCCCTGGGCTACCTTGGAAGAAGAAGAATTGTCCTGGGCCACACATAAAATACACTAATACTAATGATAGCTGATGAGCTTTTTAAAAAAAAAAAATCACAAAAAAGTCTCATAATATTTTTAAAACGTTTACAATTTTGTGTTGGGTCACACTCATTAAAGCCGTCCTGGTCTGCATGCAGCCTGCAGGCCATGGGTTGGACAAACTTGCCTTATAATGACCTCACCTCAGATAGTTACTTCCTATAGGAATTCATACTCTACACCTATAACTTTTTATTTCCTCCACATTTATAACTAGTTCCAGATTCCAGCATGCCCATAAAGGCCAATTTTAAAATTCAAACCTAGAAGGAGAAGATTCATACACCAAAAGAACTGCAAGATTTTGCTAATTAATATTTGCAAAAACCTGGAAAAAAATCAAATTTCTACCAAAAACATAATTTTATAGGACAAATTACTGACACAGATAAACTAACGAGAGGCTCTGGATTCATTCTACATAGCTTGAGCCAATTGTTAACTCGACTGGTTGACAGAAACCTGGACTTCACTATGGTCTATTGTTGAAAGAAGTTGAAATGTTAAGACTAGAGGCTTATTGTGATAAGAATGTTGGAAACATATCATGCACAACATCTCACATATACCCAAAGTAAGCCTAGAGAACACTGCCTTTTCTAACTCATCAAGAAAAATACTGATGAGGCAAGAACGAGAATCCTTGAATAATGCTTTGATTAATTTCTTTATACTGCTATTGGAAGTAGTTCTCTGTTTTCAGTAGGATTTATGGGTTCCCAGAGAGGCAGACACCAAATAGTAGGATTTAGCTGCCAGAAACATAGTGGCTATGGTTATTATATTAGCAAAATAATTTGACTTGGAGGGATCTTTTGGTGGTAGCTAACTGATCATGGTGTGCCTAAAATTGAACTAGATGAGAAGCCTACAAAGGAAATAGTTGACCTGTATAACAGGAAAAATTGTAGGCCTAGTGAATCTATAATTAAATCATTATACTTGGCTTCCAGTATCACTAGAGATATTGGGTATCTCCCAATACCCACACTCTCAATTCAGTGAATGAAAGGGAGGAACTTTGAGGAAGGACATCCCAAGAACCTACGAAAATCTTCCTCTACCCCTCCCCAAAAGGACCAGCATCGATCCACCAAGTTAACTGTGTATAAAAAAATGAAGAAATATTTATACCTTTCACAAAGTATTAGACATGGCTTTGAATTTGCACTAATCCCTAGGAACCTAGAATATCACTGTTTCCCCTACTCAGAACAGGGTCGTATTTTTGAGAATCCAGTGATAGAGAGTTTGAGTCCAAGTCTATCTCATGATGGGTACAGAGTTTCTGTGAATTCAACCTCTGGTTATTTCCCCCATTTCTTAATTTATAGTTTAAATGGATAAACACAGGGAGTAGCAGAATCCTCAAATTGGCTTCTTGACCCAAAATAAGCACTACCGGAACTGCCCTTTCCTAACAAAATAGTAAACCAAAAGCAATATTACACTTTTAGGAGAATTCTGGATATTAGTGAGCTTCTCAAAGAAAACTGTAACCCTAAAGACTTGATAAAAAAAATTAAAAATGAATTTAGTAAAGTTGCAGGATACAAAATCAAATACAAAAAAATTGCTAACATTTCTATATACTAACAACAAACTCTTCAAATAAACTTTTTAATCTCATTTACAATAGCTACAAAAATATATAAAATGTTTAGGAATAAATGTAACCAGGGAGATGAAAGATATACATACTGAAATCAATGAAGCACTGATGGAAAACATTGAGGAAGACAAAAATAAATGGAAAGATATTCCATGTTTTTGAATTAGAAGAATTGACATTGTTAAAATGTCCACACTACCTGAAGTGACCTACAAATTCAATGCAATCTCTGTCAAAATTCCAATGACATTTTCACAGAAATAGAAAAAAAAAGGTCCTAAAATTTGTGGGGAACCATAAAAGATTCCGAATAGTCAAAGCAATCTTGAGAAAAATAAACAACACTGAAGGCATCATGTTGCCTGACTTCAAAATCTACTACAAAGTAATAAAACTCAAAACAGCATGGTAATGCTATAAAAACAGACACACAGACCAATGAAACAGAATAGAGAGCCCAAAAATTAATCCACACTTTTGTACTCAACCGACTTTTGACAAAGATGCCAAGAACACATAATGAGGAAAGGACAGTCTTTTCAATAAATGGTGTTGAGAAAACTGGACATCGACAAGCAGAAAAATAAAACTGGACCCTTATCTCACACCATATATAAAACCCAACTCAAGAGGAATTAAAGACTTAAATGTAAGACTTGAAACTGTAAAACTACCAGAAGAAAATATAAGAGAAAGGCTCAATGGCATCGGTCTGGGCAAAGACTTTTTGGATATGACCTGCAAAAGCACAAACAACAAAAAAAAAAGTAGACAAGTGTGATTACATCAAACTAAAAAGCTTCTATACTGCAAAGGAAACAACAGTGAAGAGACAACCTATGGAACGGGAGAAATTATTTGCAAACCATACATCTCATAAAGGGTTAATATCCAAAATATATAAGAAATCCAACTCAGTAGTAAGAACACAAATAACCTGATTTTTAAATGGTCAAAGTACCTGAATAGATATTTCCCAAAAGAAGACACACAAATAGCCAACAGGTATATTAAAAAATGTTCAACATCAGTAATCATCAGAGAAATGCAAATTAAAACCACAATAAGATATAAGCTCACACATGTTACAATGGATATTACCAAAAAGATAAAAGATAAGACGTGTTGGTAACAATGTAGAGAAAAAAGAATGCTTGCATACTATTGTTGGAAAGGTAAATTAGTAGAGCATTATAGAAAATAGTATTGAGGTTTCACAAAATAAAAAGTGAACTACCATATGACCCAGCATTCCCACTACTGAGTATATATCCAAAGAAAATGAAACCAGTATGTCAAAGAGATATCTAGACTCCCATGCTCACTGCAACCTTATTCATGATAGCCAAGATACAGAATCAATCTAAGTGTCCATTTATGGATAAAGAAAATGTAGTGTATATACACAATGAAATACTACTCAGTCTTTAAAAAGAAGGAAATCCTGTCATTTGCAAAAACATAGATGAACCTAGAAGACATTATGTTCAGTAAAATAAGCCAGGCACTTACAAACAAATACTGAACGATCTCACCTATATAAACGTGGAATCTAAAAATGTTGAACTCATAGAAGCAGAGTAGAATGGTGGTTACCAGGGTGTGGGGATTGGGGGTGCTGGGGAGATGTTGATCAAAGTAATCAAAATTTCAGTGAGATAGAAAGAATAAATTCAAGCGATCTATTGTACATCATGGTGACTATAGTTAATAACGATGTATTGTATAATTGAAAATTGCTTCAAGAATATATGTAAGTGTTCTCGCCACAAAAAGATAATATATGAGATAATACATATGCTAATTAGCTTGATTTACCTCATTCCACTATATATATATATATATATATATATGTCAATTCTTTATTTGGAATATATATATATATATATCAATTCTTTAATTGACAAAAGTTATATATATTTATGGTATACAACCATAAATCATGTTGTATACCATAAATATATATAACTTTTGTCAAAGAAATAAAATTTTTAAAAATGGAAACTGCAGAAGTGGTGGTTTCTATTACATCTCCATTTAACTCACCTAAACGCATGCAGTGAACAGATGGATTTTACGGATTATCAACATTTTAATCAGTAACTTCAATTGCTACTACTGTTCTTAACATTGTCTCTACTGGAGATGACTCTGGCCATCTATTATGCAGTTATGCTTACAACTGTATTCCTCTCTATACTAATAAGCCTAAAACACCATAAGCAATTTGCTTTCACCTGGCAGGAACAGCATCTTCATGTCCTGTTTCTGAACTGCATCAATTCCCCATACTTCTTTTACGTGTAAGGGAAGATGAACTTCTGTCAGCTATAAGTGCTATTTTTCCAGGTCTCCTGTACTAATAGCTAAATAAAATTTCTAAAAGTGGTGGTTAGGCTGAATACCAAGTTGTTCTATGGAACTCACGAGTCAATTCTAACCAATAGACCTGAAGAGATTTCGTCTGAGACTCAACTGTATTGATTAACAAAATGTCCTCATTCTTACCATACAATAGCAGTTCTTAAAGTTTGGTTGTTGTTATTATTAATGTAGGTATAGCCATAGACCTATTCCTTTCGTCTTGGTTCGGGAACCAATACTGAATTTGCTAGTTTGACTGAAAGCTTAAGCTCTCTACGCCTCTGTAGTGAAAGAATAATAACACTACCCTCACTATAAATTCCATCAGCAGAGGAGTTATAAAGATGAATGAGGCCATATTGGGCCAATTTCCTGTCTTATGTAAATATAAGACAAAGTTAAAGACTTACAGGATTAGAACCATAGGCACTGTTTTTTATATTCCCAGAAGAAAGTCACTTTTTCAACATAAACTTGGCACAATTTTGAAACATAACAGCATTCATCTTATCAGCCCATTGACTTGCTGTAGAAAGTTGTGATATTTTCCTTATTATTTTATGCCCAGAGCCACAGAAGATCAATGTTACAAGTTAAGCAAACAGTGCAGTATTTACAGCTTCCTCTGTTGGTGAATGTTCATGTTCTTTCCTAGGGCCAAGCTTCCTGAGGACCACAGGACAAGGTCACACATGTGCTATGGAAGCAGTCAGTGCACTTTCCCTAATGTTTAGTCTACAGATTAATGTCTGTGTCCAAAACCAGAAAAGACAAGGAAAAGCTGCCATCTGTCATTAGGAGCAGAGGTGTACAGTGATGAACCAATTTACAGTATATGCAGTGTACAAATAAGAAAGATGATCTGTACCCAGCTCTGGGCCAGAAACAAGCATTGATTTTAAGGATGAGAAGGCAGCAGTGAAATATCACTTCCAAAGGGACCTGCTAGTTTCTGGATTTTCAAAATATCACCTCCATCAAGGAATCCTAGTGAGAAAGTCAGCTGCATGCTAGAGACTGCAAGAGCAACTGGGGTCCTTGAGAAGCTTTATTTCATTTTTTTTTTAAAGATGGGGTCTTGCTCTGTCAGCCAGGCTGGAGTGCAATAGCTCAATCATGGCTCACTGCAAGCCTCCACCTCCCAGGGCTCAAGCACTCCTCTCACCTCAGCTTCCTGAATAGCTGAAACTACAGGCATGCACCACATCTCTGGCTAATTTTTGTATTTTTTGTAGAAATGGTGTTTTGCCATGTTGCCCAGGCCGGTTTCAAACTCCTAAGCTCAAGCAATCCGCCCACCTCAGCCTCCCAAAGTTCTAGGATTACAGGCATGAGCCACTGCACCCAGCCAAAGCTTTATTTCTATGGCACCAGGGGAAGAAGGGAATTTATCCTAGGTGATGCTGGAAGCTAAGTTTCATGGGTCACTGAGAAGTCAACTGTCACACACACTTGAACGTATACCATGGATCAGAAACTGGACTATGGTGGAAGATACACGTGGAGTAAAACAAGGAGTTCACAGGAAACTCACAATTTGGCAGAGAAGACAAATACACAAGCTAGCCATTAGCAGATAAGGACTTCCAGTCCCCACCCTTCCCCGATGTAGGAAATGCTACGTTTCCCTGCCTGCTGGTCCCTCCCTGGCCATCAGGGGAGTATGCAGCTTTCCTGGACACTTCCAGGACTTTTGGGTTGCAGTCCTGGAGAATGAAAAGATCTAAGGAGGGGGCCTCCGATGCAAAGAGATTAGGCAGATGTGCCAAGAAGTACAGGAAGGAGAGAGAAAAGATGGAGGAGTAGGAAAGACTCCGGGGCACTGTGATTGGAGACATTTGAAGAAGAAAGGGGTTTCAAGAAACTTTGCTAGGCATTCCAGTCTTGATTCCTTTTAAAATTGCTTTGCAACTGTAAAGGTTAGGCTTCCTTTTCCTTACTTTGGACTACTTGGACTGTTTCTTTTTATTGTCTCTTTGTAGAGACTGGACCAGGTGAGACCTCAGAAGCAGAACTCAGCTTCCCCAATGTGTGGGCAAATTACTCACATCACTCAGCTGTGATTAAAATCAACCCACTAGATCTGAGCCCAAGTGCAAAGAATGGAGGTTGAGCAGGCTCAAGTCACAGTGATTATTTATGTAAAAATAAAAAGCCAAACAAACATTGGGAAGGCAATGCCATAATCAATGCTATTAAATATGGGAGAATGTGCAGTGAGGTAGGCATTGTGCCAGCCAGAAAACCAGCCTGGGCAGTAGAGCAGCTTCCCAAACTTCAACCAAATATGACCACCTGGAGAAATGGTTAAAGTGCAGGTGGCTACTATTTAAAAACACGGTTTTAACAGAAAATAACAAGCGTTGGTGAGAACGTGAAGTTGGAACCCTTGTGTACTGTTGATGGGAATGTAAAATGGTGTAGCTGCTACTGAAAACAGAGTGGCAGTTCCTCAAAATTAAACATAGAATCACCATATGATTCCTCAATTCCATTTCTGGGTATACACAAAAATTGAAAGCAGGCTCTCAAAGAGATATTATATAACACCCATGTTTATTGCAGCACTATTCACAATAGCCAAGAGGTGGAAGCAACCCAAATGCACATCAACAGGTAAAGGGATAAACTGTTGTGTATACATACAATGGAATATAATTCAGTCTTTAAAAGGAAGGAAATTCTGACGCATGCTACAACATGGATGAACCTTGAGGATATCGTACTAAGTGGAATAAGCCAGCCACAAAAAGATAAATACTGTATGATTTCACTTACATAGGTACCTGGAATAGTCACATTTATAAAGACAGAAAGTAGAACGGTGGTTGCCAGGATCTGCAGGGAGAAAGACATGTTGCTTGATGGATACAGAGTTTCGCTTCTGCAACATGAAAAGTTTTCTGGAGGACGGTTGCAAAATAATGTGAATGTGCTTGGCACTAGTAAACTAAACAGTTAAAATGGTTAAGCTGGTAATTACCACCAGAAGAATTTTTAAAGCAGGTTCTGGTTTAGTAAATCTAGGATGGGACTAAAGATTCTGCATTCCTTACTATGCAGCCATAAAAAAACGACGAGTTTGTGTCCTTTGTAGGCACATGGATGAATCTGGAAACCATCATTCTCAGCAAACTGACACAAGAAAGAAAGATCAAACACCGCATGTTCTCACTCACAGGTGGGTGCTGAACAATGAGAACACAAGGAGACAGGGAGGGGAACATCACACATTGGGGTCTGTTGGGGGACACTGGGGGGGGACAGTGGGGGGTAGGGAGGTTGGGGAGGGATAACATGGGGAGAAATGCCAGATATATGTGATGGGGGTTGGAGGCAGCAAAGCACATCGCCACATATGCACCTATGCAACAATCCTGCATGTTCTGCAAATGTACCCCAGAACCTAAAGTGCAATAATATATACATATATAAAGAAAGATTCTGCATTCCTAACCATGTGTCATCCGTGACCCCAAAAGGGACAGTACCATGTATGAGAGGCCGATGAATAGGCCTGGAGCCAGTGAACAAGACATAGAGTTTATCGAGGGGACTTACATATGGAGTGGTCCAGTGGTATCAGGCTGGACAGGGGAACTGCTACTGTTTGTCAAAAGCCAGCAGTTTACGTCGCATCTTCACTTAGCACTTTTTGCCTAGCAACCTCCACTTGGCAACCTTCATTTAACCAAAAACAAAGGGCCTCAATTCCCTGTATGGCCGGCGTTCCACGGGATGGGCTGAGGGTTCAGGTGTTCCTCATATATAAGGAATGAATCTCCAGGTTGGTCACTTCCAGATTCCTGAGCTCAGAACTCTTAACACACATTCTTCTTAGACAGTAGGGTCATTCTCGTGCTATGCTTAAGTCAACTTATTGCTATCCAGCGCAGCCATCATACATCTTGTTTGTCTTATCTTTTCCTGCCTGCATATTAGAATCATTTATGGGATGTTTTTTTAAATTCCGCGGCCCAGACCACACCCCAGATCCACTTAATTACAATCTCTAGGGTGGGGCCCAGGCATAGGTGGCTTTTAAAGCTCCCCAGATGGTTTCAATGTGTAGACAAGTTTGGAAACCACTGTTATCCACTGAAAGGAATTTCACAGGTTGAATCCATCTCACTCTATTCTAATAAGGAACAAATGGGACAACCCAGAGCAGGGTTCTTGATCAAGGCTGCACCTTAGTATCACCTGATGGGAGCATTTAAACTACCTGTGTTTTGGCTCCACTACTTCCCACCACCCAAGAGACTTTAATCTAATTGATCTGGAGAAAGGCTCAGGAATAGGGTAGTTTCTACAGCTTCTCCGGCAGTTCTAATGGAAACCACTGTCTGAGATGTTTCTGTGCTAACTGAGACCTTCTGCTCAGTCTACCCCTCTGCTCTCTGATGCTAGCGCCTTCTCACACTCTGCCCTGTCCCCTTCCCTGTCCTCTGTATTAGTCCCAGCATCCCACACGCTGAGGTTGGTTTGATTACACAAGTATTGAGGAGTAGCTGATGATTAAGAAAGCACAAGCCCATCTAATCAAGTGTATCTGGCAGGTACTAAATGCTCTCAGAAATCACAGATTTGATACCTTTGTGCCAATGAGCCTCATGTATACAAAATTCTAATCCGTGGTCACAAACCACACAGTTTACTTAAGCTTCATCTGTCGTTCATTACAAAAGAAGTCAGGAAAAAGGTAGTTGGTTCATATAACCTGTCCTACTGTGAGGGAGGAGTATGCAGGGAATTTTTAGACTATGTACCCTGATTGTGTTTTATTCATTCAGTCATTTCAAAATACACACTTTTTGAGAGCCTACTGTGTGTCAGACACAGTTTAAGGTGATTGAATGAAACCAACATAGATGCCCTCAGCTGTGAAAGTTGCCCTTTTCCAGATTGGCATCAATATCTAAAGACTTCACGTGAAAATGGTTAAGGTAATAAGTTTCATGTTATGTGTTCTTTACCACAATTAGAATTAAACTGTAAAAAAAAAAAATTGAAAGATTTGTACCTTAGATGTGAAACAAGGAATGCATTCACATTATTAGCTGGATACGCTTTGGGTTGGTCAAAAAAAATTTAAGCATATTTACAAAGTCACTTTATTAGGTACGGGAAAAATATGGGAGCCATTGCATAATATCTGGGCTTAATAATAGCACTATAATGCAGAGCTTCAGCATTCTGGCAGCATATTAAGCCATCTCTAATGTTCGACCTACAGGTTTATGCAACCTCTGGGGCACGGTGTCAGGTGGGGCTAAAAAGAAAACACACTTTATAAACATTGATTGCTTCTTGCTACATCTTGCTAATGTAATCTGTGTTGCAGATTAGAATTAGCATAATATTATATGGGTAATGCCAGACAAAAATGGTCTGAGCCACAGTGCTGTTTTTGGATTCGGTTTTGTTCTTCAGGAAGTCGCTTTAAGAAGAGCATAGTGAGACTTTGCGTTTTCCTGCCAAGGTTGTAAGGGAGGACAACTTCTCTGCCCTTTCCTCGTTCAAAGAATAAATTGTGTGTAATAGGCTACATCACTGCATCGTGTATGAATGCTCCTGGTCAAAGAACATTTAACAGAATTGTGTTAGGTCATGGGCTTGGTTTTGTTTTCGTTTTTTAGTTTCATTTGACCTTTCTGATCAAAACGGGGACTAACCGCAATGTGTGGGACAATTACATTATGCTGTGCTATTTGTAAAGAACCTGAACTGTGGCCTTTCTAGAGATATGTGCTGGTACCCACTACATCTCAGTACAACTCTTCTAAGTACCAGTGTTTTGCTGATTGCATGTTGGTTTCTCACATCTGCCATATTTTACTCTAAATCTCCTGCAGGCAGAGGCTGTGCCTGTTTAGTAGGATATATTTCATGCCTATTGAGATGTTGGACTTCTAATAGCTCTTTCATTATTGTTTACTCACCTCCTTTAATATTGCTTACTGAGGCTGGGTGCACGGTGGCTCACGCCTATAATCCCAGTACTTTAGGAGGCTGAGGCAGGCTGATCACTTGAGGTCAGGAGTTGAAGACCACCCTGGCCAACATGGTGAAATGCCATCTCTGCTAAAAATACAAAAATTAGCAGGGCATGGTGGCATACACCTGTAATCTCAACTACCCCAGAGATAGAGGTTGCAGTGAGCCAAGGTCGCCCCCACTGCACTGCAGCCTGGGCAACAGAGCCCAACTCTGCCAAAAAAACAAAATTGCTTACCAAGAACTACGGAAAAGAGACCAGGAGTGTCCTGGAAGGAATTCCTGCTGGGTGGGTAGGCTAGATGCTTGGGTTGCATCTGCAGCCTTCAGCTTGGTCTAAATGTCTGAACTCTAATCCTCTCAGACTCATCAGTCCCTGCTATCCACACCAACACGTCCCACACTGATGTCAACTTGACCACTCTGGCCTGAGTCTCCATCTCACTCTTTCTGGACCACCTCACACCTAGCCCTCTATCTTTTACTTCCACCCACAATCCAGAACTGAAAAACACGTTTCCTGACTAGGATATTAGTTCTCATGTTCACTTGAAATTGAAAGGGGACCCTTGGCCAAAAGACTTAATTAGGCTCATACTTTTTCTGATGGTAGAACTAAGAGACGAAGTTGTGGTTTTGACTTCTCCCTATGGGAAGAAACAAGAATGTGGAGGCTGTTGTGCTGCTGACTGATTCTGACTCCGGCTCTGGAAAAACATTTTTCCCTGTCAAATAGATTAGTGTTAACCACAAATACTCTTTACTGATCTCATTTTCATATTTTCCTGATTTCAGATATTTTTATCATTGCCATTGTACTTCTCCAGGTTAATTATAGAGAAAAGTGATGATTTTTTAAGTGCTTAACTCAAGGATGGTTCAAAATTTTAGCTTGCAAGTACTTGAGATTAAGGTATATGGATTACATCCTAATGAATGTGCAAGGGAACTTTATTTCATAGAACCAATATTTTTATTCATTTCCCAATTAGAATATCTTCATGCTTTCCTCTGAATAAGAAGATAATACTAGTTCATCATAAAAATTCAGGCAGCATAAGAACATATACGAGAAGGAGTGAAGATTATCTACAATCCTACATCCAACAACTTTTAAATTTTTTTAATTGAGATATAGGTCACACACCTTAAAATTCACTGTTTTAAAGTGTGCAATTTGGGGGCTTTAGTATATTCACAAGATTGTGTGACTATCACCATTATCTAGTTCCAGAACTTTTTCATCACTCCAAAGAAACCCCCACTACCTATCAGGAATTACTTCTCAACATCCCAACACCCTGGAAACCACTAGTCTACTTTTTTTTTTTTTTTTTTTGAGAGAGAGTCTTACTCTGTTGCCCAGGCTGCAGTGGTGTGATCTCAGCTCACTACAACCTCTGCCTCCTGGGTTCAAACAATTATCCTGCTTCAGCCTCTAGAGTAGCTGGGACTACAGGAACACACCATCATGCCCAGCTAATTATTTTTTCTTTTTTGTATTTTTAGTAGAGACAGGGTTCCACCATGTTGGCCAGGTTGGTCTCAAACTCCTGGCCTCAAGTGATCCACCTGCCTCAGCCTCCCAAAGTGCTGGGGTTACAGGGGTGAACCACCGCACCCAGCCTATTTTTCTGTCTCTATGGACTTCCCTATTCTGGACATTTCATAAAAATAAAGTAATACTGTACGTGGTATTTTCTCTCTGGCCTCTTTCACTTAGCACAATGTTTTCAAGGCTCATCCATATTGTAGAATGTAACAGTACTTCATTCCTTTTTATGCCTGAACAACATTCCATTGTATGGATACATGCCACATTTTATTTATCCATTTGTCATTTGTTGAACATTTGTGTTGTTTTCATTTGGGGGCTATTATGAATAATGCTGCCATTAACATTCACATACAAGATTTTGTGTGAACATATGTTTTCAAATCTCTTTGCCTAAGAATATTTTGCTAGATAACATTTCAGACTTTTTTCTATACATATCTGTATTTACAGGTAAATATATTGTGATATGTTATCATTCCCAACTATTTGCTTCCCTTTCCTATAGGAGAATTAATAAAACCTTCGGTTGCCAAATGACTTGGAGTGCCTTCTGTGGGAAGCATATATATCCCTACCCTATCATCATGGCCAACATGTTGCTTGCTTTGGCCAATGGTCTGTGGTGATGTCACATACAGCATGACAGTGCGGAAGTTTGAAGAGCCATTGTGTGTTTCTCTGAACTCTCTTGCTGTTTCCCTCTGCCATGACTAGGAGACTGCTTCTTCAGCTTGGGTCCCAGAATAAGCAGACACAAGGAGCTGAAATGCAGATTACTGTAGCCATTAACATACATATATAAAAGAGGAATACATTATTATTATAAACCACTGAGACTTGGAGGGGAGTTCATGATTACTGTAGCAAAGCGAACTAATGCATAAATGAATGATTTATCACCTGATTTTTCTTCCAAACAATATATACTGTGGACATCTTTACAGATGTAAACATAAAACAGTGGTGTTGCAGAAACTGAATTCCAAATAGATTAGGTGGCTTGTTCCAGGTGATGGAGTTAGTAAGAGAGATAGAAGTCAATTTTATATTCTTATTCTGATTTGCAATCCAGTTTTCTAATTAATGCAAAGGAAAGGGTAATCTTGGACATTTTGGTGAGATTACGGGAGGTTTATGAAGACCCTCATGCCACTGCTTGATTGTTGGGCTGAAAATTCCAAACTCACTCATGCTGTACTAATGAGTTAATACTAATTGGAAAACTGTAATAAGCTGAAATGTGTGTATTGTGCTTCCCACAGAAAAAATATTTTAGAAGTGGAGCACATTATAAGAGTTAATCCTTATTCTTTATCTCTGCAGCCATTGGGCCTGGGATCAGTACTGACAATTCAGTAGCTCGCTACTTTCAATCCATTTTGCATGCCTTACTGAACTGCCACTCTGTTTTGTGTGATTTAACATAATTGCCTGCCTTTGTCCCAGAGGCTGGATGCTTAGCCTGCAAGGGCCACTGGTGGAAGCAAATCTTGGCCAGCATCTGCCCATGCTCCATCTGGTTTAAGGCAGTGTTTCTATCTCTTTTCCTATCTTACACTTATAAATAAATAACAGCTTGGTATAGCTAACTTCCAGAAAGAATGAATTTTGGTAAAGCATCACTATTGTTTAAAAAAAGAAAAGCCAGCAGCTTACAAATCCCCATGGTTGCAGCCCTCACAGGCTGTCTTGATAACACTTCCAGGTGATAAAATGGCCACTGGGGGTCTTCAGAAGCCTTCACCCAGTAGACCAATACCTGTACAGGAAGGGTTTTCCCTCCTTGTTTACACTGAGTAAAACTCCATTACAAATAACTGATTTCTGTGCAATAAAAAAATGGAGGTGAGAATAGTTAAGAAGTTTTTTATCAGTTTCTTCTTTTTCTCAGACCTATTTGCACTTACGCATAAAAACATACAGCATATTTGCAGAATGCTACAAGTTCACCAGACCAATGTTATACTTTTTCACCAGACCAATGTTATACTTCTTCTGGCATAGGCCTTTACAGATCCTCTTAGTAGTAGACTAGCCCCTGAATTTACAAGCAAGGAAAATAATATCCTTGGAATTGAAAGAGCATTTCCTAGGTCATAGAGAGGCAGAGCTGAGACTAGAGTCCCATCTCCTGACTCCCCAGCCAGTGCTCTTTCCATTCCAAGCCACTTCCTTCACTTCCTTAGCAAGTGTGTATTCCTAAGAGGGAATGTGTAAGACCTGTTCAAAACAGGACCAAGATGTCACCAATGAATCTTCTGGAAAGTTGAACTATCATGGAAAGTGACCTGTCAATGAATATAAGCCCTGGAAAGGACTAGAAGCAAAGATTTCTACTAAGGTAGGGAATGGGAACAGACACAGGTTTTCATCTGGCAACAGAAGTGTGACCAAGTAAGCATCTCCAATCCTCACACTGTCCCCCCAGGAGGATGAGTCAGGATTTGTCAGAGACAGCATCCTCAAGAACAAAAGGACAAAAACACTGAGGGGGGTAGTTGTTAGGCCACTTCAGATGTATTAACCCCCTTAGCCCAGCAAGATCTGAATTTGATCTATGACGAGCAGAAGCAACTTTGACCCTGCTGACTCCCATGAGATTAATCATTCTCCTCGCCCAGCCAGGAACCTTCAGTACCCTGGGCTGAATGGAGAACCATATTCTCTGGGCAGATTCAGGGCTTCACCAGGGTGTCCACATTTTGCTATGACCCAGGTGTCATCTGGAACTATGAGGAAGGTCAGGGGAGGCAGAATCTCACCAAAGGGGGTAGGGGGGAAACAAAACTCAGCAGGTGACCCTGAAATACTGATGACTCTGATCCGAGCTCAAGCTTCCAAGAGGGAATTAGAAACGCCCTTCATGAGAGGCTCACACAAGACTTAGTCTATATGTTTTTAAAACACTAGGTTATTCTTAGGCACACCATTTCATAAGGTCCCCAAGATAAGCCAGCTAAAAAGGTGAGACACACAGGCTCAGCAACAGGACTTGTGGAAAAAATTAGGTCATTCATTGTTCTAAGGCCTCCGAGAGCCAACAATCTAAATGGCTTTGCTATTTGAGTTTTCAACAATTGCTGGGGAACATGGGGTGGGTGAAGAAAGCTCGCACTATGCAACAGTGTGGAAAACAGACATGATGTGAATAATCCTAATAGAAAGATCTGTTTCCTGTAAGTAGGAAGAGTTGTAAATCAGTAGAATTTTTGGTAGAAACCTCTACACAGATTATTCTTGACACTTTAGATTTCTTTTCCTTTTCTCCTTTCTCTCAACTCCCTCAAATAGCCTGTGCTCACTGAAAAAAAAAACAAATTTTAAATGCCAAATAAATCTTCACTCTGCCTACAAAACTCCACTGTGCAGGCATTCTGTCACTGCTTATTATTAAGTAATTTCTGTTTTCAAAATGTAATCTGTTTTCCCCTTTTCTCTTTCTTTCAAACTCCCCCCACCTTCTACACTCCCAATCTGTTGTTTCTCAAAACTTACCTACTAGGCAGGTCAAGGAGAGTTTCACCTGCACATTCCTCTGGAACACAGAAAGTGAGGTTAAGTGGCAAGATCAAGGATATAGAGCCAGCCAAGAGCAGAGCAAGAGCCTGGAGGCCCTACCACCCAGGGCTTGGCTTGCCTCATTATTATATCGCCTCTTGAAAATCCTTGCTGAGATTTGAGTTCTTCCAGCTTTGTCACCATTAAAAATATTAATGGCCCAACGATACAAAAGCCCATCTAGAGTTTCCTTGAAATGTTACCATGGTTGAGGCACACTGTGTATGAAGCATCATTAAACTGCACTGCCTGCCCATGGACCCAGCAAAGGGGAAGAGCAATAGATCCTCCTTACAAAACTAAAGGTATATTCAAAGTCACTCTCATTAGCCTGAGCTTTTCACCCATATTACAATAATGGCTCTATTTATAAGAGGAACCCATCACAGTAGCACTCAGGTATCAGCATCTTCACCTACCAGAGGTAGACATTACATCTGAGATGTCAAGGTATGTTTAAGTGCTGGATTTTTCCTTCAGGAGAGCCTTGGTGACTCACTCTTCTTTCTTTCTCCATCCCCTTGCCTTGCATGTTTTGCAATTACAAATGTGCTTCCACATTTATGATGAGAGCTACCAAGGGCTTGATTCAGAAGTACCATTCTGCCCCCAGAATGCTGGGCTACGTGGGCTCCAAGTGTGACACTGCCCTGGGGAGGCTGGAAGCCAAGGAGCACCTCCAGGAACCAATTATAATAAGACATGGCCACTTGTTGGTCCTTCTGACCAAGACCATGTGCTGAGAGGATCAGAGCTGCTTCTCCAACCCCAGCAGTCAAAGCAAAAGATGTGTTCTTTGGCCTCCGCAGGCTTGCTATTAAAGGTATCTATTGGTATAGCGACATTAAGCCAGATTTAGAGCACAAGCCTTCCAAATCAACATTTGAGCTGTTCACTATGAGAAGCTTGGGGCTATACTATTAAATTATAATTTTAATCACTCATCCTGAGGTATTTGATACTTTGATATCCAAAAGCCTTCAAAGGTTGATCCCAGATGGCATATGCCTGAGTCTTATCTGACAATGGTATGCAAAGAAAGGACACCTGTATCCTAATCCCATTTCCAGCCTTAACTGGCCATACGACAAAGCCATAGGACCTCTCTCAGCCTTCTCAGTTTCCTTATCAGAGCAGGGGTGATACTTCCTATCTTACCTGCAAGTATTTCAACAATGACATTAGGTAATACGGGCAAAGACACATGGGAAAATGTAAAGCACTGTGGTCACAAAGGAGAAAATTTTTTTTTTTTCTTTTTTTGCTTATGCTATTATCCAGCCATGTAAAAACCTGAGGACTCTGGTTAGTCAGAGCCAATGTCAGAAGATCTTAATCATCCCCAGTGTCCCTTTGTAAGAACTCCCTGAAGTCTTGGTGCATGTTATGGTTTGAATGTGCTTTGTCCCTGCTGAAACTCTGGGTGAAGTTTGAGCCCCAATGTGGCAGTATTGTGAGGTGGAGCCTAGAGGGAGCCATGGGTCATGAGGGTGGATCCCTTATGAACAGATTAATGCCCTTCCACAGGGATGAATGAGCTCTCATTCTTGTGTGAATGGATTAGTTACAGGCTGTTAAAAAAGAGTCTGGTTTCGTCATTTTCTCTCTCTTGCTTCCTCTCTTGCCATGTGATCTGTTTGCACAAGCCTGCTCCCCTTTCATTGTCGGACATGAGTCAAAGCAGCATAAGGACCTCACCAGATGCAGCTGCCCCACCTTGGACTTTTTGGCCACCAGAATCTCATGAGCCAAATAAACCATTTTTGTTTTGTTTTGTTTTGTTAACAATTACCCAGTCACAGCTAACACAAAAATGGACTAAGACGGTGCATTCTCTTTCTAATATCAAAAATCTGTTTGTATACCTCTTCATGGGGTATGTGTATGTGTTCTTTTTTTTTTTTGAGACAGAGTCGTACTCTGTCATCCAGGCTGGAGTGCAATGGCATAATCTCAGCTCACTATAGCCTCTGCCTCCCAGGTTCCAGCAATTCTCCTGCCTCAGCCTTCAGAATAACTGAGATTACAGGTGTTCACCACCATGCCCAGCTAATTTTTGTATTTTTAGTAGAGACGGGGCGTTGCCGTGTTGGCCAGGGTGATCTTGAATTCCTGACCGCAGGTGATCCACCTGCCTCAGCCTCTCAAAGTGCTGGGATTACAGGCATGAGCCACCACGAACTCCTAGCTTCAAGTGATCTACCAGCCTTGGCCTCCCAAAGTGCTGGGATTACAGGCGTGAGCCACTGTGCCCAGCCAAGTTTTTCTTTTATCAACCAAAAACCTCGGAGGGATTCAGCAAGCAACTTGCAATAGGAAAAAATAAAGAGAAAGAGATAGAGAAAGAGAGGTGGATTAAAGAGACTTAAAGTCATGTTGATATGTACTCTATACCCCCAGATATAAGGCCATGAGTAGGAAATTTTATTCTATGAGAACAATCCGTGGTATTCTTCCCCAAAACCCACAACCCTAGTCTAATCATAAGAGAACATCAGACAAATCCAAACTGAGGAAATTTCTACAAAATATCTGACCAGTACTCTTCAAAATTGTCACGGTCATGAAAAACAAGGCTGAATAATGCACAAATCAGAGGAGTCCAAGGCATCATGATAACTATTAATACATGTACTGTGGTCTCCTCAATTGGACCCTGGAACAGAAAAAAATGGCATCAGGGGAAAAACTAGTGAAATCTGAATAAAACCTATAGTTTAGTTAATAGTAATATACCAATGGCCAGGCGTGGTGGCACGTGCCTGTAGTCCCAGCTTCTCGGGAGGCTGAGGTGGGAGGATCGCTTGAGCCCAGGAGTTCTGGGCTGTAGTGCGCTATGCCGATTGGGTGTCTGCACTAAGTTTGGCATCAATATGGTGACCTCCCAGGAGCAGGAGACCACCACATTGTCTAAGAAGGGGTGAACCAGCCCAGGTAGGAAACGGAGCAGGTCAAAATTCCCATGCTGATCAGTAGTGGGATCGCACCTGTGAATAGCCACTGCACTGGAGCCTGGGCAACATAACGAGACCCCATCTCTTAAAAAAATAAAAATAAATAAAGTAATATACCAATGATTACCTCAATTTTGACAAGTATGCAGTAATTATATAAGATGCTAATATAAGGGGAACTGGCTTGAAAGTACACAGGAACTCTCTGTACTATGTCTGCAACTTTTCTATAAATCTACAATTATTCCAAAATAAACAGTTTATTTTGAAAAGAAGCAAAGAGAGACTTAATAAACATATCAACCAGTCCTACTGTAGGACTTTACTTGAGTCATGATCAAACTATTTTAAAAATTTGTTCATGAGACAACTGAAAATTTAAATCTAGTATATTTGATTACATTAAGAAATTAATCATTAATTACTTTAAGCATATTTGTGATATTGTGGTTATATTTTTAAAAAGAAGTCTTTAGTTTTTAGAAATACAAACTAAAATATAGATTAATTATATGATATCTTGAATTTGCTTCAAAAATAATACAGGAGGGAGAAATTAGTAGGGATATAGGTTGACAAGGTATCAGTAAATAATTACTGAAAATGAGTGGTGGCGTGAGAGTTTGTTTTGTTTTATTTCATTTTGCTTTTGAGATGGAGTCTCACTCTATCTCCCAGGCTGGATTGCAGTGGTACAATCTCAGCTCACTGCAACCTCCGCCTACCGGGTTCAAGCGATTCTCATGCCTCAGCCTCCTGAGTAAGCTGGGATTACAGGCGTGCACAACCATGCCAGGCTAATATTTGTATTTTTAGTAGAGACAGGGTTTCACCATGTTGGCCAGGCTGGTCTTGAACTCCTGACCTCAGGTGATACACCTGCCTCAGCCCCGCAAAGTCCTGGGATTACAGGCATGAGCCACCGTACCTGGGGAGAGTTTATTTTTATTTTGCCTTCTTTTGTATATGTTCGAAGTTTTCCAGAATTTAAAAAACCCGATTTTAAGAATTCAAAGAAGAAAACCCATAATCCCCTAATATTTTGATCACATAGCATTATCTTTGCTTCTGTATTTGTCACCTCAGCAACTCCCCAGTTACATCATTCAGTCTGCCATTCTTACTAAACCCACAGACAAGCTCTGGAGCCAAAGTCCTTTCTAGATCTGTCCACTCACATGAGCCTCTGAAATTTATCAAGAGTATTAGAACATCGTCATTCACCTGGTAAACTAACACCAGGAAGCAGAAGGGGTTTTCACCTACTCTGCTGGCTACAGGGGCCATCTAGGCCCAACAGCAAGGAAATGAGGGTGTCTGTCCAAGCCTCGTGGCAGCCTCATCCTTCAGCCAACTCTAGGAGCGGAAAGGTCCCTCTTCTCCCTCTTGGAGATGGCTTAGCCGCTTAGCTCCTTTCAACCTTGAAGCAAATTGGATCTCAATGCAGACGAGCATGGAAAGAATAGAGACAAGTCAAGGCTTAATTTTAATACAGACCTTTTCTCCCCCCAGTGCAGAAGTCTTATTAAAGAAACAGCAGGATGCTGACAGGATACTGTTTGTAAGTAGAAATAACACTTATTATAACAAGTCAGAACAGCAGGCAGATAGGTTTGTTTATTTGTTAATTATATCTGGTTTTATTTTCTAATGAGTGCCTTAAGAAAGCGGGGAATCATTCTGACAGCTGTTTTAAACCAACTTTTAAATCCTCTTAGTGAAATGATACAGAGCTATCATGTTCTATGAAGTATCAGGAGGTTTCTCCCACCCACCATTTTGTCCATCAGATCCACGAAGCTTAATGGCTTATAATCCCATGAATGGAATCTAAATTTCTGCTTTAATTGACACCTGTATCAATAGATACAGAAAGTTTTTTGCTTACCACTGGGGAAGGTACTGATAGAGACATGCGTAGAATGCATATGTAATTTGCCCATATTTATAGAATGTAATCTACAGCTCTTTTCTATCATAGTCCCAGAAAGACAAACCATATTTCTCTTTAGAGGAAAGTGTTAACTTCATCCAGACTAACTTTAACTAAATGCCTACACAGCTATGAATCAGAAAAGATATACAACTTTTAAAAAAAGGACTGAGATAAGAAAGGAAAAACAAACCTGTTTGGGGAACAGGGTTGGGAAAGAATTAACTGGCAATAGTGCTTTTAAATTGCCCTAGAGGTAAATTAAGCCTCCTACTTTTTTTGTCAGAAATGAGTAATTACTAGAAGGAGGCAGCATAGTCCACATCTTGGCATTTTTATCCAGAATTAAATCTGCACATTATACATTCACACTCTGTTTTAAAAAAAAAATGAGGCACTTTACAGTGAAACTATAAACACCTGCGAAGCCAAACAAGGATTTTTGAGAGATCACTCTATGCAGATAGAACGGCCTGAATTATTTAGACCACAGCAACAATAGGTGTGACAGATGAAATAGAATCATTAAGAGAAACAGCAGAGTCTGTTGACTAGATAAACCCTGAGGGATTGCCCTCCTTTTTCCCTAGGCAGGTCCCTTCTCTCAGATCACCTTCAAAAGTGTGCTTAGAACAATGCCTCCCGCCAGAAGCCCTCCTTGGTAACTGACATGATCCTTTCATTCAGCTCCTCGAGGCCACAGCAAGTGTGTCTGTATTTTGCATTTGGTCCTTAGCAGCTTGTTTCATATCATTATTGAAGTCTGTCTATGCCTTTGTTTGTATCTTTATTTCCCATACCCTCTACTGTGGCTTTCATTTGCTGGGTGTGTCCCCAGAGGGCTTACTGTCAGAAGAAAGAACTCTCAGGAATGTTGCCTGTTGACAGTGTGAAGCCAATATTGTGTCGATGGCTTGGGCTTCGAGTCCATTCTAAAAGTTTGGGGAGAAGGAGAAGGACTGTAAATGACTTTATAAGATTCTGTTCAAGCCTCTCTGAGATTGTTTCTTCATTTGCTGTGGGAACTATGTGAATTTCTTTCCATTTTTCCCCATTTTTGGTTGTAAAACTCGCTATTCTTATTTTCATTGAGTCAAGGGTTTCTTGGAGCTTCTTTGAATTTTATTAATAAGCTCAAAATCCAGCCTGTAGGCTAGATGTGAGTCTGGGCCAGCACGGACAGCAAGCTCACAGCAGCATTTCCTTCTCAAAGGGACAGTCTCTGCCACGTTCTGAAGTTAATGCAGTGTCTGCAGCTTTGGGGACTCTAGCAAAATAAAGGGGTCTAAATTCCTCCAGCCTCTGGGGAGAAGGAAGGAAATAGAATTCTTTATCAAATTCTCAAGTCCATGGAATTCTGGCACACAACAGACACGGTTAATTCAAGACAGGGATGAATTAAGGTGGTGCAGGAGATTGGGAAACTGATTTCCCAGGGATTAAAGTCATGAATTTTTTTATTTGAGAAATTCTCAAAATGGAATTTCTTACTCTGTCTTTAATAGTATTCAACCTATTCAAGAGCCTGTCCCTAGGCTGTTTTACCGGAGACATTTAGGCTTGCCCTTAGGAATTAGTATATGTTGGGTTTGGGAAGAGAGGAGAAACTCAGGGTGGAAAAATACATCCATTTTGCTACTGAGAGCCAAGGAGAGGAATCCAATCTGTAATATGTCCCTAATTAGCTTTCTTTCCACCAGCACCTCACAAATCCTCTCCCCAGTGTCTTCAAGAAAACCAGTCAGGCTGACCACGAGGAGAAGCTGCATGCAAACAAGCTCAGGTGTGGGTTTAGGCAATCAGGCTGAGGGGTCAAAACAGATAAAGAAATGCACTAAGGATAGAATGTCCGGTTCACAGCACTGGGTGTACCCCCCCTGCCTCTCCGTGGTGACTCCAGGTGATGGGAAAAGTCTGACACACAAGATTGCGGTGGGCCAAAGGTCAAGGAACCAGGTTTTCAGCTATGTCTCTAGGGCTTATCAGCTGTGGGATGGTGGCAATTTGCTCTGCCTGCCTGGACCTCAGTTCCCTCAACTGTAATTAAGCAGGGCCAACGTCATGGATGCACAAACTGTGCTCAGAAGATCCCATGGTTAGAAGAGCCCCACACTTGGTTTAATTATCTGCTGTCGCCATCTTGAATTCTTTATAATGATGGCACATTTTCATTTTGCACTGAGCCCATCAAATTATGTAGTTGGGGTATTATGCAGAGGAGAGTTTTAAGTGGTTGTGACTATACTAAAGATTCATTTATTTGGTTTTTAAGCTGCCTATAAAATTATCCTGTGAAATCAGGATTATGAGAGGATGGAAACCTTTAGGAAGAGAACAAGCCTTAAAGTAAACACACTTTATTTGCAAATGGTGTGGTGTTAGTGTTGATCAATTGACTAATCCAATTAGTTGATAAGGTTAGCATAACTTCTTTCTATAGATTGTCATTGCAATAAGATACTCAGTTGCGTACTTAACACTGAAATTTATACTGAAGGTATTTTAATACCTTTACTCTTTCAGTGCCAAGGGCTACCCATTCTAAACAACGGTATAATTCTCATTGAACAACACGGCACAAACAAAATTTGTGTCTGCCTGAGTTTCTGGTTATCTTAATTATGTCAGGATCAAGGTAATATTTATAATGAAAAGCAGATATTTATTAAAGATTGAATAGGAATAGGAAATCTTTCCTAGACTCTGGGATTTCAGAGTTAGGGTTAGTTAGTTAGGATCAGAGTCAGGATTAGAGTCAGGGGTTAGGATTAGGGTAAGGGATTGAAGTTAGAGGTAAGGTTTGGTACCTCATCTGGAGACATATTAAACATAAAACTTAGGCAGGCTATTCATATATATAAATAAAATATACAGCACACACACACATACACATAAATAGCTAAAGAAGGAAATCTTCATTAAGGGCCAATGAGCCTCAGAGTCAAAGAATGTTCCCTGGGGCGAGGGGAATCTTAAGCAGAAAACCAGTCTGCTATGATCTGAATGTTTGTGTCCCCCTAAAATTCATATGTTAAGATGTAATCACCAATGTGATAGTATTTGGAGGTGGGGCCTTTTCATGGTAATTAGATCATGAGGGCAGAGGCTTTATGAATGGGAGTAGTCCCCTTAGAAATGAGGTCTGAGAGAGCTGCCATCCCCCTTTCACCATGGGGCACACAGCAAAAAAAAGCACCATCCGTAAATCAAAGGTTGGCCTTCACCAGACACCGACTCTGCCGGCACCAAGGAAGACCTTGGACTTTCCAGCCTCCAGAACTGTGATAGTTAAGTTTCTGTTGTTTATAAGCCACCCAGTCTATGGCGTTTTTGTTATGGCAGCACAAACAGACTGAGACACAGTCCAAACTGTTGCAGTCTCCTTGGTGGAAATGGAGTGAGCCCATCATGTCGCCTGCTGTTGGTTCCAGCTCAAGTTTGGGAGTCAGCATTGAGTCTATGAATATGTGTGAGAACCCATTTCACAGAAGGCTCGGGCTAGTTTAATGGAGATACAGAGGTGAACAAGCTGAGGTTCTGGCCTTCACACAGCTCCAATCCAAGGAAGGGAAGAACACATAAAGTATAACTGAAGCCACACCAGTGAGCCACCAGCCCTGCCTCTGACAGCTGGGTGACAGGAGGACTCTCAGGGAATGCTCTTTGACTTACTGATTGAGGCCACTGAAAAATGAAAAAATATCAATCAGGAAAATCAAAAGAAGCAGACTTGCATTGGCAGGAGTGCATCAGAGAATTGCGAGGTGAGAGTCTGGCTTACGGTGGAGGCTTTGGTTTTTCCTCATTTGCAGGCTGCCTGGCCAAGATCTTTTCGCTCCTGTTTGCTCAGGGTGACATTCTCAAAGATAATGGTAAGCTACTTTTTCTAAAACTAAAGAAATAGACAGTATAATTTCATCTTGCTTTAAGCATCCCTGATCTTTAAAACCCAGGCAAACAGATAAATCACTAAAGAATTCTTGACTTTATAAAATGTCTCACCACAAGATGGCCTTAAAAGTAAACTTCCAGAGTAGTATATTTTAGGTGGAATTTGACTAACAAAAAAAGTGATTTATATGCAACATCGAAGCAGCACATCTACTATGTAAAGTCAGATATCCTTGTAGTTGATCCAAAGTCATAAATAAAATAAGCAGTCATCCTTCACCAGCTTTATTCAATTGAGAAATCTGAAAAAGCAATCTAAACAACAATCTTCCTGTCAGTGGCTATATTATTAGACTGCAGCTTTTCAGTTTCCTGTATGTTGACAGGAAGCTGATCTCTTGAAGGAGAAAAAATAAGACAATATATACCCATGGGATCATTTCTTCAGCCCCGTTAAATGTGAGTCAGGGCCAGTATGTCTGCATATAGCTATTTCAACTGCAGTGAACAGTCTAAAGTAACAGATCGGTATGATTTCCAGGAAAGTTCTAGAATGAAGTATTCATATTTAGATGATGATCTGTGAACACTTAGAAATTAAGAAGTGATGGCCGGGTGAGGTGGCTCACACCTGTAATCCCAGCATTTTGGGAGGCTGAGGCAGGCAGATCACTTGAGGTCAGGAGTTCGAGACCAGCCTGGCCAAAACAGTGAAACCCTGTCTCTACTAAAAACATAAGAAATTAGCCGGGCATGGTGGGAAGGGGGCACCTGTAATCCCAGTTACTCAGGAGACTGAGGCAGGAGAATCACTTGAACCTGGGAGGTGGAGGTTGCAGTGAGCTGAGATCCTGCCACTGCACTCCAGCCTGGGCAACAGAGTGAGTGAGTCTCTGCCTCAAAAATAAATAACTCCGCCTAAAAAAAAAAAAAAAAAAGACAAAATCTGGCTTGATGGAAGGTCATCTGACAGAGAACTAGGTGTTTTGGTCAGCCACAGGTTTTATATGGTCCATTAATGAAATATGAATGTTAAAAACAATAACATAAAGCTAATAGACTCTAGGCAGTTAAAACTTATTTTCTCCCAGTTTCTCAAGGATTCTTATTTTCTTTACACTTTTCTGGATTTTTCAAATTCTCTACAATGAACATATGTTATTTTTAAGAACAGAAAAACTCTTAGAATTTGAAAATATTTTAATAACTGTCCTATTTCAATAACTGTCCTATGGATGTTGGAGCAGGCTATTTTGAATAGTCGTAGAGGCTGGAACTAGGGAAAATGGCTTGCAGTTATAGGAGCCAACTGTAGCCTAGGTATCAGCTCATCAGAGAGTGAGTTCCCATCCCTGGAAGTATTTACATAAACACTGGCCAACTACAGACATAGCACAGCGTAGCACAGCGTAGCACAGCACAGCAGTGAAAATCTCTGGCTCTGCCAAACTGCCTGGGCTTGCACCTTGGCTACGCTACTTACTTAGATAAGTCATGTCCTTAGATGAGGCATTCCACTATTTCTTTAGTTATAAAAAGGACATGATATTTGTCCATATGGTCACTAAGGATTAAATGGATTCATCTGTATAAATATTCTTAAGACAATAACTGGCCTATGCTCAATAAACACTAACTATTATCATCTGTCAGAAGTGATACATAAAGAATCTCTGTCTTGATGAGAAATTAAGACTAAATGATTACCAAAGTTTCCCTCCAATTTCATAATTTTATTGTTCTAAGTCAGGGAGCACCCTTTCTCAGGTGGTACTCTCTTATTACCTAGCCTGTACTCCTGAATAGAACCCTGATAATAACAAAATTATTGCAGGAAAGCAAAATATATTACAAAGGAAGTGTCCAAAGGCTACTCAGCATCTCATATATTTCATTACCCATAATAGGAAGCAGGCCCAGTGGTGGCACTGGATGTATAAACCAAATCCATGATTTGAAGTCCCGATGCCTGGACAAAGAGTAGGGCATGGAAGAAGAAGAAGAAAGAAGAAAGAAGAAGAAGAGGAAAATGGGGGGGGGGGAGTAGGAGAAGGAGAGGAAGAAGGAGCCAACGGAATGACAGAAAACAAATGTCTCTATTTATTTATGTATTTATTTGTTCATTCGTTTAACAAATACATTTACTGATCACCTACTATGCACTAGGCACTATGCTAGTTCTAAGCCCAGGAAACCAGGCACAATTCCTGCTCTGATGGAGTCTAAATTCAATGAAAAGTATATTTCAACCAAAAAATGACACCAAGAAACATAAAATGACAGCTGTGATCAGCACATAAAGGAGGAGTACACAGAGCCATGTGGTAGAGATTTGCCCTGGTGAGAGAGGTCAGGGAAGACAACACTGAGGAAGCCTTAACTGAGCTGAGATTTGAAGAAAGGGTGGAAGTTACAGAAGTAAGTACATTCTGGACAAACAGCAATTGGTGAGAGGAAGCGTAGCAGGAAAAACAGAACTGAAAGAAGGTCACAGTGGCTGGGGTAAAGAAAGCCAAGCAGAGCATGGTTTGAGATAAAGCCGGCCAGGCACAGGGGGTCATGTTAAGGAATACTGCATCCTAAAATAATGAGAAGGCATGCAAACATTTTAAACATCTCAGGGAAGGCATGAAAATCAGATTAAGAACTCACTCAGGATACATTGTGGGAGGTGGAGGTCACAATGGTGGCAGATAGACCAATGAAGAGGCTCTAAGATTATCCAGGAAGAGGTGAAGGTAGATTAGACTAGGATAGTGGGAGTGGAAGTAGCGGGAAAAGTACAGATTCAAAGAGGTTTAGGAGGCAAAATTCAATGTGACGGGTAAGGCAGAGGGAAAGGTCATGGTAACTTCAAATTCTGGCCTGCTTAACAATGCTGGGGACGCCCTTCCGTGAGATAGGGAACAGGAAGAGACTGGGGAAGGAGCAAGAGTTTGGTTTTGGCTGTGTTGTGTTTTAGAAGCATGCGAAACTTCCAAATGAAAGTTTTAGGTAGGCAATTGGATACATGGATCCAAAGCTCAGAGAAGAGACCTGGGCTGGAGAAACATTTTTGCCAGGAATGAAGTATAGAATAAGAAGAGAAGATGGCCAAGTGCAGTGGCTCATGCCTATGATCCCATCACTTTGGGAGGCCAAGTTCGAGAACAGCTTAGCCAACATGGTGAAACTCCATTTCTACTAAAAATACAAAAATTAGCCGGGCAAGCTGCCATACACCTGCAATCCCAGCTAATCAGGAGGCTGAGGCAGGAGAATCGCTTGAACCCAGGAGGCGGAGATTGCAGTGAACCTGCACTCCCACCTGGGTGACAGAGCCAGGCTTCAAATCAAAATACAAACAAAAAGAAGACAAGACTATCTAAGACTGGGCCTTGAGTATTTTAATATTTATTGACCTGGGAAGGGTAGTATAAAACTGCAAAAGAGACAGAAAGTAAGCAGTCAGAGAAGATGAAGGAAACCGGAAGAGTCTTATGTCACTGAAGACAGAAAAAGTGTTTCGAGGAGAAGGGACAGTCAACAGTGTAGAGCATGCAGAGAGGTGAAGGAAGGTGCATGACCCTGGCATAAGCTGTTTGTCAAGCTGATGAGATAGGAGCCGGCCTGGTAGCGACCTAAGGAGTGAGCAGGAAGTAAAAAGAGTCAACAAGTATAGATGTTCTCCCTAGAAGTCTCTGTAAAGGGAGAAGAGAATGTGAAAGTTTGAGGGGAAGGTAGGGTTGGGATAGAGCTGTGTCCACAACCCCGCCCCAAACCCAGTGGGAGTCTCGTGTATACTTTATATCTGGCAAATGGGCTCCAGTTGAGGAGAGATTAAATATGAAAACATAATGAGAGAGTGTGAGTGCAGTAGATGGGCAAGGAACTGAAAAGAATAGATGACAAGGAGGACTAGCCGTTTGGCCAGGGACATGAGGCAGGTAGAATTGCCTGGCCACAGCGTGGTCACAAATGGTGAGAACTCTGGTGGCGTTATGCAAATACTGATGGAGAATGAAGCAGTTGGGGTCAAAGGCTCCATGGTGCTCCCCCGGTTTAGGGTTCTCAACAAAATATTTGCGAGAAGTTGATAAGGTACCACTAAAGAAATCCTAGCTCGGATATCTCAGAGATAAGGTCTTTGCTCAAAACAGAAATTGCAGCAGTCCCATGTGAGCTCTTATGAGTTGAAACCCAGACCAACCACGCTCTGAGGAAATGATATGAACTATGTTTCCTTATTCGAGACACAAAATTACTTCCCTGCACCATTCTATTTTGCAAATGAGGAAACTGAGCTATATCTCTAGCTGGGAATCATCTCAACCAGCATGGAAGAATTTGGAGTTAGTTTCTGTCCAAGTTTCCAGTGTCTTCAAAAAGGTAGAATGTCCACATGGCATAAAGCCATTATCTGAGACACAGTGTCCTCAGACACCCACAATCTCCCGTGAAGTCACAGCAAGGAAGAAAATCTACTTTGTTTGAGCATCTTCTGGGTGCCAGGCTCTCTGTAGACTGCTTTTGCAGACATTCTCACTTAATCCTCAAAATACTCTATGACAACTAGATTTAAGCCTCTTTGCAGGATGAGAGAAATCTGCTTTGCTGGGAGCTCCAGGCTGCTGAATTTACCTCTCCACTGGCCTTCACATATGGCCCAGGCTAGCCGGGGCTGCCAGGCCCATGATGACGTAGGAAGTGAGTGTATGGCAGGACATTTCCCTGAGCTTTTCCACACTTTCCCAGCCAACCCAATGGTTGGCAAGGGCTTATATTTTTATCTTCCCAATTTTTCATCTTTCCAAGTTGTGTTCCAGACAAATATTTGTGGTTATGGCCCAATAATACCAGAATATACAAATGTCATCCAATAATTCTAAAAAGGGGGTGGGGAAGGTTTACAAAGCACTTAATACAGACATAATACATTATTCTTTTTTAAGCTGACAACACTCACTCCCAATCCCCACACTCAAAACATTTCCCATCCAGTTGACAGGGCCAGAACAAGCCACTGAGCAGGGCTTCAGGGAGGAGATGGGTTTTCCAAGGAAGAGGAGTTAAATTATCCCTCTCTCCAAGTCAACTGTATACTCAGTCTGCCCTGCCATTAGGGACCCTTAGGATAAACAATTTTCTTGTCCCTAATTTCAATACCTCCTATGAGAATAAATCATTATTCAGCTTTTATGTCTTGAATTTATATACATTTTTTGGTATTTGTTTTCAGCTCTAGAATCAGTGATATGAAAAGCATCATTTAGAATCAGTGATATAGGGCCAGGTGCAGTGGCTCACACCTGTAATCCTCCACTTTGGGAGGCCAAAACAGGTGGATCACAAGGTCAGGAGTTCAAGACCAGCCTGGCCAAGATGGTGAAACCCTGTCTCTACTAAAAATACAAAAATCAGCCAGGTGTGGTGGCAGGCACCTGTAATCTCAGCTACTCGGGAGGCTGAAGCAGAGAATTGCTTGAACCCAGGAGGCAGAGGTTGCAGTGACCTGAGATCGCATCACTGCCCTCCAGCCTGGGTGACAGAACGAGACCCCATCTCAAAAAACAAAAAATAAAAAAGTAAAGCATCAGTAGAATGCTAAAAATTAACCATCAAACTTATAAAAGTATTCCCTAAACAACTTGTTCTTAAGAATTAACAGCTACAACTCCAAAGGATCTGCTCCTTCACATGGCAAATCAACATGATGTGAATATAACCCCAGAGTGCCCTGAGGATTGCTGAAGTGGGTCAGAGACTCAGAAGCCTGATCCACTCCCATCAGAAGGAATTCCTACTTCCTTCCCTCTCCCACCTTCATGTGTTTCCCAGCTTCTCCTCTCTCTGCTCCCACACCTCCTCCATCGATGTAAAAGTCGGGCAGCCTTTCCTCCCATGAGTTTACACCAGCCGGTCCCCAATTAACCCCAGTAATTAAGCAGTCATCAAAAATTGATTGAATACCAGCTACATGTGAGACTAGCTAAAACCCCCTTTCATTACCTATCATCTGCCTAGCTCATTAAAAATGTGGAACACAGTACTTTGAAAACACAAACTGTAGAAATGCTGAATAATAATGGTAACTAACCACAACCCCCTTCAGTCTGGGTAGAAAGCAGATTTTACTGAGATAGATCAAATTACCTAAGGAGTACACTGTGTCAACTGAGTAAAGGGAGTCAGCACCCATACATGTATGCTATATGCTTTATTCAGCTGGCATTCAAAGCCTGTTTTGCAAACAGAAAGGCCTTGAAAGCTTTTCCTCTTTAATATACACCCAACATTGTCTTATTCACTGGAATAATTTGAAGTTGTGGGCTCTTTTCCCAACGAGATCAAGTAGGAAAAAAAATAATGTGAACTTACCGTATGTTCAGTTTATTCATTCATTTCTTCATTGAGCATGTGCTCCTGCCTCCTATGCCTAAGGCATTATGCCAGGCACTGGGATACAAGGGCAAATAAGACAGAGCCAGGCCCATGAGTTGCTCACAGTTTAACAGAAACCCATACCAATTAAAGCAATAAAGTGTTACAGGTACCATGATAGAAATCTGCAGTCATTACAGAAAGGGCCCAAAAAACCAGAGCTGGATTCAACCTATGGAACTTTAAACTGCACAGAGGAGATGAGAAAGAGTGACTTGACCAAAAATGCACAGCATTTCAGATACATGTCCAAGCATCACTTTTCTATGCAGTCTGTCATTAAAGGAGTAATGTTTCCAGATACAAAAGAATTTACTTCTGGCAGTAATAACAGGCATGCTTAGTGGCTATGATATTGGCTCAATCAATATGTGTGAGATGTTTTTAACTGAGGTTGATGATTTGTATTTTCTACTGCAGAAAAGTTCACAATTACTGTCAAATATTTCTAGTTCTCAGCTAGCTGATCTACAAATAAAATAAAGCAGTGGCTCAACTCACTCTGCAACAATTTTCTAGCCCAGTGCCTACCAAACTTGCACATCCTAGAGCTGTGACTTCACTATTTAAGATATAGCTGGTGAAATCCGAATAGGGTCTGATATGGTTTGAATTTGTGTCCTCACCCAAATCTCATGTCTGATTGTAATCCCCAGTGTTGCAGGAGGGGCCTGGTGGGAGGTAGTTGGATCATGGAGGCCAACTTCCCCCTTGCTGTTCTTGTGATAGTGAATGAGTGCTCATGAGATCTGGTTGTTTAAAAGTATGTAGCAGGCCGGGCGCGGTGGCTCAAGCCTGTAATCCCAGCACTTTGGGAGGCCAAGGCGGGTGGATCACGAGGTCAAGAGATCGAGACCATCCTGGTCAACACGGTGAAACCCCGTCTCTACTAAAAATACAAAAAATTAGCTGGGCATGGTGGCGCGTGCCTGTAATCCCAGCTACTTAGGAGGCTGAGGCAGGAGAATTGCCTGAACCCGGGAGGCGGAGGTTGCGGTGAGCCGAGATCGCACCATTGCACTCCAGCCTGAGTAACAAGAGCGAAACTCCGTCCCCCCCCCAAAAAAAAAGTATGTAGCATGTCCCCCTTTGCTCTCTCTTCCCCTTTCTCCAGCCATGTAATATATGCTTGCTTCCCCTTCCCCTTCTACCATGATCGAAAGTTTCTCGAGGCCTCCACAAGCATGCTTCCTGTACAGCCTGCAGAACTGAGAGTCAATTAAGCTTCTTTACCCAGTCTCAGGTAGCTCTTTATAGCAATGCAAGAATGGACTAATATAGAAAATTGGTACCAAGAGTGGGATATTGCTATAAAGATATCTGAAAATGTGGAAGTGACTTTGGAACTGGGTAATGGGCAGAGGTTGGAGGGCTTAGATGAAGATAGAAAGATGAAGGAAAGCTTGAAACTTCCTAGAGACTTGTTGAATTGTTGTGACCAAAATGCTGATAATGATATGAACAATGAAGTCCAGGCTGAGGTGGTCTCAGATGGAGATGAGGAACTTATTGGGAACTGGAGCAAAGGTCACTTTTGTTAAGCATTAGCAAAGAAGTTGCTGGAATTTACATTTAAAAGGGAAGCTGAGTGCAAACATTTGGAAAATTTGCAGCCCAGCCATGTGGTAGAAAAGAAAAACACATTTTTCTGGGTAGGAATTCAAGCCAGCTGCAGAAATTTGCATAAGTAAAGAGGAGCCGAATGTTAATAGCCAAAACAATGGGAAAAATACCTGGACAGCATTTCAGAGACCTTTGTGGCAGCCCCTCCCTTAAAAGGCTAAGAGGTCTAGGAGGGAAAAATGGCTTTCTGGCCCTGGCCCAGAAAAGTTTGAGCAAACTTGGGACACTGCTCCATGTGTCTTACCCACTCCAGTTCCAGCCATGGCTAAAAGGGCCCCAGACATGTCTCAGACCACTGCTTTAGAGGGTGTAAGCCATAAGCCTAGGCAGCTTGCAAGTGGTGTTAAGGCTGCAGGTGCATAGAGGGCAAGAGTTGAGACTTGGGAGCCTCTGCCTGGATTTCAAAGGATGTATGGAAACACCTGGATGTCCAGGCAGAACTCTGTTACAGGGGCAGAGCCCTCATGAAGAACTTCTACTAAGACATTTGGGGGGAAATGTAGGGTTAGAGCCCCAACACAGAGTCCCCACTAGGGTCCTGCTTAGTGGACCTGTGAAAAGAGGGCCACTGTCTTCCAGATCTCAGAATGGTAGATCTACCAACAGCTTGCACAGGCACTCAATGCCATCCATGAAAGCAGACAAAGGGGCTATATCCTGCAGAGTCACAGAGGCAGAGATGTCCAAAGCCTTGGGAGCTCACCCCTTGCATCAATGTGGCCTAGGTATGAGACACAGAGTCAAAGGAGATCATTTTGGAGCTTTAAAATTTAATAGGCCTGGCGTAGTTGCTCACATCTGTAATCTCAGCACTTTGGGAGGCTGAGGCAGGCAGATCACAAGGTCAGGATATCAAGACTATCCTAGCTAACATGGTGAAACCCCATCTCTACTAAAAATACAAAAAATTAGACAGGTGTGGTGGCAGCTACTCAGGAGGCTGAGGCTGGAGAATCATTTGAACCTGGGAGACGGAGGTTGTGGTGTGCCAAGATCGCACCGCTGCACTCCAGCCTGGGTGACAGAACAAGACTCTATCTAAAAAAAAAAAAAAAAAAAGATTTAATGACTGTCCTCCTGGGTTTTAGGCTTGCATAGGGCCTGTTGCTCCTTCGTTTTGGCTGAGTTCTCCTTTTGGAATGGGTACATTTACCCAATCCCTGTATCCCCATTGTATCTTGGAAGTAAATAACTTTTTTTTTCATTTTATAGGCTCATAGGCAAAAGGGACTTGCCTTGTCTCCAATGAGACTTTGGGCTGTGGACTTTTGAGTTAATGCTGAAAATAGTTAAGATTTGAAGGGACTGTTTTGAAGGGATGATTGTGTTTTGAAATGTGAGAATGACGTGAGATATGAGAGTGACAGGGGTGGTTTGGATTTGAGTCCTCACCCAAATCTCATGTCTAATTGTAATCCCAAATGTTGGAGGAGGGGCCTTGTGGGAGGGTGATTAGATCATGGACACAGACTTCCCCCTTGCAATTCTCATGTGAATAAGTGAATAAGTTCTCATGAGACCTGGATGTTTAAAAGTGTGTAGCCCTCCCCTTCAATCTTTCTTCCCCCTTCTCCAGCCATGTAAGACGTGCCTGCTTCCCCTTCATCTTCTGCCATGATTGTAAGTTTCCTGAGGCCTCCCAGCTATGCTTCCTGTACAGCCTGCAGAACTGCGAGTCAATTAAATATCTTTTCTTTATACCAAGTCTCAGGTAATTCTTTATAGCAATGTGAGAACAGACTAAAATAGGATTTTTGTTTAGTTAATAGTATTGTACAAATGTTAAGTTTCTTAGTTTTGAAAATTGTACTACAGTTATACAGATATTAAAACAGGAACTTGAGGAAGGCAATATATGGGAATACTCTGTACTAGTTTTGCAACTTGTCTATCAATTTAAAATCAGTTTCAAGTTACAAGTAAATAAATATATGTACATAGATATAAATATAGATAGGTATATGCATATATTTCCATTTTTTATGAGATGAGTGCTACTCAAAGTATGTTCCACAAACTCTTTATTACCAATCATAGACAAGCTAAAGCTAAATATACAAAATGAAAGCAAGCATTTAGAAACTTTTATAACAATTTGACATTTCTAAAATATTTAAGCATATGATTCTTTTCCTAGAAGTTCATTTTTATCACATTTTTAAAAAGCATCAGTCTGTATTAGGATTCTCCAGAGAAACAGAGCCAACAGGATATGTGTGTGTGTATGTATAGATAGAGATTTATTTTAAGGAATTGGCTCATGTAATTGTAGAGCCAAAATCCAAAGAAATTGGATGGGATAGACTATGAGCTGGAGATTAAGGGAAGAGATGCAGAGTCCAAAGGCAGACTACTGACTGAATTCCTTCTTGCTCAGAGGAAGTCAGTCTTTGTTCTCTTAAGGCTTTCAACTGATTGGATGAGGCACATCCACATTATGAATCATAATCGGCTTTACTCAAAGTCTACTGATTTAAACATTAATCTCACCCAAAAACCACCTTCACAGAAATATCCAGAATAATATTTGACCAAATATCTGAGCATTGTAGTCCAGATAAGTTGGTACATAAAATTAGCCATAATATAGTCCATGGCAAATTAAAAAGAAAAAGAAAAAAAAAGCTCTGCATTGGAGATACTTTGAGAAGCTTTGTGTCTTTTAATAGTCTACCAAATGGTTGTATTAGTTAAAAAATTTAGACTAAGATTGCTTATTTCACATAGGAACAGGGAAAAGTCCTGGGAACACTGTCCTGGCTGGTGTGGGGAGAGGAGGATCTAACCACTTTTTAATTCTGACCAATGAGCCTGAACCATTAAAACCTACCTTTGTATTGCTCTAGTTCAGTTCCCAAACTGTCTCATGTCACAGCATTTTAATTTTTTCACAGAGCCCTTAGGCAAAAAGAAATACCTACCCCAAATTTCATTTATCCAGTAGTTAGGTCCCAACAACTTAGTTGTTTGAAAAAAATAGTATAGGGAGAGAGTCAAGATGGCCAAATAGACACAACTCTGGTGCACAACACCCATCGATAGAGACACAGAAATCCAGAGATGTCCTAGCTCCAACTGAGGCACTAGGTGCATTTCAATGGGTCTGGTCGACAGTGAGCAAAGCCCAGGAAGAGCAGACCAGGGCGGGGAGGGGTGCCACTTCACCCAGAAAGTGCATCTGACTGGTGAGTCAGAGGGCTCCCCCTCTGGCACTCCAGTTCAAATACAGTCCTTCCCCCAAAGCCTCAACAATACACAGAACAGGGAATCTTAGCCAGTCAAGCACCGGGAATTACAAGTGTAGAGTTGAATAATCCAGGACAGTGTTCCCAATTGGTGCACAGATCTAAGCAAATACATAAACCCATAAGCTGGCTGGGAGAGCCTGCAGACAGAGCTATCACATCCTCCCCCTGCCCAGAGAGAGAGGGAGTTAATGCAGGAAAACAGACAGAGCAGCTGGGCAGGCCCCTCCCCCATGACCAGAGAGAGGGAGCTGAAAGCAGGGAGACAGGTGGTGTGGCTGGGCGGGTCCCTACCCTCCCCCACAAACCCCAGGGTGCTGAAGCACTAACTCTAGTGGATTATGCAGCCAGTGCCACAGTCTGAGATGAACCCTGAATGATCCAGCCCTGTGGAGGAAAGACATAACCCACCATTAAAAGGGTGGGACTAGATTTCATGTTTTAACAAAAAACACAGGAAGCCTATGTAGCAACAGGACGGCATTCTTGACCACCCAGCACCACCTCCAGGTCAGCGGAAGAGGCAGGCCTAATCTCCCAGTGTAAACAAAAAAGACACAGGAAGTTTCCCTAGCAAACTGAAAGAAACCCAGTAGCGCCTCAGAAGGCAGACAAGCAACCTCATCAAGCAGCCTCCCTGAGATCATAGCCAGGTAAATCCAAGAAGATGGAAAAAAACCAGCACAAAAAAGATGAAAGCATCAAAGACCAGAACACCTCTTCTCCTTCAAGGGATCACAACTCCTCAAGAACACGGGAATACAACATGACCAAGAGGGTGCGATGAATGGACAGAAACAGGCTTCAGAAGGTGGATAAAAACAAATTTTCTGAGCTAAAGGAACACGTTCCAACTCAATGCAAAGAAATCAAAAACCTTGAAAAAACGTTCGATGAATTGCTAACTAGAATAACCAGCTTAGAGAAGAACATAAACAACTTAATGGAGTTGAAAAATACAACATGAGAACTACGTGAAGCAACATAAGTTTTAATAGCCAAATTGATCAAGCAGAAGACAGGATATCAGAGATTAAAGATTAACTCAATGAAATAAAAAGAGAAGGCAAGATAAGAGAAAAAAGAGTGAAAAGAAATAAACAAAGCCTCCCGGAAATATGAGATTATGTGAAAAGACCTATCTACACTCGATTGGTGTACCTGAATATGACAGGGAGAATGAATCCAAGCTGGAAAATACTCTCCAGGATATTATCCAAGAGAACTTCCAAGCCTAGCAAGGCAGTCCAACATTCAAATCCAAGGAATACAGAGAACTCCACAAAGATATTCCTCAAGAAGAGCAACCCCAAGGCACATATTCGTCAGATTCACCAGGGTTGATATGAAGGAAAAAAATGCTAAGGGCAGCCAAAGAGAAAGGCAGGTCACCCACAGAGGGAAGCCAATCAGGTTTACAGCGGATCTCTCGGCAGAAACCCTACAAGCCGGAAGAGAGTGGGGGCCGATATTCAACATCCTTAAAGAAAAGAACTTTCAACCCAGAATCTCATATCCAGCCAAACTAAGCTTCATAAGTGAAAGAGAAATAAAATCCTGTACGGACAAGCAATTACTGAGAGAATTCGTCACCACCAGACCTACCCTACAAGAGCTCCTGAAAGAAACACTAAGCATGGAAAGGAACAAGTACCAGCCACAGCAAAAGCATGCCAAATGGCAAAGACCAAAAATGCAACGAAGAAAATGAGTAAACTAACGGGCAACAAAACCAGCCAGTAACAAAATGGCAGGATCAAATTGACATATAACAACATTAACATTGAATATAAACAGCCTAAATGCCCCAGTCAAAAGACACAGACTGGCAAACTGGATAAAGTCAAGACCCATCAGTGTGCTATATTCAGGAAACCCATCTCACATACAAAGACACACATAGACTCAAAGGGATAGAAGATTTACCAAGCAAATGGAGAACAAAAAAAAGCAGGGGTTGTAATCCTAGTCTCTGATAAAATGGACTTCAAACCGACAAAGATCAAAAGAAGGGCATTATATAATGGTAAAAGGATTAATCCAACAAGAAAAGCTAACTATCGAAGATCGATCCAAGATGGCCGTGTAGGAACAGCTCAGGATTGCAGCTCCCAGTGAAAGCGCAGAGGGTGAGTGGACACCACATTTTTATTGCCCACAGACTAGGAAATTCCCAGGCGGAGAAGCTCCACGGGTCACCAGCGTGGCTGTTTCAGCCAGCGCGACTGTGCTGGCCGGCGACGCTGCTTTACCCCACGCAGCTGCTTTGTCTGCGCCCTGGAGCGGCGGTTCTCCGTACAAAATACACCAGTCTGGGTGCCCTTTTGGCTGGCGATTGGAGCCACGGGAAGTCACCCATTCATCTGTTTAAAAAGGGGACTGAGCAGGGAACCAGGACAGTAGATTCCAGGGCAAAAAAAGTGCCACGAATCTCAGTGCCACTGTTTAAGCCGGCACCGTGAGTTACAGCAGGGGAAAACACACAGACACCGGGGCCTCTTCAACAGGTGACTGGAACACCAACTTAAAAAGAAAAAAAAAAAGGCTCTGAGGCAGGGAGTCAGGCGATCACGCTTGGCTGGTCCCACTCCCACAAAAGAACAGCAATCAGAAACTCTCTGGATTGAGAGTTTCACAGCAAGTGCAGCTGAACCCGGGACGGTCCAGCTCTGTGGGGGAGGGGCATCCACCATTATCGAGGCAGCCCACCACTACAGAGGTAGTCAGCCAATGCTGAGGCAGCCCGCCGTTGCCAAAGCAACCCGCCATTGCTGAGGCAGCCCCTCGTTGCCAAGGCAACCCGCCACTGCAGAGAGACTCTGCCTTAACAGAGGCAGGCCACCATTGCTGAGGCAGTTCAAACTACACCCATATAAACAGGACTGAAGGGAAGTTCACTCAGCAGCTGGGTGGAGCCCACAGCAGTTCAGCAAAGCCTCTACAGGCAGGCAGTGACTAGGCTGCCTCCTTGCTGGGCAGGGCATCTCTGAAGGAAAAAAAAAAGAAGGCAGCAGCATAACGGAAACTCATAAAGCCCTAAATCCCTGGGACAGAGCACCTGGGAACAAAAAGCGGTTTATGAGTTCTGCTGCAGCAGACCTAAACGTACCTGCCCAGGAGACATCAGATTGACACTTGGTGGGTATCCTTCTGGGACAAAGATAGCAGAAGAAGAAAACGGGTAATAACCCTTAGTGTACAGCAGCTGCTGCAGGTGATCCCCAGGCAAGCAGGGCCTGGAGTGGACCTCAGCAGACCTACAGCAGAGGGGCCAGACTGCCAGAAGGAAAACCAAGAAACAGAAATAACCTCATCATCAACAAACAGAATGTCCACTCAGAGACCCAATCTGAAAGCCAGCAACAACAAAGACGACAGGTGGATAAATCCATAAAGATGGGAAGAAACCAGCGCAAAAAGGATGAAAACACCCAAAACCAGAACACCTCTCCTCCTACAAGGGATCACAACTCCTCACCAGCAAGGGAACAAGGTTGGATGGAGAATGAGTGTGATGAAATGACAGAATCAGACTTCAGAAGGTGGGTAGTAAGAAACTTCTGTGAACTAAAAGAACATGTTCTAACCCAATACAAAGAAACTAAGAACCTTGAAAAAAGATTTGATGAAATGCTAACGAGAATGGACAAAATAGAAAGGAATATAAGTGAATTGATGGAGCTGAAAAACACAACACGAGAACTTCGCGAAGCATGCACAAGTATCAACAGCCGAATTGACCAAGCAGAAGAAAGGATATCAGAGGTCGAAGATCAACTCAATGAAATAAAACGGGAAGGCAAGAATAGAGAAAAAAGGGTAAAAAGGAATGAACAAAGTCTCCAAGAAATGTGGGACTATGTGAAAAGACCCAATCTACGTTTGATAGGCATACCTGAATGCGACGAAGAGAATGAATCCAAGTTGGAAAATACTCTTCAGGATATTATCCAGGAAAACTTCCCCAACCTAGCAAGGCAGGCAAATATTGAAGTCCAGGAAATACAGAGAACACCACAAAGATATTCGTCAAGAAGAGAAACCCCAAGGCACATAATCGTCAGATTCACCAGGGTTGAAATGAAGGAGAAAATACTAAGGGCAGCCAGAAAGAAAGGTCGGGTTACCCACAAAGGGCCCATCAGACTCACAGCAGATCTCTCAGCAGAAACCCTACAAGCCAGAAGAGAGTGGGGGCCAATATTCAACATCCTTAAAGAAAAGAACTTTCAACCCAGAATCTCCTATCCAGCCAAACTAAGCTTCATAAGTGAAGGAAAAATAAAATCCTTTGTGAACATGCAAGTACTCAGAGATTTTGTCACCACCAGGCCAGCTTTACAAGAGCTCCTGAAAGAGGCTCTACACATATAAAGGAACAACCAGTACCAGCCACTCCAAAAACATGCCAGATGGTAAAGAGAATCAACACAATGAAGAGTCTGCATCAACTAATGGGCAAAACAGCCAGCTAGCACCAAAATGGCAGGATCAAATTCACACATAACAATATTAACCTTAAATGTAAATGGACTAAATGCCCCAATCAAAAGACACAGACTGGCAAATTGGATAAAAAGCCAAAACCCATCAGTGTGCTGTATCCAGGAAACCCATCTCACATGCAAGGATACACAAAGGCTCAAAATAAACGGATGGAGGAAGATTTACCAAGCAAATGGAGAGCAAAAAAAAGCAAGAGTTGCAATTCTCATCTCTGATAAATTAGACTTTAAAGCAACAAAGATCAAAAGAGACGAAGAAGGACATTACATAATGGTAAAAGGATCAATGCAACAAGAAGAGCTAACAATCCTAAATATATACGGACCCAGTACAGGAGCACGCAGATACATAAGGCAAGTTCTTAATGACTTACAAAGAGACTTAGACTCCCACACAATTATAGTGGAAGACTTTAACACCCCATTGTCAATATTAGGCAGATCAACCAGACAGAAAATTAACAAGGATATCCAGGACTTGAACTCAGACCTGGACCAAGCAAACCTAATAGACATTTACAGAACTCTCCACCCCAAATCCACAGAATATACATTCTTCTCAGCACCACATCACACCTACTCTAAAATTGACTACATAATTGGGAGTAAATCACTCCTCAGCAAATGCAAAAGAACGGAAATCTAACAAACAGTCTCTCAGACCACAGTGCAATCAAGTTAGAACTCGGAATTCAAAAACTAATCCAGAACCGCACAGCTTCATGGAAACTGAACAACTTGCTCTTGAATGTTGACTGGATAAACAATGAAATGAAGACAGAAATAAAGATGTTCTTCGAAACCAACGAGAATGAAGACACAACATACCAGAGTCTCTGGGACACATTTAAAACAGCCTCTAGAGGAAAATATATAGCAATAAGTGCCCACATGAGAAGCAAGGAAAGATCAAAAATTGACACCCTATCTTCAAAACTGAAAGAGCTAGAGGAGCAAGATCAAAAAAACTCAAAGTCTAGCAGAAGACAAGAAATAGCTAAGATCAGAGTAGAACTGAAGGAGATAGAGACACAAAAAAACCCTTCAAAAAATCAATAAATCCAGGAGCTGGTTTTTTGAAAAGATCAACAAAATAGACAGACCACTAGCCAGGTTAATTAAAAAAAAAAAAAAGAGAGAATAACCAAATTGATGCAATAAAAAAACGATAAAGGGGATATCACTACAGATTCCACAGAAATTCAAACCATCATCAGAGATTATTACGAACAACTCTATGCACATAAACTAGTAAACCTGGAAGAAATGGATAAATTCCTGGACATTTGCCTCCTCCCAAGCCTAAGTCAGGAAGAAGCCGAAACCCTGAACAGACCCATAACAAGGTCTGAAGTTGAGGCAGCAATTAAGAGCTTACCACCCAAAAGAAGCCCAGGTCCAGACGGGTTCACAGCCGAATTCTACCAGACATACAAAGAGGAGCTGGTACCATTCCTTCTGAAACTATTCCAAACAATACAAAAAGAGGGAATTCTTCCCAAAACATTTTATGAGACCAACATCATCCTGATTCCAAAACCCAGCAGAGACTCAACAAGAAAAAAAAACTTCAGGCCAATATCCATGATGGACATAGATGCAAAAATCTTCAATAAAATACCGGCAAGCTGATTGCAACAGCACATCAAAAAGCTTATCCACCATGATCAAGTAGGCTTCATCCCAGGGATGCAAGGCTGGTTCAACATACGCAAGTCTATAAACGTAATTCACCACATAAACAGAACCAAAGACAAAAACCACATGATTATCTCAATTGATGCAGAGAAGGCCTTTGACAAAATTCAACAGCTCTTTATGCTAAAAACCCTCAATAAGCTAGGTATTGACGGAACGTATCACAAAATAATAAAAGCTATTTACGGCAAAGCAAAAGCCAATATCATACTGAATGGGCAAAAACTGGAAGCATTCCCCTTAAAATCTGGCACTAGAGAAGGATTCCCTCTCTCACCACTCCTATTCAATATAGTACTAGAAGTTCTAGCCAGAGCAATCAGGCAAGAAAAAGAAATAAAGGGTATTCAAACAGGAAAGGAGGAAGTCAAATTGTCTCTATTTGCAGACGACATGATTGTATATCTAGAAGACCCCATCATCTCAGCCCCAAATCTCCTGAAACTGATAAGCAAGTTCAGCAAAGTCTCAGGATACAAAATCAATGTGCAAAAATCACAAGCATTCCTATACACCAATAACAGACTTAAAGAGAGCCAAATCAAGAACAAACTTCCATTCACAGTTGCCACAAAGAGAATAAAATACCTAGGAATACAACTAACAAGGAACGTAAAGGACCTCTTCAAGGAGAACTACAAGCCACTGCTCAACAAAATAAGAGAGGACACAAACAGATGAAGAAACATTCCATGTTCATGGTTAGGAAGAATCAATATCGTGAAAACGGCCATACTGCCCAAAGTAATTTACACATTCAATGCTATCCCCATCAAGCTACCAATGACCTTCTTCACAGAACTGGAAAAAACCACCTTAAACTTCACATGGAACCAAAAGAGAGCCCGCATAGCCAAGTCAATTCTAAGCAAAAAGAACAAAGCGAGAGGTATCACACTACCAGACTTCAAACTATACTACAAGGCTACAGTAATCAAAACAGCATGGCACTGGTACCAAAACAGAGATACAGACCAATGGAACAGAACAGAGGTCTCGGAGGCAATGCAACATATCTACAACTATCTGATCTTTGGCAAACCTGACAAAAATAAGCAATGGGGAAAGGTCTCCATGCTTAACAAATGGTGTTGGGAAAACTGGCTAGCAATGTGCAGAAAGCAGAAACTGGACCCCTTCCTGTCACCTTACACTAAAACTAACTCCAGTTGGATCAAATATTTAAACATAAAACCTAACACCATAAAAACACTAGAAGAAAACGTAGGCAAAACCATTCAGGACATAGGCATAGGCAAGGACTTCGTGACTAAAACACCAAGAGCAATGGCAGCAAAAGCCAAGATAGACAAATGGGACCTAATTAAAATTCAGAGCTTCTGCACAGCAAAAGAAACCATCATTAGAGCAAACCAGCAACCAACAGAATGGGAAAAAATTTTTGCAGGCTACCCATCTGACAAAGGGCTAATATCCAGAATCTACAAAGAACTAAAACAGATATATGAGAAAAAAAACAAACAAGCCCATTCAAAAGTGGGCAAAGGATATGAACAGACACATTTCAAAAGAAGACATATATGAGGCCAACAAACATATGAAAAAACGCTCATCATCACTGGTCATTAGAGAAATGCAAATCAAAACATTGAGATACCATCTCACGCCAGTTAGAATGGCGATCATTAAAAAATCTGGAGACAACAGATGCTGGAGAGGATCTGGAGGAATAGGAACACTCTTTTATAGTTGGTGGGAGTGTAAATTATTTCAACCATTGTGGAAGACAGTGCAGCAATTTCTCAGAGATCTAAAAATAGAAATTCCATTTGGCCCAGTAATCCCATTACTAGGTATATACCCAAAGAACTATAAATTGTTCTACTATAAAGACACATGAACATGTACGTTCATGGTAGCCCTGTTTACAATAGCAAAGAGCTAGAACCAACCCAAATGCCCATCAATGATAGACTGGACAAGGAAAATGTGGCACATATACACCATGGAATACTACGCAGCCATAAAAAACGATGAGTTCATGTCCTTTGTAGGGACTTGGATGAATCTGGAAACCATCATTCTCAGCAAACTGACACAAGAACAGAAAACCAAACACCGCATGTTCTCACTCATAGGCGGGTGTTGAACAATGAGAACACATGGACTCAGGGAGAGGAGCAGCACACCCTGGGGGCAGTTGTTGGGGGCTAGTGGAGGGACAGTGGGGGGTGGGAAGGGTGGGGAGGGATAACATGGGGAGAAATGCTGGATATAGTATGCACCTATGCTACAACCCTGCATGACCTGCACATGTACCCCAGAACCTAAAGTAAAAATTAAAAAAAGAAAGAAAGAAAAAAGTAGTATACATAAACTGAAAGAAAAAAAATTATTTCATTCTCAAATACACATTACTTTTAAAAGGATGTGTATGCCCGAGGTCATGAGATCAAGACCATCCTGGCCAACATGGTGGAACTCCGTCTCTACTAAAAATATAAAAATTAGCAGTGCATGGTGGTGCACGCCTGTAGTCCCAGCTACTTGGGAGGCTGAGGCAGGAGAATCGCTTGAGCTGAGATCATGCCACTGCACTCCAGCCTAGTGACAGAATGAGACTCCATCTAAAAAAAAAAAAAGATATATATGCCAATTGGGCACCAAATATCTTCTCAAATCTTGGAACCCATGTGTACACAAGCACCTTCACCTCTTATTCCACACGAATTTTCTCTGCATACTTATATTTTACAACTGCTGAAAATTCAACTTCCCAAAGACAGGATATTTTTGAAAGAAATGTAGCACAGTCTAATGTTGGAACAATGAACTACCTTGAGCTAATAGTTCAGTTGATATCCAACAGATGTCAAGTGCCACTATACTTCCCTGATATTTAAAATATGTCACAGCACCCCTCTAAGTTTGCTGCAAAGTCTTGGGTGCCTAGGACACAGTTCTATTCTTTTCCCATTTTTAACTATTTTTTTCATGTGCAAAATATAAGCATATTCTTTAAGTGTCTAGTGACTACCTCTGTTAAACCTAAAGTTATGCAGACTATAGAGCTGTTATGTCATAACTCTGATTTTCACTGCTAGCCATCACAAAACTGTGTATTCTCTTTTCATTCTCTATCTGTGGTGAACATAGTAGACAAGATGACCTGCAGCGGCCAGGCATCTCAGGCATATGCCTAAGAGAGCATAACAAAATATTTTGCTCTGTGTTATATTTAACTCACAATACAGTTCTTAACTATGTTACTTTTTAACAGATAATTAGATCAAGACTGAAAGCAGTACAAAAATAGATATAATTTGGTACACTTCTCACTAATGGTTAATCATTTTCAATCATGTCTTAATCTAATTCTGATTTTTCTGACCAATTATATTATTTCACTCACTCTAAATTCTTATAATTGTAGCCAAAAGTCCCTTAGGTCACAAAAACAACTCTGATAACAGTTCTTCGGGGCTTACACACAGCTTGAAATCAAAAGCCTTTGTTTTCTTCTCCTGGATCAATATCTCCTCGTTGTAACCACCACCACCATCATCATCATCAGAATATGAACTATTTATCTTGTTTGGCTGGTGTCAGAAATGACTTCTGTCTTCTGTTTCTAGCTTTCTCCTGGCTGATTTTCCACTGGCAAAGTAAAGGAAAAGAGAGAGAAAAATCTCCCATATCCCCTGCAAGACTGTTTCTTCCTAACAACGACGAAAGACTCCCTCCCCTGAATTTTCTGAAGCTTCTTTTATCTACTATTTACTAGCAGCTACACACGATTGATACAACCTGTCTCTGATACTAAGCTCCTGTCTTACAATGGAGACCATATTCTCTTTCTAGGGATAAATCCAAGCTTATCAAAACACTGTTGAAAACCTCTTTCATAATAAACAGAACACAATCACAATTTTAGATAGTGGCACAGTGACTTCACACCCTAGGACAGATGTCTGATGCCAGAATGCTGTACAGTGGTGCCCTACTCAGGATCCCATTTTCAACAGCCTGACGCTGAATCTCCCCCTTCTTTCTTGCTGGGCTTTTCCATAAATCAGTTGTCAACAAAGATATTGGATTCTTTACACTTTGATCTACTTAACATTTTGAAAGAGGCACATTATTTACTCAACTCCAAGTTCCTTTCCAATTACCTGGCAGGGTTTAGCGGGGGAGCAGTTAGCTGGATACCTGTTTGAAGCAGGTATCCCAGAAGCCACCTTGCTGTGCGCAGACGTCAGCGGGCACACAGCCTTCAGTAGGAAAGCTGATGGAAGGCGCACAGTAAAAATGAAAAGCCTAGGAAAAGTACAAGCCCCCAAGCCAGAGCAGAGTAGTTGAGTGATGGTTCCTTTGGAGAGTAGGGTGGGAACAATTTCTTGCCCTGCTGCTGGGGATAAAAGCAAAGTCTAAACTTTTGCAGCAGTGACTAATGCCCCCTCAGAGAGCCTCCTGCGATTGCAGAGCTAATTTCATGAGTGGTAAATGAAGGGGCTCTCAAAGGGAGAGCTGACAGAGGAAGAAACAGAGAAAAAGTAAAAGCAAATCCCTAAACATTACGCACGTTGCAAAACAGAAGGGAATTTTCAGGGGCAATGAGAGAGAACGGCCCACCTCCAGATCTCCCTCAGACACGTTTTCTTCCTCCCTGACTCATCGAGTTTCTTTAGGAAAGCCTGGTGAGAAGGGATTATGCAGCAGGCAAGGGAGCCAGCCTTTTCTGGCAACACAGGGCATTTTGATTTCAGAATCTGCAAATCTTCAAGAACAGACCCCGGTGTGCTAGTGTTCTAGGCTGGAGCCCAGCGGCAGCTCATCTGCAGATGAAGCAAATCAGCTGGTTGGTGCTGTCAGCCGGAGATCCAAGGACTTCCCTGGTGCTACACCTCTCCGGAATTTTGAAGATCTTGGGACAGGTTTGCCTTCTGAAATGTGCAAATGTCACCAGCCGGGAGTGGCAGATGCCAAGAGGCATCTGAAAACAGATCTCCATCTGGCAATGGGCTAGGTTTCCTGGGACACAGGTTAGAACAGTTTGAAACAAAGGAGCGGAAGCAGCGGCTAAGCCTTTCCCATATTGTTATGGTCTCTGGGTCACTTCCTGCCTTTGGAATTTATTTCCTTTTGAGGTCCAGCAAAATTCAATGAATGACAAGAAAGATGTTGGGCTTTGTCTTTGCCTTGGCCTGGCGGAGGGGCAGCTCTGCCTCTGTGAACTTGTGCCTCGGCAGTGGTTGCATTCTCCCACACTGTTTGCTCACACTGAGCCCAGCAGGGGGGAAGCCTTAGAATGGAACAATAAATTAGGGAAGGGAGCCATCTCCAGTTGAGTCAGATAAATCCTCTTGTTCCTAGAAAACAGAAAAGGAAAGCGTAGATTGGGAAGGGCAAAATGATGTTTTATCAAGGAGAGCTCTTTCTCATCAGCTCCCCATTCAGAGATGCAGCCAGCCTTGAAGGGAGGAGGCTGAACGTGGCTCCATCAGTGGCGCCTCCGACCTCCTGGAGTCAGCCAGTACGTGCCAGTTAGGTACACAGGACAGTGACATTTGCTACACAACAATGATTTGCTTTGTTTTATTTTACTAGCATTGAATTTGCACTTTGCTCCAACAGGGACTTAAGGTAGCAATAACTGCCTTTCTGACAGCATTTGTATGCTCATATTGGGCACTTTGAAGTTAACATGAATGCATATTGCAAAATCCTTCTGCAGCCTCCGGCAATTCCCGTACATCCACTGCTGTTGTGCAGTGCAGAGACCCCCAGACCCCAAGGCAGATAGGCCGTTTTGCCCCAACAGCTGCAGGACCCTATCAAAACTTAATGTGGTCCCTGCTGCCCCTGCCATTTCTTTGAAAAAGAGTCTCTCTGAATAGTGATCCACCATCATAAACAATTTCCTTCTGAAAAGCCACCTCATACAGCCCTTGTCAGGAAGAATCTCGTAGAGCCTGTTCACATGTCCAGAGTCCATCTCTCTCTAGACCTGAGAGGTCAGAGTTCGTAGCTTCAGGAGCCGGGGTAATTTTTGCCCCCATCTTTAGTCAAAACACAGCTAAACTAGCTTGAAACGCTATTGTAAATACAAAGGAAGTTGCAACTAGTAATCAGCCTTTCGCCTGGTGCCACTCAATCTCCCAGAAATAAGAACTAAAGCTTCCCCTCCAACAGTTGAAACAATCTCTTTGCTCAAGGCTGCAGATGCCACCACTGTTGAGGGCTAGGAGTGACAGGGCTGCTGCCTTGGGTTATCACTGTGGCTCAGGCATCAATCAAGTTGACCTTTCCAAATTGCACCAACACATCTGTCATTCACAGAAATGGTCTCCTGTGACCTTCACAATTGTTCCTAACCACTTTAGGAAGTTCCGGGGGAAGGAAGGAAGTAGCTAAGCAGAGATGGCTCTATGAATAGCAGGGTCAGGAACACCTGTAGAGTATGAAAGCAACAAGAAGTCTGCCCAAGAGTCCCCACTTTCCTCCACAAAAAAGCACTCTGGCAGATTCAGGCATTATGTTTCCATATAAAAGTATAACCTGGATCTGGGAAATTGATAAATCATTACTTTTGGACTTTACGGAATCTGATTGCACAGGGCTGGCAGGGAGCCAGGAATCTGCATTTTTATCAAGCCCACCTGCTGCTACTAGCACACATGGTCTGTGGCTCAGACTTTGGAACACTGTGCTGTAAGGAACTGAGTCATTGTCATGTTAGCATGGAGGAACCGGTAACACAGATAACACTGCACCTGGACTCCAGGCCAGGCTTTGGTACTCTGTGTGACCCTGGGTAAGACGATTTAGTTCTCTGAGACTAAAGGCCTCAGGACTAGATGGAAGACCTTCAAAAATTTAGAAATAGGTTCTAAATTATGGCCCAAAGTACTACAAATTAGGAGTGCTGGTCCAAACAGAAGAACCAGGGTTCTGCAGGCATACCCTGAACACTCGCTGAACTTCTTCATTGCAGAAAACTTCAGTGGCCAAGATGGACCCTTTTGCCTAGGACTGCAGTCCTAGAACTCTGTGGTCATGGGAGGTAAGAACTGCAGCAGTGGAAACATCTTTCTTTGCTCTCAGCCATTTCCAAGTAGGAGAAAGGGAAAGGAAGAAGATTCTATTTACTTAGTGCATTATATGCGTTATTTTTTAAATTCTCACTTAACCCTAGTATCATTAGTCTCCGTGTGAAGACGAGGAATTGAAGATCAAAGATGTGAAATAACTTGCCCAAATTCCCAAAGTCTCAGGGCTACTGAATGCTTGAACTGAAATTTCAATTCATGTCTTCCAAGATCCAAGTTCCATGTTCTTTCCACAAAACCATTTATAACCGAAAGTTCTGCTGTGGCCATTCTGAGGGCCTGGATGTTTGGAAACCCTCAAGATAGCCTCCTCTCTCCCTGACATTCATCCCACACCTGCTAACCACTCTACTTCAGAATCTCATACATCTGCAGTCCTTCCTCCATCCCTGACCTCCAGTTGATCCCTCAGCTGCCCTAATTTCTTATCCCTACAACTTCTTGACTCCCAGTGATTAAAATACATCAGCTGCCACTTCTGGACTGAGGATGTTTCTGGCCCACAGCTGCTATAGCCATTGACTTCACGATCAAGTCAGCTAGGTCCTGGAGAACTCAGTGTATCCCTAAGGATTTCCATGAATTGAGAATCTTCAAATGAATGCTTAAGAGGCATTTCTGCACTTACTGATTCTAACCCCCCCCACACACACAAGCACATACACACAAGCAAATATGCACACATGCATACACATACACATACACAGATCTCTTCTCAACTCAGGGCAGAGACATAGAAAACCCTGGGGAGAAACCAGTGCCCTTCTATTAGGAGATGACCCATCAAACCTCAACTTTCTAATAATAGTGATTATTCTGGAATGCTAGACACCCCCTAGTGGGAGTAATGGAGAGAGAAGACAGACTATTTGATGCAGTTCTCAATAACCCATTCCGCCCACAACTTCCTGCCCCTTCGCTGCCTTCTCCTTCTAGCCCAGCTCACTGTTCTTGGAATGATTCATTCTTCCCACGATGATTGGGCCTTTTGCCCCATAGAGCCCTCCCTGTCTTTACAGACATAATGGACTAAAATTAAGCAGAAGGCAACTCAGGCAGAACAGCAGGAAAAACTTTCTATGGGGAGAGCTCTTGAAATGCTGAAATGGCCTTATAAGGCAAGCTAAGTAAGACCTAACTGTGCCAGGCAGAACAATACAGAATATCTCAGAAAGACGTTTTTGGAGAGGAGGAGGATGAGGGAAAAGCTACTTCCCTGATTTCATATATGAAGGCCCCCATCCATCACTCTCACCCTGATTTCATGACTAATATAAATGCCCTGTGCTACATCTAACCCATTCTAAGACCAAGAGAACACCCAACATTTATATATTTGAAATAAACAGATGAAACCTGTCCCAGCAGAGTGGCAGCTCACCCGTGAACTGGTGGGCACTATGTAGCACTGTGTCACATTCTGAACATTTGTGTACTAGTACCCACTCTTTTCAAGACCACTGCCATAGTTACTCATGATGGGATTGAGTCCTACTATGTTGTAACCAAAAAAGTGTTTTCTGAGTATTTACATTATACTAGGCTTGAGATTTGTAAGCATTTTTAAGATATGCCCACATCTAGTTCAGTCCCTTCTCCAAATAAGGACCTTAATAAAAGATAGACTACAGCCAGGCATGGTGGCTCACACCTGTAATTCCAGCACTTTGGAAGGCTGAGGTGGGTGGATCAGGAATTCGAGACCAGCCTGACCAACATGGTGAAACCCGGTCTCTACTAAAAACACAAAAATTAACCGGGCGTGGTGCCGCGCACCTGTAATCCCAGGCATTCAGGAGGCTGAGATAGGAGAATCACCTGAACCCAGGAGACGGAGGTTGCGGTGAGCCGAATGCACTCCAGCATGGGCGACAGAGCAAGACTGTATCTCAAAAAAAAAAAAAAAAAATTATATGGAAAGTAACATATTTAAGTGCATGCACCAGGAATCCTCCTGGGCATGTTCAGAGTTCTTATTTTAGTTAAGCATTTCGTAACTTGCTTGCTGGGTAAGGGGCCAGCCAGTCTCATCTTGGGGACCAGTGCCTGTCTCTAGTAGATGTGACAATTACATAGCACCGCCTTCATGCAGAGCTTTGGTTGCTATGATCTTACTCGTTCTTAGATTTGAGTCATCAGCTCATTAGTGCCCATTCAACTTAGCCTTCCTCTGATGAATCCCCTAAAACCTTGCTCATAATCCTACCGATTCCAGTACAGGATTTTCTCTGCTATGGCTGCTGCTTCATCTTGAGCCTAGTGGCTTGGACAGTCTAATCTCACAACTGCTTACAATGTTAATCTCTTTCATCTCTTCTTTTAGAACATCATTTGGTGATGTTCATCTTTCTGACAACCAAGAACCTTGGAAGAATCTCTCGCCTCAGGCGCTCCTATTTTTGTGCCTAGCTGGGCAGCCTTCCAAATCACCAGAGGCATCAGGGAATGCAACTCTCTGTGGAGGGTTAGAGGACAAATTGGACACAAGTTCACTGGATGGCTGAAGGAAGAAAGAAAGGTCAAGGATGCTCTGGCCTGGCCAGCCTCGCAGGCCTGACAGCAGGACCTGGAATTCCTTCTTTTATAACTTGGGCTTGGATTAAAGGCATATTTTAGTCCAGAGACCTTTGGCCTTCACTACAAATGGAACACTCACTGACTGAGTGCAGCAAGGCTGTCTGTTGGCAGGAAGGGCACAGTGACCTCTAGCCCTAATGCCTTCCCTAACCTGGAAAGACACAAAAACTGTGGTGAGTTAACTGAGCCCACTGGAGTGCTCTGTCAGTATGTAGAATGTTCCAAATCATATAAGGGGCCTGCCTTTGTAAAGAAGAGTGGTGATGTGTTTATGAGCTCAGAGAAGAAAACATATGGAGAGAAAATGAGAATTAAGAAGAATAAACCTAACTAGTGGCTGCTTTGGGTGTCTAGAAGACAAGCAATCCTCAGAAAAGAGGCCCCAGTTCTGAGACGCAGAGATAAGGGAACTTCCACTCATCTGTCTCTACTTGAGAAGAGATAAAAACCAAACATAAATCTAAAGATGAAGGTACATTCATCTGGGGAGAGGACTAAACAAGCTGTTATATTTCAAACAGCTATTAGGATTGCAAAAATGAACACTTTTAACTCGCTAGTGGAAGAATTTCTTTCCTGCAAGTCACCTTGGATCAGATTCAACACCAAAGAGAAGATTACCAAAAATTCTTTTTTAGTGCAGGCTAAGAAACATTAATTTAGGCTGTCTGTAGTAAGCTGGATTCCTGGTCCTGGATGCTTTCCAAGAAAAAGCAAAAAGTGAGCAACCAGAGCAGTTATGGAAAATGCAGGTGTGTGCTTTGTTGGTAAGGATGAGAACAGGGGGGTTCTGCTGGCCCAGAGCTGCAAATGAAATCAATGATCTGCAGTTTGGGAGGTGACCAGAGGAACCAGGCCACTGGATCAGGCCCTCAAAAAGCCAGCATGAGCTTTCAAGGCAGTGCTTGTGGGCAGAAGGACAGGTCTAAGCTTCCTGCCAATGCCTCAGGCAAGCTGGATATGTGTCTGCCAGTATCCCCAAGGGCAAGAGTTCTGTGCCAGCCGGAGCTCTCTCAGGAAGGACAGGTAGGTAGCTCTCAGATGATGTCCAAAGGAAACCAGGTGAGAGCTTGAATTATAGCCAGTGAAGCAGGGTGTGTAACACCTGAGGAAGCCAGGTGGGGGTCATGAGCACTCAGGCAGGGAAGAAGGGGTGTGGTGTGCCCATGAAAGGTGGGTGTGAGCATTCCAGGGCCTAGATTATGTTTATGGAAGAGGTTTCCATCCATATGGAATACAAGGCACTCTTGCTATCACAAAACATTTTCTCCAGCTGAGTTTCTGACTCTTTTAAAGCCACAATATAAGGACATTCTCAGAAACATTGAAGAGGCCATAGATTGAACAAAATGGCCAAATATGCCACATTGAGCCAAAGAAGCAAGGCAAGCCTCCACAGAGTCCCTTCTGACATGAAGAGGCAGATAGCGATGTTTCTGAATCTTAGTAACTGAAGTTAGGGGAATGACTCTAGGTCATTAATACCTTGATTTCCCTTCCCTCACTTCTGGGAAGTCTTAAACCCCTCTACAGTGTCTTTCCACCCTTTATTTCTCCCCTCGCCTTTCTTCCACCTATTCCCACTGGTGTGCAGGGGCCAGTTTACACCAACTCCCAACTCCATGTTCAGTAACTTATAATCAGCCGCGATGGGAGTATTTATGCCTTAGAAATTGGAAAATGCTGCAAATCAGAGCTTTCTGGTTTTCTCTAGAGAGCCAGTTGTTAAACAGCTACCAGTACATCATGCCTGTGACTGAGAGTTTTTGCGTTGGAGGAAGAGGCCGTGTACTGAGGTGGACAACACCGTAAAAACCCTAGAAGAAAATCTAGGCAAAACCATTCAGGACATAGGCGTAGGCAGGGACTTCATGACCAAAACACCAAAAGCATTGGCAACAAAAGCCAAAATAGACAAATGGGACCTAATCAAACTCCACAGCTTCTGTACAGCAAAAGAAACAGTCATTAGATTGAATCAGCAACCAACAGAATGGGAAAAAATTTTTGCAGCCTACCCATCTGACAAAGGGCCGATATCCAGAATCTACAAAGAACTAAAACAGATATACAAGAAAAAAAACAAGCCCATTCAAAAGTGGGCGAAGGATATGAACAGACAGTTTACAAAAGAAGACATATATGAGGCCAACAAACATATGAAAAAATGCTCATCATCACTGGTCATTAGAGAAATGCAAATCAAAACTACATTGAGATACCATCTCATGCCAGTTAGAATGGCGATCATTAAAAAAACTGGGGACAACAGATGCTGGAGAGGATATGGAGAAATAGGAACACTTTTACACTGTTGGTGGGAGTGTAAATTAGTTCAACCATTGTGGAAGACAGTGTGGTAATTCCTCAAGGACCTAGAAATAGAAATTCCATTTGACTCAGCAATCCCATTACTGGGTGTATATCCAAAGGATTATAAATCGTTCTACTATAAGGACACATACACACGAATGTTCATTGCAGCACTGTTACAATAGCAAAGACCTGGAACCAACCCAAATGCCCATCAATGATAGACTGGGCAGGGAAAATGTGTCACATGTACACCATGGAATATTATGCAGCCATCAAAAACGATGAGTTTGTACCCTTTGTAGGGACATGGATGAACCTGGAAACCATCATTCTCAGCAAACTGACACAAGAACAGAAAATCAAACACTGCATGTTCTCACTCATAGGTGGGTGTTGAACAATGAGAACACATGGACACAGGGAGGGGAGCATCACACACTGGGGTCTGTCAGGGGGAAACAGGGGAGGGACAGCATGAGGAGAAATGCCAGATATAGGTGATGGGGAGGAAGTCAGCAAATCACACTGCCATGTGTGTACCTATGCAACAATCTTGCATGTTCTTCACATGTACCCCAAAACCTAAAGTGCAATAAAAAAAAAAGAGTTCCTTAAAAAAAAAAAAAAAAAAAAAAAGAAGTGTGGGGAGGGGAATAGAGAAGCCCAGAGTGCTGGGAGGGAAGTGGTGAATTATCAAGACTGGTTCTGCCTCCCTCACAGACACACACACCCCAGCCCCAGCCTCAGCCACAGTCCCAGCCCCAGCTCCAGCCTTGGCTTCAGTATTTAACAGTCATTCAGTAAGAACCCGTTCCATATCTACAGAAATGTGGAGGTAGCTTTCTATTGATTTGGAGGGCTGGATACCTTCCTACTCATACATTTTTTGAGGTTCTGGTACAGAATATAATAACGTAGTTACACACAGTGTAAATTCTCTGTACCAGGCTATTATACCGTGTACCATATGATGCATATTATCCATTTTCCTCTTAGGGATTTAAAGGTTTCATGTACAGTCAGTCTTGCTTTTCCTCTTGCAATCCCCCATGTAACAGTGCGTGTTCCACTTCCTCCAAATGCACTTCCTGTTGACCTTTGGACTCAACCTCTTATTTATTTTTTAAATGTTTCTGAGTCAGATAATTACCACACCCTCTGGGGTAGAGTTCTTTCACTTTAAGGCACATAAAATCATATCAGGAATCTTTTTCCAATGCAGGTTTGCATTCAGTTTTGACTTCCACAACTATCTCTGCTTTCGACTTTTTTTTTTTGAGAGATAGTCTTGCTCTGTCACCAGGCTGGAGTGAAATGGTACAGTCTCAGCTCACTGCAACCTCCGACTCCCGGGTTCAAGAGATTCTCCTGTCTCAGCCTCCCGAGTAGCTGGGACTGCAGGCACATGCCACCGTGCCCAACTAATTTTTGTATTTTTAGTAAAGATGGGATTTCACCATGTTGGCCAGGATGGTCTCCATCTCTTGACCTCATGATCCGCCCACCTCGGTCTCCCAAAGGGTTGGGATTACAGGTGTGAGCCACCGCAAATGGCCATACTTCTTCAATTTTAAGAAGTCCCAGAGTTCTCCCAGAAGCCACCACTCTTCCTCTTTCCCTAAGTGGCCTGAGGTAATCGGTGAAAATGGTTCGCTATTCACTTGACCTGGAGAACCCCACAAAGTCATGCAAATCAAGAGGTTCCAATCTTCATGTTCACTGTAAGAACACTCGTGAAACTGCCCAGGCCATCAAGCGTATGCATATACAAAAAGCCACAAAGTATCTGAAAGATGTCACTTTACAGAAACAGTGCATACCATTCCGACGACACAATGGTGGAGTTGGCAGGTGTGCCCAGTCCAGGCAGTGTGGCTGGACACAAGATCGGTGGCCCAAAAAGAGTGCTGAATTTTTGCTGCACATTCTTAAAAATGCAGAGAATAATGCTGAACCTAAGGGTTTAAACATAGATTCTCTGGTCATTGAGCATATCCAAGTGAACAAAGCACCTAAGAGGTCCTGCCAGACCTACAGAGCTTGAATCAACCCATGCATGAGCTCTCCCTGCCACACTGAGATGATCCTTACTGAAAAGGAACAGATGGTTCCTAATCCAGAAGATGAGGTTGCCCAGAAGGAAAAGATGTCCCAGAAGAAACTGAGTAAACAATATTATTATGGCACAGGAGTAAACTCAGCATTAAAATAAATGCGATTAAAAAGAAATCCCAACTACATTTCTAGAAGAAACAGCCTCTCACAAGAGATTGGACCAGGAGTAGAACTCTGAACCAAGCAATCAAATCTATACCCACGTGGGGTTAGATTCCCTTTCAAGAATTTGAAATAGAACGCTATCCTAGCCAGAGTTCCTCTCCCCGCAAAGCAGAGCCTGAGATAGAGATTTGCATGCTGTAATTTATTTACGAATCCCAGAGAACAGAAGTGCAGGATAAGGGAAATGAAAAAAGAAAGGAAGAAAAACCAGCACAAGTGTATGTTATTGAACTGGGCATGGCAAAGGGCAACCAGTGCTCATTCTGTGGGACCTGCTAACTAGCCTTCTGATATGCATCTCAGTCTGTCTCAAACATTTACCCAGCCTTTCCCTTATGAACAGTACTGATTAAATGCTTGATAACCCTTTATTTTCCAGTTTTCAGATAGTGACTTGGTTCCCTAGCATCCTCCAAAAATTACCAATAAATATTATTTTAGTATGATTATGAACTCATGGGTTTAAATATATTCGATGTATTTAAATCCATTGCAGCTACTTTTCTGATCAGTGCTCAAATTATCCCATCTTTGGCCAATGGAAGCTTATTCGTGTTAGCTCCTGAGTCTCAGTCATCTCTGCTAGCAGTCTTCCTTTCTGGTGTAATAAGATATTCTAGCGCAGCTCTATTCAATAGAGCTTTCTGTGATGATGGCAATGTTCTTCATCTGTGGTATGTGACACTGTAGCCTGTAGCCACATGTGGTTATTAAATATTTGAAATGTGGCTAATGCAACTGAGGAAATGAATTTTAAATTTAATTTTGATAAATTGTATTTCAAATAGCCACGTGAGTAGTGCCACCATATTGAACAGCAGTTCTAGAGCAACTTTTTGTGTAACAAATGAAGAAATTTAGGTTCAGAGAAGCAGGATTTGTCTGCCACAGAATTCAATTTTTATCATTAGAACAGTGCAGGGACTGACTGCATCTAAATAATCTGGGAAATCTTTGTAAGATATTGATTTCTGAGCCTCTTCCCCAGATACTCTGATTCATCATATATGAGGTGGTGCTCAGGAATCTGTTGTTTTATTGTTGTTATTTTAATGTTACCATGTGATCTAATGAGCAGCTCTGGGAAACACTATATTAGACAGCTGGAATGTAATATTTATGTTACAGCTATGGTACAGTGAAAATCACTCCAACAAATCAATTGTACATCTTTAACTCCATATGGCCAATTTTAGAACTTCTCAGAAGACCACAGCACTCTGCTAGTTATATAATCAAGAGCTACGGGTGCTTGTAGAGGTTTGCCTCTCTCCGGCTTCAGCATAGGCCTCATTCATCCAAAATTTAAAAAGACACAAAACCAAGCCAAGAGTAAACAGCTTTCCCCCTCAGACCAGCCATTAGGATCCACTGTGCCTCCTGTGTATGTCAAGAACTGACATTTCACCCTGCTTGCACAATAGCAAGTTAGCCTGCCACAGATTCAGGATACTGGCAGAAGACATGAGACTCCTGGGCCAAAGACAAAGGACTTTGTTTTACTCAGCACAGCAAACAGCATGAGATTCATGTTCACATTAGTTCTCCTTGCTCCCACTAAGGTCCAAGGGGGTAACATAGAGTAGCCCAGTAACACACACAGCAGATTCCAAAACAGCCAAAGAACTCCAATCATTTATAATAGGCTACAAACAAACTTGCTCAGCTTTGCCCCAAAAAGGGGCATCGTCTTTATTATACTATGCAGCAAGCAAACCTTCTCTCCATTCCAGACCGAGAAACTACCTCTGTCTTCCGAGGCTGCTCTCCAATATGCAAACATCTTTGAAAAACGCGGCCAGGTGCAGTGGCTCACGCCTGTAATCACAGCACTTTGGGAGGCTGTGGTGGGAGGATCATGAGGTCAGGAGTTCAAGACCAGACTGACCAACATGAAGAAACCTCGGTCTCTACTAAAAATACAAAAACTTAGCTGGGCGTGGTGGCACATGCCTGTAACCCCCGATACTCAGGAGGCTGAGGCAGGAGAATCGCTTGAACCCGGGAGGCGGAGCTTGTGGTGAGCCGAGATCGTGCCATTGCACTCCAGCCTTGGCAACAAGAGCAAAACTCTGTCTCAAAAAAAAAAAAAAGAAAGAAAGAGAAAGAAAGAAAGAAAGATGCTATCAATGCTTCTGCTTGAACATGTGAAGAAATATAAGTGACAAATGGAAAATTGTCTCCCCCCAGTGCATGTCCCAGGACACTATTCCTGGCCCATCTGCAGCATGATGAACCCCTAGAACCTGAACAGAACCCCTAGAACCTATAGTCTATATAAAGATCCTTCTACTCCCTCCCAGCTATGATGACTTTGGACGTGGCTTTGTCCTCTGGGGGGATGTAGTATTGCATCCTTGGAAGAGCAGTCTCAGCCAGGTGCAGTGGCTCACACCTGTAATCCCAGCACTTTGGGAGGCCAAGGCCGGGGGATCACGAGGTCAAGAGATCAAGACCATCCTGGACAATATGGTGAAACCCCATCTTTACTAAAAATACAAAAATTAGCTGGGTGTGATGACATGTGCCTGTGGTCCCAGCTACTTGGGAGGCTGAGGCAAAGGAACAGCTTGAACCCAGGAGGCTGCGGTTGCAGTGAGCCAAGATTGCACCACTGCATTTCAGCCTCAGTGACAGAGTGAGACTCCATCTCAAATAAAAAAAAAGAGCAGTCTCTAAAGTCAGTCTATCTGAATTCATATCTCAGCACAACACTTACTAACTGTATGTCTTTGAGAAATTTATGTAACCTCTCCATACCCCAATTTTCTCATCTACAAAATGGGAATGTTATTATACCTCAAGGATATAAAGATTATGTGAGATAAAACATGTATTTAACCCAAGTTATATCGCAAATTCTCAGTAAACATTAGCAATTGCTATTACCACTCATTATTATTAATGTTTTCTCATGGCTTTTCCCATCACAGTGGATCCACTTGCTCAGAGAGAACCCTAGCACCCACTGGCTTCTTCCTAATCCTAGCTTATATTTCCAATGCAACTTCAGAGCCAGTTTAACACCCTGTTGGGCTTGCTGTATTCCAGAAGTCGGTGAGTTATGGCCCACAAGCCAAGCTCAGTCTGCCACCTGTTTTTGAAATTAAAGTTTTTTGGAACACAGTCACATCTATTCATTTACATATTTCCTAGGGTTGCTTTAGTATCACAATACCAGAAGTGGGTAGTAAAGCCTCAAATATTTACTATTTGGCCCTTTGAAGGAAAAATGTTACCAACTCCTGCTCCATTCTATTCACATATGATATACCCACCCCATCCAACAACCTTTAAGATGGGTTGTTGATCAACAAGAAGGCCAGGAAAGGGTAGCAGTGAATTACTGCTACCTCTGAGTTTAACCTTTTAGAACACTGCTTTGTATTACTCTTTGCTGAATATGTTACATAGTCCATCAATTGGCCATTTAACAAGCAAAACTTGCTGGGCGCGGTGGCTCACGCCTGTAATCCCAGCACTTTGGGAGGCCGAGGTGGGCGGATCACGAGGTCAGGAGTTCAAGACCAGCCTGGGCAACATGGTAAAACCCCCATCTCTACTAAAAATACAAAAATTAGCCGGGTGTGGTGGCAGGTGCCTGTAATCCCAGCTACTCTGGAGGCTGAGGCAGGAGAATTGCCTGAACCTGGGAGGCAGAGGTTGCAGTGAGCCAAGATTGTGCCACTGCACTCCAGCCTGGGCAACAGAGTGAGACTTCATCTCAAAAAAAAAACAAAAAAAAAAACAAGCAAAACATTAGTAAACCATCTTAGTGTAGGAGTATTAACTCAAAGACAGAAGACTTTTTTAAAAGAAAATTTCCTTGTGTTAAATAATTTTATCAAACAGTATTCTAAAAATGAATTTGCCTTTTAAATAAGAGTAAATATAGATAGAATTTGTCGCTTTCATTCTCTCCACAAATGAAGACAAGCATTTGATGAATATTTGTGATGGCCATAGTTAATAAATATTATTCATTAACTATGTATTTAGTACTGGGTTTCAGAACTGAGTCATGAGATATGTTTAGTCATAACGGAATAACATGTTTAGTCATTACAAATGACCACTTTCTGTTAGCCCCTCAGAATATCAATATCCATGTAGAATTTTTAACTTCTTTTATAAAATGTCCTTTCAGAGCAGAAACAGAAAGTTATTTGACAAGCTGTGACTGTAAGGCCGGTTGCCTCGCTGGAAGCCGGACACACCCACCTCTGCACTCAGCACCTGACTCTGCACCCGGCACCTGGCTCTGCCACGTGGCTCCCTTGGAAAGCTCTCACACGGGAAAGCCCACCCAACAACCCGCCAACCAATAGCGGCTGCCCTATCTCAATCCCGCTCCCCTGGACCCAATCAGAGCACCCAGCTGTTGCTCGGTCCTCCTAGCCATAAAACCGCCCCCCTCACCCCCCATCCCCCCACCCCCCCTCTTTTCTCTTTGCCCATGGTGTTGTAATTTAAAGTGCTTCTGTGTTGTGTCTTCTCTTCCTTTGAGAATTTCCTCTGGAGCAGGAGATTAATCATTATGCAAATATTAAATACTCTGAACATTCTAGAAAGGAAGGGAATTTGTTTAAGCAATCCTGTTACTGCCATTTAAGTGAGAGATAACAAACAGCTGTTGTGATTTGTCCTGCATGCAAATTCTGTGCCGTTTGCATTATATCAAATTATATTCAATTTTTCCTTGAGATTCATATGTACCTCTGCCAAAACTTCTGGATTCCCATGAATCTTCAAATATATCAACCATCACCCAGCCTGTTTGCACCCGCTCAGAGACCTAAAGGCTACTCTGGGAAAAGATAGATTAAAACATTTCTCTCTCGGAATGTTAGTTTGACTGAGATGTTATTTAGATTCTTTAAATAGCCTAAATGCTTGGAGTGATTGGAAAGGAAATGCTGCAGTCTAATGTTCCTAATAAATAGGGGAAGTCATGCTCTCTCAGGCACAGCCCTAAGGGAAAAACAAAGTCCTCACTTTGTCCTGAAGGTCAAAATTCCATGGCTTGGCTTGTCGTATTCTCTCCCTCTGTGTCCTCGTGAGTTTCTAAACAATAGACCACGAGTTAATAATTCCCTATATTAAAATTCCCTGTTCAAATCACCATGTGGTTTCTCTCTTGGGGTCTGACCCATACTGATATGGGATCCTTGCTAAACATTGAACACCCCAAGGGCAAAAGGTAGTGCTGCAGGGCTGGGTCCAGGGTGAGGCAAGTGAGGCACCAGCTTTGGGGATTGCAGGTCATTCAAGTGCAAGGTCACCTGGGGGTGAGTGCCTCCCTGAGCAGTGTACCTTAGGTCCATTGCTTGCCTCACCCTCATCTATACCCTGCTCTGCCATTTTCTTTCCTTCTTTCTTTCTTTTATTTTATTTACTTTTTTTTTTTTTTTTGACAGAGTATTTCACTCTTGTTGCCCAGGCTGGCGTGCAATGACACAATCTCAGCTCACTGCAACCTCCGCCTCCCAGGTCCAAGCGATTCTCCTGACTCAGCCTCCCAAGTAGCTGGGATTACAGGTGCCCGCCACCACACCTGGCTAATTTTTGTATCTTTTCTTTTTTTTTTTTTTTGAGACAGAGTCTCACTCTGTATCCCAGGCTGGAGTGCAGTGGTGCGATCTTGGCTCATTGCAACCTCCGCCTCCCAGGTTCAAGTGATTCTCTTGTCTCAGCCGCCCCAGTAGCTAGGACTACAGGTACCCGCTCCCACGCCTGGCTAATTTTTTGTATTTTTAGTAAAAACAGTGTTTCACCGTGTTAGCCAGGATGGTCTCAATCTTTTGACCTCGTGATCCACCCGCCTCAGCCTCCCAAAGTGCTTGGGATTACAATAGTGAGCCACCGTGCCTAGCCTTAGCCTAGCCAACAGGGTGAAACCCCATCTCTACTGAAAATAGAAAAACTTGCTGGGTGTGGTGGCAAGTGCCTGTAGTCTCAGCTACTCTGGAGGCTGAGGCAGGAGAATCACTTGAGCCCAGGAGGCAGAGGTTGCAGTGAGCTGAGATCATGCCATTGCACTTCAGCCTGGGTGACAACAGTGAAACGCCATCTCAAAAAAAAAAAAAGAAAGAAAGAAAGAAAGAAAGAAACCACCAGGCCCAGGGATGCACACCTGCAGTCCCAGTTACTTGGGAGGCAGGAGGATTGCTTCAGCCCAGGAGTTCAAAGCTGGAGTGCACTATGGTCACACCTATGATAGTCACTGCACTCTAGCCTGGGTAACATAGCAAGACTCCATCAAAAAAAGAAAAAGAAGAAGAAAGAAAAAGAATGATAAGGCAGGGGAGGGGAGGGGAGGGGAGTCTGAAGATTAGGTACCTTTCAGCCAGAGTAATGAAGTCAAGACCATCTTCCCCAACTGTGCCCTTGACCTGCTACTGCTGACTTTGTCCAGTTCCTAGGAATTCATTTTCTGCTTGCACAAAAAAAAAAAAAAAAAAAAAAATCACAGTTTCTATAGAGCATTTCTAAAACTAAGCAAATGTGACCTGAATTCCTTCATAAAACACTAGCTACCATACAGGCCAGATTCAACCAGCTTTTATGCACATCTGGAAATTTTAACAGAAATATGGAAGTGCTACCAAACTGATCAACTTACTATATTACATCTCTAAAACACTTCTGCCAGATTATTAACTGCAGCTACAAAGAATAACCCCAGAAAAGGTTCTTGGATTTTACGTCATCCTTAGCCCAATACGTGAAACTCTCACAGCAGAGAGCCTGACACAGAGTGGGCAATCACCAAATACTAGCTCCTTTATCTTTCCCTTCCTCTAGTGCAAGTTGTAGAAATTAAATAGTGAGCTAAGCAAGCAGATCAGGAGAGAACCCCTGGGACGAAGGTTAACCAAAAACAACAGGATACAGGTTAAATACCGACAGGCGTGGTTCACGGCCCCCTCCAGCCACGTTTTGAGGGATGATATTGCCAGTTTTACCCAGGAACTAACCTTGGCCCAGAGCCTTCGGTTCACTTGACCAGGGACTTTGCATATCAGAGAAGTCACTCCCAGCCAATAGATGCACTTTCCACAATCCCTTTAAAGGAGCCCTGTGTTGGGTATTAAGATAAGCTTGCTAAGGATAACTAAGGGATAGGGCTGGAAACTATGAAACTAGGATAGGAAAAGTAGACTACATAAATAGGAGGCCCTGGAAGAACTTTAGGAGCAGCCCCAGGGCATGGCTTTGAGGTGAAGGCGGAGGGAAGCAGGGAATGTATATTATGACATATCAGTTTTGATACCTGTGTTCCAAAAAGAGTATTTATGACATTCGAGCACATATTTATTGGCTTGGGAAGGAGTAATAGTGGGATGATATGCTAAACACTTTGCCTGGTGCACAGGAAATAAGTAGGCAACAAGAAAGAGCTGCCACTATCATTAGAATGAAGACTTTACTCTCTATTATTTAGTTTGTTAAAGATGTTACAGGGCGAGCTGCTAAGGTGGATATCATGGTAGGCTGAAAAATGGCCCTCCCAAACATAGCAGTTATTTTCCTGGAATCTGTAAAAGTTACCTTTATTGGGAAAAAAAAAAAAGAAAAGGTGGTGGGGGGAGCTTTATAGATGAGAGTAAGTTAAAACTCTTAAAATGGGGAGATTGTCTTGGATTATTTGGGTAGACCTTAAAAAATGCAATCACTAGTGACCTTATAAGACAGAGGAAGATTTCACACCACACACACACACACACACACACACACACACACAGGCAAGGTGAAAATAGCAAAGATAGAAAAGACAGACATTTGAAGATGCTTGCCTTAAAGATTCTAGCGACAAAGTCACAAGCCAAGAAATGCCAGCAGCTACCAGAAGCTTGAAAAAGCAATGAGCAGCTTCTCTCCCAGAGCCTCTGGAGGGAGCCCATCCTTGCCAACACCTGGATTTCAGCCCAGTGATTTAGACTTCTGGCCTCCAGAACTAGGCAAGAATACGTTTGGATTGCTTTACGTTACCAAGTCCGTGGTGATCTGTTACAGTAGGCACAGGAAATTAATCCAGGTATTAACCGGCTTTTCAGCCTAGCAAGACTCATCAGTAAATAACTGCCCAGCAAGTGTGAGATATGCTGTTCTAGCTAACAGGTATTAATTGAATTATGCAGTTTCAAAGATATAGACAATGGTGCTGATAGGGAGCCTTTATTTTTAGCAGTTCCAATTTCTGTGATGCACATACTCCCACCATGGCCCAATTTGAAAGGTTTAACATCTGGCTTGCAAAATTCCTTACCATTTTAATAATCTGCTTGCACAAGTCAGAAGGAGCCACCTCCAGCCCCTCCCAGTAGAGGTGCTTTAACTCATGAGAGAAACTGCTCTAAAACTGTATTAAGCATAATTTAATTTCTCCTTGATAATTCTGAAGGGCACTTCATGGTATTGTAGCTCCTGAGAGTCAGCATGGGGAACATTAATTACTGTTGCACTGCATACATGCAGAGTTGCTAATCAACGGCATGGGGGTAGATAGTTTCCAAAGCTGATGGGATGGGAAGGAAGAGGCAGAACCAGAATGTCCCAGAGACTGTCAGTTGCATGCTTTTATTCCTTAGAGAACTCTGGAAGGAATCCAGTAGAGGCCGTCACATCCTTAGGTAAATTTATTATGGTATAAATTGTAATTGCAGTGACAGAAATCTTAATCATTTTTTTCCAGTGGCATAAGGCTTTGTAACTTTCAAAGTGAATTGGATTTTTACCTTAAGCAAAATAGAATAGAGGCTTTATCTCAACCAGAAACAAATTAAGTGTGTAAAATTCAGTCTCTCTCTTCAGCCCCATGCTACTGACTTCTGTATAGCAGTCCAGCTGTATTTATCTGGGGCTTGGGAAATTTTCTTGGTTCCTGGGAAGAAAGTTAACTAAAACATATGACATCTCTGGCAGCAGTCACAACTTCACACAAAAACTTTCTTGCAATAACTTCACATATTTCTTCCCCTGCTGGAATCACTATCTCTAGGGAAAGCTTGGGTCTAAAATGACAACTACATTGAATGAAAGTGAGGGCTGAATGCTAAATCCAGCAGCTCGTATCTCTCTAGAAGTCTTCATCTTAAAATCACTTTTTATGGATGACATTATGGTAGAGACAAATTCTAGATTGTTTTCTTTTTCTGCTTTGAAAGCGTAAAAATCGTTGTAAAACTTCTCAAGTAGCCAGGCATGGTGACGCATCTGTAGTTTCAGTGACTCAAGAGGCTGAGGCAGAAGGTTTCAGCCCACAGGTTCAAATCCAGCCTGGGCAACATAGTGAGACCCGCCCCCCCGGCAACCCCCACACATACCAATCTCAAAACAAACAAACAAAAAACCTTCTCAAGTAAAAAAATAAGCAAATACAGTTACTACTCTGGCTACTCAACAGTGTTCCCTGCAGATGATGGAGTGTTTGCTATTTACAGGGAATTGGAGGTGGGGTGGTTACTGGAGAGTGAGTTGACAGAGATTGGTGGGTTATGTGATTTAATCCTGAAATAGAATGTTACGAGAAGCAATGTTTTCAAATTTCAAATATTGTCTTGCTTTTGCCTTTGTGTATATATATACATAAAAACAAAAGCAAAACAGTTATTAGCTATCCTTGCTAGGGATAGCAAGGACAGCTAATCAACTCTTTCAACATTTCAACATCAAAGGATAAGGATATCACCTGTGTTTTAATATAGGCATGGCTCAAGCCCTTTATGCTGACATGTAAAAGATTTTTAGAGCACATTTGTTGATAATTACGGTGATGAGATGGTATTAAAAGGCCTGACAAGTCAGTTTCCATAGCAGTGCCTGTAGTCCCAGCTACTCAGGAGGCTGAGGCAGGAGGATAGAGTGAGCCCAGGAGTTCAAGTCCAGCCTGGACAGCAAAGCGAGACCATCTCTAAAACAAAACAAAACAAAATACAGGCTTGACAACCACCTACTGAAGGCAACATGACCATTACTTATAGGAAGGAGAGGATCAGAGCTAGGAGAGTAAAGGACTCGATTTATGAAGCTTCAGTCCCTTCTTTAGTGGCACCGAAGAGAGACAGTTCAAGTCCTCTAATTGTCCCATAGGCTTTGTCATATAAGAATGGATAATTTGCTACAAGCTTGAAATGGCTTGTAGCAGTCTAATGTTGCTACTGTACTGACAAATCATCTCACTTGTAAAACTATCTATACCTTGCAGAGAACTTTAAGAAAACCGCTGGGCATGGTGGCCCCTGCCTATAATCCCAGCATTTTGGGAGACCAAGGTGGGGAGATCCCTCGAAACCAGGAGTTTTGAGACCAGCCTGGGCAACACAGCAAGATCCTGTCTCTACATAAAATAAAAAATAAGAAAATTTAGCCAGGCATGGTGACTATGCCTGTGGTCCCTGCTACTTGGGAGGCTGAGACAGAAGGACCCTTGCAGTGAGCTATGATTGCTCTGCACTGCAGCCTGGGTGACAGAGCAAGACCCTGTCTCTTAAAAAAAGAGAAAAGAAAAGAAAAAGAAGAAGAAGAAGAAAGAAAAAAACCTTTGCAGTACACATTTTCATAAGCCCAAAAGTTACTTCCTTCCATTTCTTGCAAGGCTACGAGAACCCAAATGTCTGCCTCTTACAATTTCAACCAACACTTTTCTACAAGTGAACTATGTTCAAGAACCCCTAGAAAGACTCTAATAATCGGCTATCAAGTACCTATATGAGGTAGCAGGAAGAAGAAAGAGACAGTACAGAGAAATAACAATCTACACATAATCCAGTAATGCAAGCTCTGAAATTCGAACACTTCATTTCAATTGCTTCCCCGAAAATTCCATACCATGTTCTTGCTTTTGGGAAAAAGTCAGTGACAAGAAATGAGATGGTCATATAACAGCAGCAAAAATATAATCAGGAGAAATAATGACTTTGTAATATTCCCATGCCAAAGACACAAACCTGAGTAGTGAGAGGAACATGGTCTTGGATTAGGATATAGACCAAGGTTTAAATCCTGGCTGGCCAGTTGTAAGCTATGTAATAACCTTGGGCAATTCATCTAATTCCTGTCTTAATTTCCTCATTTCTTACATTTGGTAATTGTGCCTAATTGAGAAGATGCACAGTAGAAACTCAATAGTAACTCTAATTATCATGCAACTGGCAGGAAGGTCCACTGTGTGGGTTTCTTTCAGGCTGTGAGTAAGTGGACATGGATTTCTGTAGCTGGTTTCTGCCAGAGGATATGAGTATTTCAAGAAGCAGGAAGGGCTGGAGGTGTGTGAAGGCTCCCCCGCGCCTGCACTTCATTTGTACACTCTCATCGTCACTGGAGGAGTCTCCTGGCTGTGGTTAAGCCTTCGATGAGATGATTTGCATCATTCACATTCCCAGCTGGGTGGGGGAAGCCCAGACATTCTCACTCTGCCCCTCAACCAGCTTGGTGCCAGATTTCCTCTAGCTTCACCCCCAAGGAAGTCATCTAGGGAGCAGGCATCACACGGTAGCAACAGGCCTTGCCAATGATGACATCATAGGTTATACGGCCCACTCTGTTTATCTTGCACTGAGAGGCAGGACAGCACAGTAGGGAGCACAGGTTTTTTAGTTTGTTTTTTGTTTTGTTTTGTTTTTGAGACAGAGTCGTGCTCTGTCACCCAGGCTAGGGTGTAGTGGCACGATCTCGGCTCATTGCAACCTCCACCTCCCAGGTTCAGGTGATTCTCGTGCCTCTGCCTCCCAAGTAGCTGGGGTTACAGGAGCATACCACCATGCCCAACTAATATTTGTATTTTTAGTAGAGACAGGGTTTTGCCATATTGGCTAGGCTGGTCTCAAAGTCCTGACCTCAAGTGATCCTCCTGCCTCAGCCTCCCAAAGTGATAGGATTACAGGCGTGAGCCACTGTGCCTGGCCAGGAGCACAGATTTTGAAGTCAAACAGACCTATTTTCAAAGTCTGTTTCTATCCTGTGCCATATTTAAGCTGTAAATTCCCTAAACTGTAAAAGATGATCAAATAGGCCAGGAGCAGTGGCTCAAGTCTGTAATCCCAGCACTTTGGGAGGCAGAGGCGGGGGTGGGGGGATCTCCTGAGGTCAGGAGTTGGAGACCAGCTTGGCCAACATGATGAAACCCCATCTGTACTAAAAATGCAAAAATTAGCCAGGCATGGTGATGTATGCCTATAATCCCAGTTATTCCGGAGGCTGAGGCAGGAGAATCACTTGAGCCCAAGAGGCAGAGGTTGCAGTGAGTCAAGATCATGCCACTGCATTCCAGGCTGGGTGACGAGACACTGTCTGAAAAAAAAAAAGATGAAAGGAAAATTAGGATTTCTAAGAGGTATCTGTACTCTCACGTTCATTGCAGCATTATTCACAAAAGCCAAGATATAAAAACAATCTAAATGTCCATCGACAGATGAATGGATGAAAACAATATGGTATACATACACAACAGAATATTATCTGCCTTCAAAACAAAAGGAAATCCTGTTATTTGCAACATTAATGAACCTAAAGAACATTAAGCTAAGTAAACTACGCCAGACACAGAAAAGCAAATACTGTGTTGATCTCCCTTATATGTGGAAACTAAAGTAGTCAAACTGAAGAACGGCAGAGAGTGGAATGTTGGTTGCCATGAGCTGGAGGGATAGGGGAATGGGAGGTGTTATAAAGGGGTACAAAGTTTCAGTTATGCAAATTAATAAATTATGGAGATCTATTATACAACGATGTGACTACAACTAGCAACACTATATTGTATACTTGAAATCTGCCAAGCAGGTAGCTTATAAGTGTTCTCACAGCCAAAAATGAAAGAAAGAAAGAAGAGAAAGAAAGGGAGAAAGAAAGAGAAAGAGAACAAAAGAAAATGATGGCTGGGCATGGTGGCTCACGCCTGTAATCCCAGCACTTTGGGAGGCTGAGGCAGGCAGATCACAAGGTGAGGAGTTTGAGAAGAGCTTAACCAATATGGCGAAACCCCATCTCTACTACAAATACAAAAATTAGCCAGGCGTGGTGGTGGGCGCCTGTAGTCCCAGCTACTCAGGAGGCTGAGGCAGGAGAATCGCTTGAACCCAGGAGATGGCAGTTGCAGTGAGCGAGATCGCACCACTGCACTCCCGCCTCGGTGACAGGGAAAGATTCCATCTCACAAAAAAGAAAATGGTAACTGTGAGGTGATGGATATGTATATGATATATATAGGATGTATATGCATATCATATATATATGATTTGATATGGATATATCCATATATGCATATATATGATATGTGTGTATATCCATATACGGATATCTGCACATACATGCATATCAAATAATCACATTGTACACTTTAAATATGTACAATTTTCAATTGTCAATTATACCTCAATACAGCTAGTGCTCGACTTACGACCACGATTGGTTCCGACAGACCGGTCGTAACACGATTTGGTCGTAAGTTGAGTAGGCTATATGCACGCGGAGATGGTAGTGCTGCCGGAAGCTGGTCCGCACTGTCGTATGCCCAGCTGGGCAAAGTTTCTGCTGCCAGACACGGATCAGTCATGGCTAGCGATTGTGGTCGTAAAGTCGAACGGTTGTAAGTTGCATAGGTCGTAAGTCGATGAATACTTGTATAGGAAAAAGTCTTGTCATGAAGGAGATCCTCAATAAATGGTAATGTTATTATCTTTGATTGGTTTGTCTTTGGATAAATTTCTGTGGCCTAAATGAGAAGGCATATTCAAGGCATATATCCAGATATTTGTAAGAGCAGAGGGATGTCCTTAATCCAAATTATACGTACCAATATTGCTCACTTGAGTGGAAGGAAATTATAGAATGGAGAATTAACTTTCTAATGACTAGACAAAATTAGTTGAGTAAATTACCCAATCAGTTCAGGGGAAGAAAAAAAACTTGATTCAAAGGGTTTTTTTCCTGTCTATGGGTTCATTTTATTGCTGCAACACTCTCATTTGTTTTAGTTATAAAGACATGGCCATTTCATTTTCAGTTTCACCCAGGAACTAGAACTATATTTTGAACAGGGACAATTGGATTTAGAAAATCACTTTTGTACAACTAGAACTCATTTACAGCTAGTTATTCAAATATCCAGTGACAGCATAATAAAAATTTAGGGCCTCCATTTAATTAAACACTCCAGTTTACAATTCCCTGGAAGTAGTAACACATACTTGGAAACTGCTCTCTTTAGTGTTTTTAAAATAGCATCTAACATTAAGACAGTAATTTATTAAGAAATAACTTGCTGATCTGAAAGTGCTGATGTGATTTCAAAATGTCTTAGGATGAATCCAATTCAACGAGGCTTATATGCATAGATTTGGAGAATAAGGAGCTTATCATAGGGTTTTCATAGCCCTCTCAAAATGGCAAATGAAGATAAATTGCAGAAATAAGGACTGCATGTTGCAATCAAAAGGGATCTTGCCCACAGACTGAAACAAACATGGAAAACAAATGAATGAAAGATTAAACAATGAAATCTAAGTAATATTTCTTGTTCCCCTACGATTAAAGCCTGACCATGAGTCAAACAGTAAATCTACACTAGTTATAGTAGACCTCATTGGGTTTAGGCTTTGGTAAACCACAGCTGCCTCCAATTTACCATTGAAACGTGTTTTAGGGAAATGAAACTAGCCACCACTTCCTTTCATGCATGTGATATATTATTCATAAGCAAGCCCTTATGACAGAAGAGAGCATTCTTAAAATGGTCTAATGGCTTATTTATATTCAACAATACAATCCCCCTATATTTTGTACCTAACTTGACAACATATTCAAGAATTTTCCATCATGTACTTAACTTTAAATTTTTAGATGGCTTTCTTTATCTAAGCTGGCAGCTTTATTAATGCACTAGTCCAAACATATAGATGGGAGCTTCCTCAAATATGTACCAAAAAGCTCATGATATAATTTGGAGGAATCGTAGTATAGGACTACCTAATAATAGTGAAGCCAGTGTTTATTCAGCATTTACTATTTACTGAACATTGTGCTAAGCACTTTTGAAGAATTATTTTGTTTAATCGACAGTCCCAACAAGACAAAATTCCAGTATCCCAGATGATAAGACTAGCAAAACTTCAAAATCCTAACAGTTAATAAAAAATTATTAAATCCCTAAATGAGAATTAGTTTTTCATGGGTGATTTCCAGGCAATTTATAAAGTTTAAGTTTTCCTAAAATTAACTGTAAACTGATACATATTAATCAAACACAGCAAATGTCTACAAATCTTAAGTGATTTCTCTGCTTTACTAGCCATTTATATCAGCTTTTATATGAAACTTCTTTTCATAGATGCAGCTGAAGACAAAGGATAAAGGCCCCTTTTTCATGGAGCAGTGGCTCACACCTGTAATCCCAGCACTTTGGGAGGCTGAGGCTGGCGATTCACTTTAGGTCAGGAGTTCAAGACCAGCCTGGCCAACATGGTGAAACCCCATCTCTACTAAAAGTACAAAAATTAGCCAGACATGATCATGTGTGCCTGTAATCCCAGCTACTCCAGAGGCTGAGGCAGGAGAATCACTTGAACCTGGGAGGTGGAGGTTGCAATGAGCTGAGATTGTACCACTGCACTCCAGTCTGGGTGATAGAGCAAGACTCCATCTCAGAAAAAAAAAAAAGAGAGAGAGAAAAAGAAACCCACTGCCAACGCTGCCAACTCTAAAAGATCTTCAATGATTTTGGGCCATTCATTCATTCCTCAGACTTAACCACTGACTGTGCACCACGCCCTGGGGATACAAATTAAACATGAGTTCCACCTTCAAAACACATTTACTCTGCTGAGAGAGATATCAACAAACCATAGCAAATATAGTGCACAATATCATATAACAGAGGTAGGGAGAATGGAGGTCAAAAGGAGGAAGTAATCAAAAAAAGGCAATTTTTGGAAGGCTTCTCAGAAGCTGTGACACTAAAGGTAGCATCTCTTTTAAAAATTTTTTTGTGAGACAGAGGCTCACTCTCTTGCCCAGGCTGGAGTGCAGTGACGCAATCTCAGCTCACTGCAACCTCCGCCTCCTGGGTTCAAGCAATTCTCCTGTCTCAGCCTCCTGGGTAGGTGGGACTATAGGCACATGTCACCACGCCCAGCTAAGTTTTGTATTTTTGGTAGAGACAGGGTTTCACTATACTGGTCAGGCTGGTCTCAAACTCCTGACCTCAAGTGATCCTCCCGCCTCAGCCTCCCAAAGTGCTAGGATTATAAGCATGAGCCACTATGTCCACCCAAAAGATGAAAAAGGCATAGGATTATATGATCTAATTTACCTACTATTTCATTACTATTTTACGTCCTATTTCTGACTTTCTGTGTCTTCCAGCACTTATCTTGACTTAATTTTTTTCTTTTAAGTAACTAGTCAGATTGTTTTACTATCCACATAACAATTATTTCCAAAGACTTGTGATGCAACCCAATGATGCTACACCTAGGCATATAACTCTCACAAGGAGACAGGTACAAGAACATTTATCATGCATTGTTTGTAAGGAAAAAATAATGAAAACAATTTAAAGATCCATCAACAAAAGAATGGATAAACTGTAGTATTTTTATACAATGAAATACTATCTAGCAGTTTAAATTAACTAGAAGATATGTATTGGTCTGACATGGTGGCTCACACTTGTAATCCCAGCACTTTAGGAGGCTGAGGCGGGTGGATCACTTGAGACCAGGAGTTCAAGACCAGCCTGGCCAACATGGCAAAATCCTGTCTCTACTAAAAAACAAAAATTAGCCGGGCATGGTGGCATGCACCTGTAATCCCAGCTACTCAGGAGGCTGAGGCAGGAGAATCGCTTGAACCTAGGAGGTGGAGGGTGCAGTGAGCCAAGATCATGCCACTGCACTCCAGCCTGGGAGACAGAGCAAGACTCCATCTAAAAAAAAAAAAGAAAGAAAGAAAGAAAAAAAGAAAAGAAAAAGATGTGTATTAAAGGCCAAGCATGGTGGATCACACCTGAAATTCCAGCACTTTGGGAGACTGAGACCAGTGGGTCATTTGAGCCAAGGAGTTCACGACCAGCCTGGGCAACATGTGAAACCCTGTCTCTACAAAAAATAAAAAAGTTAGCTGGGCAAGGTGACATGTGCCTGTAGTCCCAGCTACTTGCAGGGCTGAGGCAGGAAGATCACTTGAGCCCAGAAGGTTGAGGCTTTAGTGAGTCATGATTACACCATTGTACTCCAGCCTGGTCAACAGAGTGAGACTCTGGAAAAAAAAAAAGAAGAAGAAGATGAGTATTAATACACATTCAGTGAGAGGTTAAGAAGAAAGCACATAATATATCATTTAATGAAGATGGAAAACTTGCAAGTCAACTTTAGGTCTTATTTATGGGTAAATATATAGTATAAATATAAAAAAGAGCTGGGTGTGGTGGTGTGTGCATATAGACCCAGCTACTTGGAGGCTGAGGCCGGAGGATTGCTTGAGCCCAGTAGTTCTGGGCATCAGATGGTTACCTTCCAGGAGCAGAGGACTACCAGGTTGCCTAAGGAAGGGTGAATCTACTTGTGTGGGAAGCAGAGCAGGTCAAAACTCCTGTGCTGATCAGTAGTGGATTGCCCTGTGAATAGCCACTGCACTTCACCCTGGGCAACACAGTAACACTCCATCTCTTATTTAAAAAAAAAAATAATAAAACAATATGAAAATACAGGAATTAAAACTATAAATTCAGGGTAGTTGTCACCTCTGTAGATGACAGGATAGGAATGAGATAGACTAGCTACAGGGACTTTAACTACATCTGTAAGATTTTAACTTCATCAGCACTTCTGGTGGCTTGGTGAAGAAAAAAAAGGTTTTAACTTGGAAGAAAAGGGAGGAAAGGGAAAAAAAAGAAGAGAGGAAGAGGGAGAAAGGGGGAGGGAGGGAAAAAGAGAGAACTGAAGCAAATACGGCAAAATTTTATTACATGGCCTAGCTAGATTTTAGACAGTTTTTGTTGCTGTTGTTGTTGTTTGTTTTGTTTTGTTTTTTTGAGATGGAGTCTTGCTCTGTCACCCAGGCTGGAATGCAGTGGCGCGATCTCGGATCACTGCAACCTCTGCCTACCAGGTTCAACCGATTCTGATTCTCCGGCTTCAGCCTCCAGAGCAGCTGAGACTACAGGGGCCCGCCACCACGCCCAGCTAATTTTTGTATTTTTTAGTAGAGACAGGGTTTCACCTTATTGGCTAACTCCTGACCTTGTGATCCTCCCGCCTCGGTGTCCCAAAGTGCTGGGATTACAGGCATGAGCCACCGTGCCCAGCCTGATAGATGATTTTTTTGTCATGTTGCTATTGTATGCTTTTCTGTGTGTTTGAATTTTTTTTTTTTTTTTTTTTTTTTTTTGAGACAGAGTTTCACTCTTGTTGCCCAAGCTGGAGTACAATGGCATGATCTCGGCTCACTGCAACCTCCACCTCCCAGGTTCAAGCGATTCCCCTGCCTGAGCATCTCGAGTTGCTGGGATTACAGGCACTTGCCACCATGCCCAGCTAATTTTTTTTTTTTTTTTGCATTTTTAGTAGAAACGGGGTTTCACCATGTTGGCCAGGCAGATCTCAAACTCCTGACCTCAGGTGATCCTCCCACCTTGGCCTCCCAAAGTGCTAGGATTGCAGGGGTGAGCCACTGCACCCAACCTGAAATATTCTATTGTAAAATAAGAGATATGCTAATCTTTATAATAATAGTACATCATATTATTAACCAAATGTAATAGTCTAACAAAAGTTTAGAGGTAAAAAAATAGCAAGTGGCATATATTTTCCAGTTCCACTAGTAAAGAAACTTACTGGCATCTGGGGAAGGTAATATTTGCAGTGTAACTTCCCCGCTCCCTTTCCAGCACATCCTTAAAGGAGTAAAATGGAATGTCTTCCTATTACAAAGAAAAGTGCTTGTGCACATTAACTTCTCTTCTGCTGAACCAATTAGTGACAGGATGAAAGAGCTACAAAGTAAAGAAGGATGGACACTCTATTCAATATTTATTTATAAATTTATAAGTTTTTGCTTTTCAAGCCCCCTTAGAATTTTTAAGAAAGAGGTCAACAGTTTGGCATACCTCCAAATGACGAGTGTTAATGTTAATATATATTTGCTAATAATTAGTTAGTTTCAGAGGAAAATTAAAGGCTCAAGTTGGGTAGATAAAGCATCTAGGGCCATATCCATATGTGGTCTCGAATATCAAAATAGGGCGAAGGGCTGGGCATGGTGGCTCACTCCTGTAATCCCAGTACTTTGGGAGGCCGAGGCCGGCAGATCACTTGAGGTCAGGAGTTTGAGACCAGCCTGGCTAACATGGTGAAACCCCATCTCTACTAAAAATACAAAAATTAGCTGGGCCTGATGGCACACGCCTGTAATCTCAGCTACTCAGGAGGCTGAGGCAGGAGAATCACTTGAACCTGGGAGGCAGAGGTTGCAGTGAGCCAAGATTACGCCACTGCACGCCAGCCTGAGCAACAAAGTAAGGCTCTGTCTCAAAAAAAAAAAAAGTTTAAAAAACTGGTACTTTTAATTTACTCTTCCTCAAGATCCTTCCTACTTAGAGTGTGGTCTAAAAACTGGCAGCATTGGCATCACTTAAGAGCTTGTTAGAAACACAGAATCTCACTGCAGCCAACTTGTGTAAGAGGAGACACAAAGGGAATAAGATGTCAATTTCATATAAGAACAAAAAATAATATTTTTTCTTCTTCCCACTCTTCCTCATCTCCCTTCCTCCTTCCTCTTCTTTTCTTTTATAGTACGCTTTAAAAGGGAAACACATAAGCCAGAGAGAAGAAGCAAAATGCTTGGTGGTGAGGGGTTGTCCCCCACCAAGTACAGCACCCATACTAGGTAAGTCCAAGACTAAAGCAGCCAACACTGCTATCTTCCTTCGCCCAGCAGAGGGCAGAACCAAAGCATCAAAAACAGGCTAAGGGTATTGGGAAAAGAGTGGGCCAGGTCTCCTACGAGACAGGACTAGTTTCTCTTACCTCTCTAGTTCCTGAAAGGAAGCACTTCCCAAAAGGCAGAATTGCAATTGAGCTGCTAGATTGTGTACTGCACTTCAGTCCAATGGAATGTTCTCACTCAAGCTGGCTCCATCCAATGGGGAGGAGTAAACAGATGCAGGCAAGGGAGGAGAAAATGTTATATGTAAATTTTTGGTGCCGCAAAAGAAGTAGCACTCAAATATTAATCTTCTCAGCAAGGCAATCTACTTCTACAGAAGGGTGCATCACATAGACGGAGCAATGGTGAGCACACACCTGGACAAGGGAGGGGAAGGCGTTCTTATTCCTGATGCAGGTAGCCCCTACTGCCGTGTTGTTCCCCTATTGGCTGGGGTTGGACTACACAATCTTAACCAATCTTGACTGGCTATTTTAAAGAGAGCAGGGGTATGAACCGGAGGGGTGGGGTGGGTAGTTTGGCAGGAAAGACAGTTACAGAATAAGTCAGAGCAGGTGACCAGGGGTGATTCAGGTCAAAGCAGGTTACCAGGGGTGACTCAGGTCAAAGTAGGTGACCAGGGAAACAGATGTGAACTACTGATAAGAACTGGCGGGAAAGTTGTTTACCGAAACTAGAGGCTTGCAAGGGGGCACAGAGAACAAGGAAGTTGAACTTTAAAATGAAGAATTAAAGAATAAGAGAGCTGAACATACTTACATACTGATTCTTTGAAGAGAAACTTGGAGTTCACTACATCTAACAAAAAGAATTGCTGGCTGCCTGGAGGCCCCCACATGGACGCAGCTAGAGAAATGGTGTGTCAGAGTCTCCACCATGATACTTGTCAGTGGGAATCCAACCAACCACATAGTCAAGTTTGGCTTAAAATGGCCAGTAATGTCTACCATTGAAAATCTAGTTTCTATCAAGAAGAAATGTAACGTGTAAGAGAAACTCAAAAAAATTACTAAATGAAATGCAAAGATATGCCATGAAAATGTGAAAGAAACAAATTCTGGTTTTATCTCACTTTGCCAGCAAAATATATCTCATTCTAAGGGGTCATATTAGTAGAGGCTTTGGCCAGGCGCAGTGGCTCACGCCTGTAATCCCAGCACTTTGGGAGGCCAAGGCGGGTGGATAGCTTGAAGTCAGGAGTTTGAGACCAGCCTGGCCAACATGGTGAAACCCCATCTCCACTAAAAATACAAAAAAATTAGCCAGGCATGGTGGCATGTCCCTACAATTCCAGCTACTCGAGAGGCTGAAGCAGGAGAATCGCTTAAACCCGGGAGGCAGAAGTTGCAGTGAGCCAAGATTGCAACAGAGCAAGACTCTGGTCTCAAAAACAAAAACAAACAAACAAAAAAAAGAGGCTTTGGCTATAATGGGAATTCTGTGGAAAAGACTAGACAATTAAAGAGGAAAAACAATTTTACTACAGGATGAAGGAAATATGTTTTCATATGTTGTTTTCTAATATCATTTTATGTAAATGTGGTTTCCTAACTATAGTACAAGATACTCTGTCAGTAGCATATCTTTTTTTTTCTGTTTTCCCCAGAAAGAACCTAATGTACTACATTGCATGAAGTAGGTGTTCAAGAAAGTCATTAATAAATTTCAGGAGATGTTGATCTCACCAGGACTTTAATCAATTTGACAGTAATCCGATGATTAATAGTATTCATATGAAGAAAGCATATGGCACTAAAACACCATAATCTGCCACAGTCCTCTTCTCCTTATCTTAACCAAGAATTACACAGGAAGGCAGTAGGCGGGAATTGTTAGAAAAAAGCATAAACACACAAGGATTGAGAATCCTTCTTGTGCTTTGAATTTGCTATGTGAGTCCTGCTTTTAAGTTACTTAACATTTATTACAGCTTCAATTTCCACATCTGAAACGAAGGTGGAAGGCAGTAGTTCTCAAAGCAAATAAGAATTGTGGAGATAGACATCAAAGAGATAATTGGGCAGAGATTTCTACTGAATTCCCTGGCAGAGGGATTCCTGGCCTAATCCTGGAAGTGTCACAGGCTTCCCATGATGTCCCACATAAGTTTATCCTTAATTACCTGCTTCATTTTCTTCATTTGAAAAATAAAGGAAATGAAGGTCAGCAAAGCCTGATTGAATATTTGGAAAAGATTCTAAATTCAGGCCGGGCGCGGTGGCTCAAGCCTGTAATCCCAGCACCTTGGGAGGCCGAGGCGGGTGGATCACGAGGTCAAGAGATTGAGACCATCCTGGTCAACATGGTGAAACCCTGTCTCTACTAAAAATACAAAACATTAGCTGGGCATGGTGGCGTGTGCCTGTAATCCCAGCTACTCAGGAGGCTGAGGCAGGAGAATTGCCTGAACCCGGGAGGCGGAGGTTGCGGTGAGCCGAGATCGCACCATTGCACTCCAGCCTGGGTAACATGAGTGAAACTCCGTCTCAAAAAAAAAAAAAAAGATTCTAAATTCTTCAAGGTTCAGAGTCAATCACCCTCCATTATAACTCCTAACCAGTATTTTAATACAAATAGAATTAGCCAAAACTTCAGTGGCCCTAGAGAGAGGGGCCATAGAGTGTAAAATGTTTTGAGGGAGAGAGATGGAATCAAGGGATTCAGTTAACCATTTTTATATGTCACTCAAGCAGCAAAGATCCTTCATTGCCACGTGAAGGAATGAGTCATAGAGAACAGAAGGGAATTGAAATTGTCCTGATTGCTCTACACTCTTGAGATGCCAGAGTTACCATCTTAGTCCATTTTGTGTTGCTATAACAATACCATAGACCGGGTAATTTAAAAAGAAAAGAAGTTTATTTCTCACAGCTTTGGAGTCTGGGAAGCCTGAGATCAAAGTGCCAGCATCTGGAAGCAGCCTTCTTGCTGTGTTTTCCTATTGCAGAAGGCAGGAAGGTGAGGGAGGATGAGAGCAAGAGAGAGTGGAGAAGGAGGCTGAACTCATCATTTTATCAGGACCCGCTCCCACAATCACTGACCCATTCTGGAGACAATGGCTTTAATCGGCACATGAGGGCAGAGCCCTCACAAGCTAATCACCTCTTAAAGATCCAACCTCTCAACACTGTTGCATTGGGGACTAGGTTAACAATGCATGAGCTTTGGGTGACAAATTCAAACCACAGTAATAATACTTCAAAGAGTAACTAAGAGGCTCGTTTTCTCCTAAGGTTTCTCCTTATGAAGCCAAGGGTCAAGAATGTGGAACAAATAGATTATTTATTGTTTTAAGACTGCATTGTGGTTTAATCTTGGTTCAAAGAGAATGGAAAAGGTTGATGTTTTAATGTCAGAATGGTGGCAAAAAAAACCTGGTGCCAAATTCTATTATATCAGAAGTGGTTTGGGAAGCAACAAACCAACAGGAACACAACAAGAAACACATGTGCCCCCAGAATCTTCAGTTATCTCATAATAAATACATTTACTGAAAGCAGTGGTTTGGAGGACTATACCATATTCTGAGGCTATATTAAGTAACAGAGAGAAGAGGAAGAGGAAGGAAAATAGAATCTTATCAAGAAGGAAATGGGTCAAGCAACAGCAAAAGAATGTCTAGAATACACTGAAGTCAATTTATTTAGAAACCCCAGAGACTTTTAACTTTTGGGAGAAGAACTTTTCATCTGTATATGCTTCTTGGTTTACAGTGCTGAAGACTGTCGAAAGTTCGGTCAGAACTACAGAATTGTATGTTATGTTTTTTAAAATATTATGCAAGCATCAACTTGTCATTGAAAAAAAAAAACAGATTTCAACAAAATACAATCAAGATCATGTAAAATTGAATACACATTTACAAGTAGATTGATTTCTAATGCAAACGTTTGTAGCCCCAAATGGAGACTATTACCTGTCCCAGGAGAACTATTGAGATAATGAAAGTTGAGTCAAAAGATGTAACTCAATTTGTTAATGGGGTTCTTGAGGTGCCTCATGGAAAATAAACAAGTTTCCTACCCACAGCAAGCACAATTTACATATATTGGATATTATTAACCAGGTAATTGCTATCATCCTAATTTATTCCTTGATTCTTAACTTGTTTCAAAAACAAAGTGGCTTCTCTGCCAAAATCTATTCATTCTTTTATGAGAACAGAAATTTCTTCACCCTCGAATTCCACTAATTTCCATTAACTATCATTAAATTAGTAGATTAAAGCTTTGTCGAGATCTTCTTTGCTGAACCTATTTGTCTATCTAATTCTGCCACTCTTATTAGGGGGCTATTAACTCAAAAATATTTGGTTTTGGCTGGGCGCTGTGGCTTACACCTGTAATCTCAGCACTTTAAGATACTAAGGTGGGAAAATCACTTGAGCCCAGGAGTTCAAGACCAACCTAGGCAACATATCAAGACCCATGTGTACAAAAAATAAAACAAAAAGTAGCCAGGTGTGGTGGTGCATGCCTGTAGTCACAGCTACTTGGGAGGCTGAGGTAGAAGGCTTGCTTGAGTTAAGAAGGTCAAGGCTGCACTGAGTCATGGTCAGGCCATGGGACTCCATCCTGGGCAAGAGAGTGGGATGCTGTCTCAAAAATTAATTAATTAATATATATAATATGTATATATTATACAGGTGTGCATATATACATATATACATATTTATATGTATAGATGTATGTATGTATACATATGTATATATTTTTGTGTGTGTTTTTATTTCTGTTTACTGGTTTCTCTCCTAAAATTAATCACTGGGGACTCCGTTTTTCCAACTTTAAAATGAGTGTGGGCTGGGCGTGGTGGCTCATGCCTGTAATCCTAGCACTTTGGAAGGCCAAGGTGGGTGGATTTACTGAGGTCAGGAATTTGAGAGCAGCCTGCCCAACATGGTGAAACTCCATCTCTACTAAAAATACAAAAAATTAGCCAGGCGTGGTGGCAAACACCTGTCATCGCAGCTACTCAGGAGCCTGAGGCAGGAGAATCACCTGAACCCTGGAGGCAGAGGTTGCAGTGAGCCGAGATCACGCCAATGCACTCCAGCCTAGGCAACAAGAGTGAAACTCCATCTCAAAAAATAAAAATAAAAATAAATTAAAATGAGTGCTTGTATCATATAAGCCTAATATTTAGGAAAATATATTTCAGTACATATAATAGAGGCAATCCACTTTCAGCAAGACAATGAACTGATGAAAAAGGTGTTGTTGTTGTTTTTTTACATATTAGCTATAAAATAATTACTAAGAAGTAAAATTCAGTCACATTTATTCACAGAAGATCAATTTTATCAAGGTCTTAGTATTACTGAAATCAAAGTGTTTACTATTTAGTAATATTAAATTATCTGATGAACTGTCTTCTATTGAAGTTTCACATTTTTAAGCAAGAACAATGTTACAGATTTCTTATACATCCATTTAAATTCACCATGTGATACTGAAAAGCATATGTATTACATTACATTATAATGAATCATTGCCACTCTGCCAACAGGAAGTAACCATAAAAAAGCCAAGAAATAATGTGATTTTTTTTTCAGAGTTGTATGTTGGCTATATTTCAATGTAGTACTTTCTATAGAACAGATAAGAATTCCAACTTATATATGTACATATGTATTACATATGCATAACACATATAGCAGATAATTATATGTACACAGGCAATTGTATGTAGATGTATGTATATAAATATACACATATGACTTTTAAATTCTACCACATATACATTGCTCGTTTCTCTCAGTTACAATAAAAAGAAACTGTATTTCGATTTTAGATATTCTTACTACAAACAAATCAGAAGAATGTAAGATGATGGATTAATTAGCCTGATTTGATCATTTCACAACATATACAGGTATTGAAACAACACATTGTACCTTATAAATGTATAAAATTATTTGTCAATTAAAAATGAAATTAAATTTTAAATCTGTATTGTAAAAATCTAAATTTTAAAAATCATTATAAAAATAGTCTTTATGCATAGTATGTATCATCTGCATCTGGTATGTGGTTCTTTGAATATTTATTGTTTTCCTGCATCTAGTATGATTTTTCTTAAGAAAGTTAGATTTTTTTTCCATCTGAAAACATCACAAAAGTGATAGCATGCATTTCCTTCATAAATCTCTAAGAGAAAGCTTCTTGTAACAATGGACAAACTAAAACCATAAGCAACTTGATTTAAAAACCTACAACCGACAAGGCATGGTGGCTCACACCTCTAATCCCAGCACTTTGGGAGGTCGAAATGGGAGGATCACGAGGTCAGGAGATCGAGACCATCCTGGTCAACATGGTGAAACCCCATCTCTACTAAAAATACAAAAATTAGCTGGGTATGGTGGTACATGTCTGTAATCCCAGCTACTCAGGAAGCTGAGGCATGAGAATTGCTGGAACCCAGGAGGCGGTGGTTGCAGTGAACCGAGATGGCGCCACTGCACTCCAGCCTGGTGACAGGGTGAGACTCTGTCTCAACCAAAAAAAAAACTACAACCCTGAAAAAGAGCTCTTAAAAATGAGACTTTTTCTAAAGATTAATCTTGGTAAATTACTATGTTGTAACTGATTCTTTTGCATAGTGCTTATTAATGTAGAAATGTGTGACAGTTCAATCACTTTCAGTCCTGCAATTAATTTGCAATAAAATTAGAAACTCATTTCTGTTTTGCTTTGGGTTGGTTTTTTGTTTCCCCAAATTAAGAAAATTCCATTAGCCTTTTCTCCATCTCCTCTAATTCTCGTCGCATCTTTGGACCCCTAACACTTGGCATGTGCTACTTCAGAAAAACAAACACTATGCAAATGACAAAGAAGGGCCCCCCAACCTTCTCCCTGTCTTACTATTTCAGAAGCACTACTCAGGTACACATTTCTTATGGCCACTAGCATCTTTTTACAATTTTCAAAGAAGTCATCAAACATCTGGGTCAATTATACTTAAATTACAGAAGCATGGAATTTTAGGAAATAGGCCCCTCATTTTACACAGAGATTAAGTGACTTGCTCAACAACATATGGCCCAGTCAATGGAAGTCTTGCAACCAAACTCAAGCCCTATTCTCCAGTGAGTAGTCCTGAATGTGTGTACGGTAAGATGACTACAAATAGCGTGTTGTGTTCTTTACCAAACAGAAAATGAGGATCAGCACTCTAAAGTACCAGTTAGCTCTACAGGGCTCCAGGCTATTCTGGTCCTAAGTGAATAGGAATTTGTACATTATATAAACAAAGCCAAATTTTCAAATAAGGAATTAAGACAAATGCAGCAGCACAGGAGATATTTGTGCTTAAAAAAAAAAAAAAAAAGAGTGTGCCTCTTTTTATCTCAGAAATATTTCATATACATTTTCTTAACTTGAAAAGTAAAGCTAAATTTGATTAAGCACATGTCTGCATATCACATGAGCCTTCTACTACTATAGAATAGAGTGGAAACCAAAAGAAATGCCACATATTTTATGGTGTGATTCAGTTTCTTTCCAAATGACACTTCCTTTGAAAAGGCATAAATTTGGAATTTGACTTTTTGGATAATGCTGCTTTTCAATTTTCAAAAATAATTGTGATGTCACTGATCTAATCTGCATTTCAAAGCTTCTAAAGCTGAGTTTACCACCAAAACTAAGAACAACATCTCCTTTTATGGACCAAAATAAAGAGCAGTGTACTGAATTATTAGATAAGCTTTTGTTCTTTTCTTCAAATATTTGCATGAATTATTCAGACTTTATATGGATAGAGCTCTGAAATATTCAAATTCCTTGAGCTATTTCATTATGTCAGATTCATATCTATTAAACCCTGTAGCATGTACTTTTCCCGTGAAAGTGCAAATTCGGTCCCATTATGATTTCTTCAGTAGAGATCCTATACAGAGCAGAGTCTCAGGTGGTGGAGGAGATACAAAGATATGCAAAACAACCTTCAGAGATCTTACACATAAAGGGGAATACAAAGCCAAAAAATACTTGTAAACCACAAATTACAGAATTTCCAAAGAGAAAGAGACATCTTCCAGCCAGAAACTCAAGGAAAACCGTCAGAGAGAAGCTGGCATTTCAGATGGGCTCTGAATAACCAACAGGAATTTCACAAGCAGGGGACGGTGAAATGAGGGGGCTGAGACCTCAACTTCGCCCATGCTCCTGTTTTCATCTTTGAAACCTCTTTTAGATATGACAACCCGTGCAGTTAACTTATCCAGCTATGTTGCCAGCTCCTCAATTCTGCCTCCCTTCCTGGTAAACACATTCTGACTATCCCAAGAGCCCCCGTTTCTGAGGGCTGCCCTTCTACTGCTTCCCCACAAAGATGCCTCCTTCAGCTCTTCTGGGTGTCACAAACAACACTAATGAAGCAGCAAAGAGTAACAGTCACAGTCTCATCAGAACCTTCAACCCATAATCCTGCTTCCTCCGCATTGAGTCCTGCTTGGTGAAAGATGCCATCCAAAGCTAGAAGCCTGGTAACAGATGTGGCCATGCAACCCCACCTCTCACTTAACAATACTTCTGTGACTCCCCAAATTATATTTCTCAACTTGGCACGTGAAGTTTTTCTGTCCATTCTCAGCACTCTCCTCTCCCTGGCTCACAGTGACTCCTTGTAGACCCCACCACATGCACACACAAATGCGCACACACACTCACAGGCACCCTGTTGTATTTTGTTTCTGTCCTTGCTTGTGCTTCCCCTTGTATTAGTCCATTCTCATATTGCTATAAAGAAATACCTGAGACCGGGTAATTTAAAAAGAAAAGAGGTTTAACTAGCTCATGTTTCCTTGGGCTGCACAGGAAGCATGATGCTGTCATCTGCTTGGCTTCTGGGAGGCCTCAGGAAACTTACAATCATGGTGAAAGGTAAAGGGAAGCAGGCACCTCCCATGGCCAGAGCTAGGGCAAGGGAAAGTGCCACCTATTTGAAACAACCAGATCTCGCAAGAACTCACTATCATGAGAACGGTACCAACAGGATAGTGCTAAACCATTCATGAGAAATCCACCACCACCACCACCCACCCCTGCTGTGATCCTGTCACTTCCTGCCAGGCCCCACCCCCAACATTGGGGATTATAATTTGACATGAGATTTGGTGGGGACACAGATCCAAACCATCCCACCCCTCTATCTGGAATACAACTCCAGCCTTCTCTGGGTTGCCCTGAGGGTCCTGACTTATCCTTTAAGTTTCAGCTAAATTAAATTCTTCGCTTTTGAATAGTTTCTTGCTCTTCTAATGTAAATCCATTTTGCCCTTCTGGAATGTACCCATTACCCAGAATGCACAAACACTAAGTCTTGAAACTTTGCTCATTCATCAAAGAATTCTTACTCCTTAGTATCAGAGTGGGACAGCAAAGAAAGCTATGAATATTTATAAGGTAAGTTTTGTTATTGGGGCAGGAAATATGAGAAGACTTCCAATCACAAATTTTGAACACAAACGAGTCAAAATATTGCCACATTTAACTGTCCTGCTTCTCTGAAAAAATACCAAAATGGTCCAAAAGAAGAAATAACAAGAGATCATAGCAGGTGTGTGAGCCGTGCAATAGCAAAAGAGGAAATTACAGGAAAGAAGATCAATAGAATGTATAATTAACTAACTCTGGAGAAAATATGAGGAATCAAGGAAGAATATGATTTTGAGCCTTAGAAACTAAGGGAAAGATGATATCTATCATGGGCCAGGCACGGTGGCTCAACTGTAATCACAGCACTTTGGGAGGCCAAGGTGGGAAATTGAGGCCAGGAGTTTGAAACCAGCCTGGCTAACATGGTGAAACCCCAGCTCTACAATAAATACAAAAATTAGCCTGGAGTGGTAGTGCATGCCTATAGTCCCAGCTACTCAGGAGGCTGAAGCAGGAGAATTGTTTGAACCCTGGAGGGGAAGGTTACAGTGAGCCAAGATCACACCACTGTACTCTAGCCTGGGCAACAGAGCGAGGCTGCGCCTAAAAAAAATGATCCAAGCTGGGCGCGGTGGCTCATGCCTGTAATCCTAGCACTTTAGGAAGCCAAGGCAGGCAGATCACCTGAGGTCGGAAGTTCGAGACCAGCCTGACCAACATGGAGAAATCCCTTCTCTACTAAAAATATTGCTGAGCACAGTGGCTCACGCCTGTAATCCCAGCACTTTGGGAGGCCAAGGCGGGTGGACCACCTGAGGGCAGGAGCTTGAGACCAACCTGGTCAATATGGTGAAACCCTGTCTCTACTAAAAATACAAAAATCAGCTGGGTGTGGTGGCACGTGCCTGTAATTCCAGCTACTCAGGAGCTGAGGCAGGAGAATCGCTTGAACCAGGGAGGCAGAGGTTGCAGTGAGCCAAGATTATGCCACTGCACTCCAGCCTGGGCGACAAAGCAAGACTCCATCTCAAAGAAAAAAAAATACAAAAAATTAGCTGAGCATTGTGGCTGAGGCAGAAGAATCACTTGAATCCAGGAGGTGGAGGTTGCAATCAGCCGCCATTGTGCCATTGCACTCCAGCCTGGGCAACAGGAGTGAAAATCAGTCTCAAAAAAAAAAAAGTTATCTGTGATGAAATTTGGGAGGTTTAAAGGGGAGGAAATTTGATGAGACAGCAGGGCATCAAGTGGAATGTGTCACAAGCAGATCTGTAGCTTAGAACTCAGGGGAGCGGGAAGCCCTGGTGAACAGAGAGAAACTCAACAATGACTGAAGATGAGAATAAGCAAAATTAGCTGAAATTGAGAGTAAAACCAGAGCACCAAGCACTTGGCCTTGTGGGACCTCCACAGTTACAAAATGGGAGGAAGACATGAAAGCAGTTTAAAAACTGGAAGCATCAGAAGAGGAAGTGCTCCAGGACAGCAGAGCATCCTAGCAGCCAACAGGAGAGGCGTAAAAGGAAGAGCAGTCAACATTGCTAGATGCTATAGAGGCATGAAGGAAAATGGGGGCTGAAGGAAAAATGGTTTCATTCAGTGACTGGGAAACAACAGTGGTGACTTCAGAGAGGGCAACTGCCAAGAGAAAGGTGAGACAGGAAGCTAGATTACAAACTGCAGAGAGGCAAATGTGAGTTGACTTCTAGTCAAGATGGGGCTTTGAAGACCACTCTGATCCAAAATGATCATGATAATAGATTAAATATAAAATGGGAGAAATGTAAGGCATTTTCATACCTACAAACATCTCCGTAGCCCAGAAATGGAACAGAAACAATATGGTAAGTAACCTCAAGTTGCAGACCAGCTCAATTCTGCCAAAAGCAAACAGAGGCATTCAGGCACGAGACTCATACAGGGTACTAAGAACTAAATGACCCAAGTGAGGCAGAAGACTCACATGAAATCAAGGACTAGGATAAGGCTACCCCCTTAACGGAACTGCCTAGGGCCATAGGCTTGTGTGCATCTGTATATCTAGGGAGGTGAAAGAACCAGACATAGTGACATAGTTTTAAAGCCAAAATTTGACCTTAGAGAAGGAACTGGATCTACAATACTATAGGATAAAACTGGCTAACATGGCGAAACCCCAGCTAGGCCTGAGAGGTCTAGGCCTGGGAGGCCCAAAAAGTAGATAACCCCAAAACTGTGAGATCAGGACGGTTAAGCCTAGAGGGCTAGGAAGGAAGGAATGAAGGAAAAGAAGAAGGAAGGAAGGGAGGTAAGGAGAGAGGGAGAGAAATAATGCTAAGAAAGACTGCCAAAAATAGAAGCCACAACATGGAGAAGAATTCACACCAGGTAAAAAGAAAATACTAGAATATCTGAAAATTACTTCTTTAAAAAAAATTCAAGACTTTCAAAGGAATTAAGCAGAGGAATAACATTCATAAAAATTATGAAGCATGAACAGACAGAAATAAAATAACTATGAATATTAAGAAGAACAACTAATTAAAATCCTGAGAATTGAAAATACAGTCATGGTATTTTATTTTTGAGATGGAGTTTCACTCTTGTTGCCCAGCTGGAGTGCAATGGCGTGACCTCAGCTCCCTGCAACCTCCAGCTCCCAGGTTCAAGCGATTCTCCTGCCTCAGCCTCCTGAGTAGCTGGGATTACAGGCACCCGTCACCACACCTAGCTAATTCTTTGTATTTTTAGTAGAGACGGGATTTCACTATGTTGGCCAGGCTGGTCTTGAGCTCCTGACCTCAGGCAATCCACCTGCCTCAGCCTCCCAAAGTGAGCCATCTTGACTAGAAGTCAACTCACATTTGCCTCTCTGCAGTTTGTAATCTAGCTTCCTGTCTCACCTTTCTCTTGGCAAATGCCCTCTCTGAAGTCACCACTGTTGTTTCCCAGTCACTGAATGAAACCATTTTTCCTTCAGCCCCCATTTTCCTTCATGCCTCTACAGCATCTAGCAATGTTGACTGAGTAGCTGGGACTACAGGCATGCACTAGCACACCCGGCTTATTTCTGTATTTCTTTTTTTGTTGTTTTTTTGAAACGGAGTTTCGCTCTTGTTACCCAGGCTGGAGTGCAATGGCATGATCTCAGCTCACCGCAACCTCCGCCTTCTGGGTTCAGGCAATTCTCCTGCCTCAGCCTCCTGAGTAGCTGGGATTACAGGCACGCGCCACCATGCCCAGCTGATTTTTGTATTTTTAGTAGAGACGGGGTTTCACCACGTTGACCAGGATGGTCTCGATCTCTTGACCTCGTGATCCACCCGCCTTGGCCTCCCAAAGTGCTGGGATTACAGGTATGAGCCACCAAGCCCGGCATTTCTGTATTTCTTATAGAGAGGAGGTATTGCCACATTGCCCAGGCTGGTCTGAAACTCCTGGACTCAAGCAATCCATCCACCTCCACCTCCCAAACTTCTGGGATTTACAGGCATAAGCAACCATGCCTGGCTACAAATATAAGGTTTTTCATTCTTAAGAAAATATTGCCAAGCGTGGTGGCTCATGCCTGTAATCCCAGCATTTTGGGAGGCTGAGGCAGGCGGATCACGAGGTCAGGAAATTGAGACCAGCTGGTTCAAGATCAGCCTGGCCAACATGGTGAAACTCCATCTCTACTATAAATACAAAAATTAGATGGGCGTGGTGGCATGCACCTGTAATCCCAGCTACTCGGGAGGCTGAGGCAGGAGAACTGCTTGAACTCAGGAGGCAGAGGTTGCAGTGAGCCAAGATCACACCATTGTACTCCAGCCTGGGCAATGGAGCAAGATTCTGTCTTGGAAAAAAAAAAGAAAAGAAAACATTATTTTTAAACTTCATGCTAATACATTTGTATACATGGATTCGGTAGAAATGTTTATAAACAAATATAAATTATCAAAATAAACTCAAGAAGCAATAGGGAGCCTCGATAGATTTTAAAAAATAATAGATCAAGCAACAATCAATCAATCAAAATGATTCCCTATCAATAAATATCAGGCCCAAATGTTTTTTACAAATGAGTTTTATCAAACTTTCAATTAAGAAATAGTAGCTATCATACAAGAACTACTTTGTAAAATTGGGAAGAAAGGAGGTACTATCCAATTATTCTATGATTCTACGATAGCCCTAACACCCAAAACAAATGGCAGTAAAAATATTACAGACCAAACTCACTTATGAACGGAATTAAAAATATCCTATAGGTTTCTCTGCCTATGGAGTAAGAATTCTTTTATTCCTTTACTTTCTCAATAAACTTGCTTTCACAGGAAAGAAAGAGAAAAAAAGAAGAAAGAAAGAAAGAAAAAGAAAGAAAGAAGAAAGGAAGGAAGGAAGGAAGGGAGGGAGGGAAAGAAAGAAGAAAGAAAGAGAAAGAATGAAAGGAAAGAGAGAGAGAAAGAAAGAAAGAAAGAGAAAGAAAGACTGAAAGAAACAAAAAGAAAGGAAAGAAGGTTTATCTCTAATTAGAAACTTTTTTTAAAAGATAAATCCTAAATCAAATACTAGTCAATTAAATTCAAAAATGTGTTTTAAAAAATAAAAATACATCATAACCAAATGGAATTTACCCCAAGAATATAAGAATATTTTGACATCAGAAAGATCTATGAATTTGTTCACAATCTTGACTACATATAAACACATTTTTTTTTTTTTTTTGAGACGGAGTTTCACTCTTGTTACCCAGGCTGGAGTGCAATGGCGCAATCTCGGCTCACCGCAACCTCCGCATCCTGGGTTCAGGCAATTCTCCTGCCTCAGCCTCCTGAGTAGCTGGGATTGCAGGCACGCGCCACCATGCCCAGCTGATTTTTTGTATTTTTAGTAGAGACGGGGTTTCACCATGTTGACCAGAATGGTCTCGATCTCTTGACCTCGTGATCCACCTGCCTCGGCCTCCCAAAGTGCTGAGATTACAGGCGTGAGCCACCGCGCCCGGCCATAAACACATTTTAAAAAACCCTCAATGAAATTAAAATAAAGACATTCTACAAAATTAAACATTCATTCATGAGTTAGTAAATTTTGTATGTATTTTATTAGGACACATTGTCCTCTGACCATTTCTTCATTCATTCATTCTTTGTTTCCTTCCCCATCTACCATTAAAAGCAAGGCTACAATAAGTATTCTCCTACAGTCTCTTTGTGGACACGTAAAATCATCTCTTTAGAGTGTATACTTAGAAGAAGCATTGCGTAGGGAAAGGATGTGCTCATCCTCAAGTATTTACATATTGCGAAGGTTTGTACAAATTTACACTCTACCACCAGTGTATGGGAGCTTCCCCATACCAATGCCAACATTTTCAATACTTTCCCCCTGAAAAAAACAGGGATAAAATTTATTTATGAATGCCACCAATATTTATTGAGAACCTAGTATGTGTCAAGAACTGAAAAAGAGTGGTAGGTAATGAGGTAAAACAAGTCACAGGGTGTGGAGGATTGTCGATCCATTGTCATAACTTTGTCACATGGATCCATTGTCATAACTTTGGCTTTTATTTGAAGTGACATGAAAAGCTATTGGAGGATTCGATTCAGAGAATTGGCATGATTTGACTATTTTAAAAGAATCACTCTGGCTGTTGCATTGAGAACAGACTATAGGAAAGTGAGGAAAGAAGCAGGGAGACTAGTTAAGAGGCTATAGCAGTAATTCAGACAAAAGATGATGGGGCCTTAGACCACCATAAAAATACTTCATTTAAAAACTTTGTATTTCCCAGAATTGCAGTGAGTCCATGTTTAGAACCTTGGGGTAGAAAAGACCTGAAACAATACACAAAATGCAAAAGTCACAAAGAAAAGGATTCATAAATTTTACTACATCAAATCTTTCAATCTGTTCAACAAAATGAGATTAAAATCCCAAGAATAGACTGCGTGAAAGTACCGTAATGTTTGTAGCAAAGGACTTGCCTTTATACATCCCCAGAAAAAAGACAAGCAAAATTGAAAAATGAGCAAAGAACATAAATAAGCAATTCACAAAAGAAGAAACATGAATGGCTAACAAGCATCAGAAAAGATGCTCAGTCTTACTGGTTTTGGGGGGAAACACAAATAAAAAAAGGGGACACTATTTTTCATACCTTGGATTAACAATAAATGAGAAAGATTGATTTAAATGTTGGCATGCATCTGGAGAAACAGACATTCTCTTACTATATTCCTGGGAACATACTGGCCGACCTTTTTAGAGAACACATTGGGCAGTCGTCCTTCACACTTTAGATGCACCTATCAGTAATCTCACACTTTGGTATCCACTGTAGAGAGATACTTGCATATGTGCAAAAAGGGAGCAGGTACAAGGTTGTTTCACTCTAGTACTATTTACAGTGGTAAAGACTGATAGCACAGTAACATAAATGATCATCAAAAGACTGACTCTTAAACAGTGATACATCTGACTTATGTAAGAGCATGCAGCAGTAGAAAAGAACTAAAACATACTCACACAGAAAAATCTCTGAGAGATATGGTTAAATTAAAAAAAAAAGAAAAGAAAGTAAGGCCAGGCACAGTGACTCACACCTGTAATCCCAGCACTTTGGGAGGCCGAGGCAGGCAGAATACCCAAAGTCGGGAGTTTGAGATCGGCCTGATGATCAATATGGAGAAATCTTGTCTCTACTACAAATACAAAATTAGCCGGGTGTGGTGGCTCATGCCTGGAATCCCAGATACTCAAGAGGCTGAGGCAAGAGAATGGCTTGAATCTGCGAGGTGGAGATTGTGGTGAGCCAAGATCACACCATTGCACTCCAGCCTGGGCAACAAGAGCGAGACTCCGTCTCAAAAAAAAAAAAAAAAAAAAAAAGCAAAGTTGAAAAACAATCCACACTGCGTGATACCATATAAGTCAAAACAAAACAAAGCAAAATTCCCTCACTGGCTCTCTCTCTGTCTGTGCATAGCTATAGATAGACAGGTAGATATACACATATATACACATATACACACATGTACACAGATGCAGATGTAGGTATACAGATAGCTCAATAGATCAATATAGATACATAAATATCTAAAAAGATGAAAAGACACACTCTAACTTGAAATTAGTGTTTGCGCTAGGGAAGAACCTGAAATAGGGGCTGAAGGAGGAGGAGGAAGAAAAGTTTTTATTCTCATGTGATTTTTTTAAAGATCCCTGTAGCTTCACTATCCTTAGGAAAAAACTTCCCCATTTCTAAGTTACTGCTCAGTGTCAGGCATCTGGGCCCCTGCACTGCATTCCAGACTAGCTGCATTCCTGGTGAAGCCAGTGATTCAGCTGAGCATGCCCCGCGCCAGCCCTGGGTGCAGCTATTCTGTGCTTTATTCTAGGCTCAACATCCACCCAGACTGACCATAGGCAAATCAATTTCAGTTCCTTTTTCTTATTCAGCTCAGTCGTGGGGCAGTTACCTCACAATGTGATGAGGATGAGGATGCAAGCAAAGTATCCTATGAACTGCTTCCTCAATCGTCTCAGTGCCTCTGGTAACCAGCCAAGCCAGTCCTGGCCATGAGGAGGTGGAGACTTCAGGGGAAATGCTTGCCGACGTTGTGCACTGTTCACAGCAAAAGCGCAAGCTGGGGAAACCATAGCTGGAAAATTGTTAGGGCAGCAAAGTGTTCCCTACCCATATGGCAGACCAGATACAGTTTTTCTTGCACCTTTTTTCAGTAAATGTAGGGCAGATAAAACAGCCTTTTACCCCAGAGATGGAGCCCTGGAGATATCATCCATAAATTACAACCACAGATTAATTTGTGGTGGGGTTGGGGTGGAGGAAGACAGGAGGGGACTCAAATGCCACAAACAAACTCCTAAGGAGAATGCCATGAATGAAAACTTCCTGTACCAGTCAGCAGCATCCTAATGAGAGGGAGTTCACATGTGCACAACAGCTGTGTAAATTACAAAGTGTACAGGGAAGAACTAACCACATCATACTACTTCCAAAACACTCGATTCCTTCCTTCTTTCTTCTTTTCTACTCTAAAATAATCTAAAACTATCCTATAACAATTACAAACTGGGGGAAAGGCAAACCATTCTGGGAAAGAAAAAAATAGCAGCTGCTCTAGATATCATTTTCAGATTTTGGCTAGGATTGTTTAAGTTTTTTTTGTTTGTTTGTTTTCTTTTCTTTTTTAATTCTTGGCTGGCTTGACAGCCCTTCAGGATTTCAGCTGATTCCAAACACAGCTTAATAAAGATCATTCCAGAGAAGCTTCATATTCCTAAGATTCCTTAAATTTCTCTTTCTTTTAACTTAGGAAATTAGGTTGAAAGAGGATGAAAAACAGCCCAGATTGCACCATTTCCTATGCAAGTTTCTTGCAAAGCAAACTGTGCCCCCTTTTCCAACAAGAGCAGAGAGACACAGTTCTGACTGGGAGGTGGGCGGTGGGTCCTTTGGAGTGGCAGCAGGACTGTTCGTCTTTTGAAAATGCCCCAGCAGGCCCAAAGTCTGTCTGAAAACTTTTTGTAAAGGAGGAGGAGAAAAAAAAAATGAGATTCTAGTGAGCTAACCATGTAAAAAAGCCAGTGACTGCACTGTGGACTTCAATCATGCACCAAATATTTATTTTGCACCTAGGCTGTGCCAGGCTCTGTTCTATATGCCGCAGAGAGCAATAAAGACAACCAGTGTCTCATTTCCTCAGAGCTTCTGTGCCTGGGGACCAAACTGTTACAGGAAAGGGGTCCTGATCCAGACCCCGAGAGAGGGTTCTTGGATCTTGTGCAAGAAGGAATTCAGGACAAGTCCACAGTGCAAAGCAAAAGCAAGTTTGTTAAGAATAAAAGAATGGCTACTCCATGGACAGAGCAGCCGTCAGGGCCACTGGTTGCCCAGTTTTGTGATATGCTAAACAAGGGGCGGATTATGCTAAACAAGGGGTGGATTATTCATGCCTCCCCTTTACAGACCATATAGGGTAACTTCCTGACATTGCCATGGGTTTCGTAAACTGTCATGGCGCTAATGAGAGTGTAGCAGTAAGGACGACCAGAGGTCACTTTCAATGTCATTTTGGTTTTGGTGGGTTTTAGCCAGCTTCTTTACTGCAATTATTTTATCAGAAAGGTCTTTATGACCTGTATCTTGTGCCAACCTTCTATCTTATCCTGTGACTTAGAATGCCTTAACCGTGTGGGAATGCAGCCCAGTAGGTCTCAGCCTCATTTAACCCAGCTCCTATTCAAGATGGAGTTGCTCTGGTTCACACGCCTCTCACAAAACCATGAGGACAGCTCAAGGAAGCCCTTTCCCCTGACTGCTCCCAGCTGGGTTTCAAGTCTCTTCCTTCTGTTGTTCCTTCTCTTACATCCCTGGTTTATTATACCCTTCACCTTTCCATTATGTAATCACATGTCCCTTTGTAAACATCAAAGGAAAATAAGCAGGCCCAGGGAGCTGATGAAAATGAGAACGATGACTCATAGGAGGATGTTTTTCTATTTTTCACTTATACAAGCCTCTTCTGAAAAGAACCTAGATGGCTTTTCTTTCTGAAACTCGCTTGTCTCCTCTATTGTAGTGAGTTCTCGCTTTGGCTCTGATTATCAAAATCTACTCTCAACCATTCACTGCTACGTACCTCCAGCTTACCGGGGTCCTCAGAGTAATCTGGCAATCATTTCTTGTTTCCCTAAGCAGGTTTCTCCCCTATTTCATCCTTCATTTAGGCTATTTTTAAAAATCTTCTGCCGGGCACAGTGGCTCATACTTGTAATCCCAGCACTTTGGAATGCCAAGACAGGCAGATCACCTGAGGTCGGGAGTCTGAGAACAGCCTGACCAACATGAAGAAACCCCGTCTCTATTAAAAATACAAAATTAGCCGAGCGTGGTGGTGCATGCCTGTAATCCCAGCTACTCAGGAGGCTGAGGCAGGAGAATCACTTGAACCCGGGAGGCGGAGGTTGCGGTGAGCCAAGATCACGCCATTGCATTCCAGCCTGGCCAACAAGAGCGAGACTCTAAAAAAAAAAAAAAAAATGCTTCATACTCCCTAAAGTTCTATGCTCATATGCCACCCCACCTACCACATTCACCCACTATACCTCAACAGATGACAGTGTCTATGCTTCATAGACAAAATAGAAGCCATTGGAAAACTCCCTCCATTTCCAATCATGCCACCTAGAAGGTTCTCTTTATCTGAACGTATTTTTTCCCATCCTGCACAAAGAAAGGGTGTCCTCCCGTTAAGGTGAGCCCCTGCACCCAAGCTTTAGATACACCCACCTTTAGTCTTCTTAGGAAAGGAGCTCCATCTGGTATTCCCTTCTTCACCTCCCCATTCATTTCTTCCCTCTGCTGGGTCCTTTCCTTCAGCCTAACACAAAACCCCTGGCCTCTCTTCCTACAGACTTCCTACCAAAAACTGGTCCAGAAACTCATCCAAGAATTAATGAACAAAAAAAGTACCAGGAAAGGATCTACATTAAAGATACTATTAGTTGACCATTGGATTGTTTTTCATCCCCACGACTGTCTCCTTTTTATTCATATTCATCTTTCCGGAATATTTCCTCAAACTCTATTTTCTTTCTTTTTTTTTTTTTTTTTGAGATGGAGTCTCCCTCTGTCACTCAGGCTGGAGTGCAGTGGCACGATCTTGGCTCACTGCAACCTCTGCTTCCCCGGTTCACGCAATTCTCTTGTCTCAGACTCCTGAGTAGCTGGGAATACAGGCGCACACCACCATGCCTGGCTACTTTTTGTATTTTTACTAGAGACAGGGTTTTACCATATTGGTCAGGCTGGTCACAAACTCCTGACCTCAGGTGATTCACCCACCTCGGCCTCCCAAAGTGCTGGGATTACAGGCATGAGCCAAGGCGCCCAGACTCAACTCTATTTTCTAATGCTTCCAGTGAAATTTTAATTTTGCCAATCGTACTCCCATTCCCAAGGTTTCCTTTATTTCTGATGATTCTTTTTATAGCATCTTTCCTCTTGTTTCAGGTAAGTAACATCCCCTCAAATCTCCAAAAATACTAATTAGAGTTTGTTGGTTTTTTTTTTTTTTTTTTTTTTTTTTTTGAGTCGGAGTTTCGCTCTTGTTATCTAGGCTGGAGTGCAATGGCGCGATCTCGGCTCACCGCAACCTCCGCCTCCTGGGTTCAGGCAATTCTCCTGCCTCAGCCTCCTGAGTAGCTGGGATTACAGGCACGCGCCACCATGCCCAGCTAATTTTTTGTAGTTTTAGTAGAGACGGGGTTTCACCGCGTTGACCAGGATGGTCTCGATCTCTTGACCTCGTGATCCACCCGCCTCGGCCTCCCAAAGTGCTGGGATTACAAGCTTGAGCCACCGCGCCCGGCAGTTTTGTTTTCTTTTTAAACTGACTTCTGATCCCTAAATTACCCTTGTGGGATACTACTCATTACCGGGTGTAGGCTGATAGGTTTGTATACACATTCATGGCAGTACTCTAGGTCATGTTCCTGAACGCCAGATTTATATCTTTAATTGTCCAATAACACGTTGCTTTGACATCCCAAAGGCATTTCAAATGAAACTCAGATTCCTCCAGGCTTTTTTCTTTTATCTCAGTAAACGACACGACCATCCACTCAGTTATCTAAGACCAATCAGTAATTCTTGACTGGCCCTATTTTTCCTCAACTACATCCAATACATTAATTCCTAGTGAATCTAGCCCCTTAATATCACTGGATGTTATCTCAATGTTTCCCACTTTACCGAAGAAACACAGGTGGCATAAATCCCGGCTATCTCCACATACTTAACCATTCTATCTCAGGAGGGTGGAATGACCTCCTTTGTAAATTTGGAAAGGACAAACTGGACATGCTAGTTTCTGCCACCCTTCCTCCTCGTGGCTGCGAGCCACAGGGGCAAACATCCTAATCCTCCAGATGTAGTTTTTCTCAGGGAGCATCACGGGTTGGATTCCCTGGGAAGTAGATTCTGAAATGGATATTAGTGTATAGGAGGTTTTATTGGGGAATGCTCTTGGGATCAACGCTTGTTTCCAAGGAACAGGTGTTTCCCTGTTAATCCTAAGGAAAGGGAAGGAAACGGAAGGGGAGAGAATGAGAAGAGAAGGGTGGAAGGGGTGGGGTAGGCAGGAAAAGAAGGGAAGGGAGCAAGATTGGGCAAAGGGAGAAGTTGAGCTGAGATTCAGTCTCAATGCAGGCCAAGCTGGATTTTGGGGAGTACCAAAGCTGGGATAGCCTTTCAAAATTGTTTCAAATTGGGATCAAGACTTTATATTTTCTGCTCGGATCAGTCATTAGATATGGGCCACCTCATGTAGGAGCATGACTTTGGGCCAGTGGCTCTCTTTAGCCAAGGCAATCCCTAAAGAGGACTACTAGTTGATGGCGTCTGCAAGCAGCACTCCCAAGAGAAGGAATAATGTTTATTTCTGAAAAAGGATCTAGGTGGCACACCACAACATTCACATCAGAGGCACCTACCCTAATCAAGGGGTTTATTTTGAATCTCATTTGTCTCTCACACTAAGCCAAGACCTATAATTTAGCTTTTTTCCAGCAATAAATGTTTTAGAGTCTATCCACAATCATTTCTTTTATTGCTGTATTTTTCCAGAGGCCTAGGCTGGGATCAGGGCTGCCATTTAAACCTAAAACATTTCTCAACAACGTTCTCACTGTTCCACTGGGTCAGGCCATCCTTCTCTCCTTCCTGAACTACAGCTTCAGTTTCCTATCTGGCTGTCCTATTTCCATTATTACCACTTCAGTTTTTCCTCCACAATTCAACAAAAGGGGATTTCAAAAGCACAGACCTGATCATCTCACTTCTGGTTGTTTAAAACTCTTCCTCGCTTTCCCATTGCCTTTGGGGATTAGACCTAAGTTTCTTAACAGAGCTGGGCAGGCCAATGAGCTCTATCTCATTTATCTCATCTTATTCTCTTAATACTCCACCATTCCTCACCTCCCTACTTGATGTTTCAGTGCAGAAAAATTACTCAAAGTCTCAATTAGCAACCAAACTGTTTCTTGACTTTGCTTTTTAAATGTTTCCTCCGATTAGAATATATTGAATTTTTTTTCTTTCTTTTTTTTTTGTCAGTCTCACTCACTTGACTGTGAGCATTTCGGGAGCAGGGATACTTCCTGTTCTTGCAATAGGCACTCAACAAATATTAAATAAATGCATATATACATACATATATGAAAAGGATTTATGACCTGTTAAATGCTTATTTATTAGTGGTGGCCACTAAACCTATGAGAAAATGTGTCACTTTACTATTTAAAAAGCGCTCTAAAACAAGGAGGTAGAGTTCTTCACCTAGAAATTGGCAGAGTTAATAAAAATAATACTGGAGGCTAGCAAGGGTATGGCAAAATGGGCATCAGATACACTGCAAGTATCAGAAAAGCATTGTGGCATTATGGAACAAGTCTCCAGATGTGTAAGCCATGTGCCCTAATAATTGCACATCTAGAAATCTATCTAATTAGAGATAGAAGCACAATTTATCTTCAAATGTATTCATTGTAACATGCTTCTCTATTATACTCTTGAATTGTCTATGCAGTCTATAATGAGCATGTTTTAATTAAAAATTCAGTAAAATGGGGGCTGGGCACAGTGGCACATGCCTGTAATCCCAGCAATTTGGGAGGCCGAGGTGGGTGAATCACCTGAGGTCAGGAGTTTGAGATCAGCCTGGCCAACAGGGTGAAACCCCATCTCTACTAAAAATACAAAAATTAGCAGGGTATGGTGGCACTTGCCTGTAATCCCAGCTAGTCTGGAGGCTGAGGCAGGAGAATCGCTTGAACCTGGGAGGTGGAGGTTGCAGTGAGCCGAGGCCATGCCATTGCACTCCCCCCTGGGTGACAGGGCAAGACTCTTGTTTCCAAAAAAAAAAAAAAAAAAAAGTCAGTAAAATGCTGACTGGATTAGAGTTAGGATTACAGTTTGTAGAAGTGAGGTTCCAGGAATGCCCGATTACTTGGATTCCTTATGTTCACACATTGGCCTGAAGACCCTGTGTAGTTCCCTTTCAAATTGTACCAGAGGTGCTGTGTGTGACTAGTAGAATATGACAGAAGTGATGGCAAGATTTGGTTTTAAAAGACAAGAGCAGGACAGGTGGCTCATGCCTGTAATCTCAACACTTTAGGAGGGCGAGGCAGGAGGATTGCTTGAGGCCAGAGGTTCTAAGCAGCATAGTGAGACCCTTGTCTCTACCAAATTAATAATAATAATAATAATAATAATAAAGGCCAGGAATGTTGGCACATGCATCTCTAGTTCCAGCTCAGGTACTCAGGAGGCTGAGGTGGGAGGATTGCTTGAGCCCAGGCGGTTCTGTGACCCGTTTTTCTGCCTCTGTCCTCCAGCCTGGGTAACAGAGCAAGATCCTGTCTCAAAATAAATAAATAAATAAATTTTCAAACATTTTAAAAGACACTAGAACATCTATCTGAGTCCTAAGTCTCTCTCTCTCTCTTTCCATTTATAAGATATTATTAGACCATGCAAATTCTCTCTCCTCCTTTCTTCTGTCTATATCACTCGCTTTTGTGGAAAACAAGTTGCCATGCTATGAGGGCATACGATGATTACAGGTAGCTGGGATTACAGGTATGTGCCACCCACATGGCAAGATATTGTGGCCTCTTGTCAGCATCACATGAGTGAGCTTGGAAGCAGGTCCCCAGCTCAGGTCAAGCTTCAGATGGCGGCAGCGCCAACTAACGTGTTGGCTGTGACTTCATGAGAGATCTTGAGCCAGAAACATCCAATTAAGCTCCTTCTGGATTTCGAATCTAGAGAAACTGAGTTAACAAATGTTTACTGTTTTAAGTTGCTACCTTTTGCGTACGGTGATCAACTGTCCAGTTTTTACCAGAACTGAGGGATTTACTAGGGTGTAGGATTTTCATTACTAAAACCAGGGAAATCCTGGGCAAACTGGGATAGATTCACAGAGTTGTGCAACCATCACCACAATCCAATTTTAGAACTTAAAAAAGAAATCTCACACTCTTTTGCTATAACCCCTGGGTCCCTTGACCCCCCTCTCTAATCTACTTTCTGTCTCTGGTCACCCTAGTTTTTTGTTGTTGTTGTTTTCAGATGGAGTTTCACTCTTGTTGCCCAGGCTGGAGTGCAATGGTGCAATCTCGGCTCACTGCAACCTCGCCTCCTGGATTCAAGTGATTCTTCTGCCTCAGCCTCCCGAGTAACTGGGATTATAGGTATGTGCCACAACGGCTAATTTTTGTATTTCTAGTAGAGACGGGGTTTCTCCATGTTGGTCAGACTGGTCTTGAACTCTTGACCTCAGGTGATCCACATGCCTCAGCCTCCTAAAGTGCTGGGATTACAGGTGTGAGTCACTGCGCCAGCCTATGGTTACCCTAGTTTTGGGAGTAACTTATTATGCAGCAATAGATAATTAATACAGAGTTATAGATAATAAGGATGATTTTTCTCTTCATTGCTCTTTTTACTTAATACTTTTCTGAATTTTGCAAAGTATCTTCAATAAGTATATCTTAATTTAATGTAAGAAAAAATAGTAATATTCTATTTATTGAAAAGATGGCATAAAATTTCATGGAACTGTTCTTTTGGTCCACCTAGCATCCTTCTGCTCCCTATTCTTCTGGTGACAGCACTACCCCTCTGCTTTAGGGAAGCGCCTTTCCTCAACTCCAGGTAGTTCTGATATGGTTACCAATCAAAAGACAAGGTGGATGTGTGACTCAGACAGCAACAATCAGATTTTCTCTTTCATTAATTTGAATCTTGATTGGAGGAACATGGGGCCAGAAGATATTTTTATTTTTATTTTATTTTATTTTTGAGGCAGGGTCTTGTTCTGTCACCTAGGCTGGAGTACAGTGGTGCGATCCTGGCTCACTTGCAACCTCTGCCTCCCAGGTTCAAGCAATTCTTCTACCTCAGCCTCCCAAGTAGCTAGGACTAAAGGCACATACCACCACACCTGGCTAATTTTTGTATTTTTAACAGAGACAGGGTTTTGCCATATTGGCCAGGCTGGTCTCGAACTCCTGACCTCAAGTGACCCACCTGCCTCAGCCTCCCAAAGTGCTGGGATTACAGGCATGAGCCACCATGGCCGGCAACAGAAGGCATTTAAAGCTAATCACAAGGAGGCAGAATCCTAGAGGGTTGGTTAAAGAACTTTTGTTTCTAAGATTTCAGTCACCTTCCTGGTTCCTGTTCCTCTTGGTCATTCAGCAATGCCTTTGATTCTGTAAATTACTCCTATATGGCTTGAAAGGAAATCTCTTTTTCATTTAAGTTAGTTTCTGTTGCTTACAACAAAAAACTCAACTGACCTAAATAATAACAAAGGCTATTTCCAGAAGGGTACCTCCTCTTCCCTGACAAAAATCCATAAATCTGCCACTCCAACACAACAGTTTTGTATTTGTTCATTTTACCTACTGGTCCACTTTTGCATAGTTAGAATCACAAAGTACGTATCCTCTTACATTTAGATTTTTTACCTAACATTACACCTGTAAAAATGGTTAGTGCTTCTACAAGATCTTCTATCCATCATTTAAAATATATGTATTATATTTTTATATTTCATATTATATTATATATTATATATATAATATATTTTATATATTTATATATATGTATTATATTATATAAAATTATCTTGTATTAGTATATCATAATTTATTAAATCTTGACCCAGTGGTTGGATATTTGGGCTGATTTTAGTTTAGTTTGGTTTATGTCTAAACATGCATCTTTAAAGTAAACATATTCACAGCAAGCATGTATTTCTTTCCTTAGACTACATCTACACAATTGAAAAACGGATCTGCTGTGGTATTATCCTTGTTCCTTTCACGAATTTGATGCGTTGAAAGGTGCTTTTGTGCTACAAGTAATTTTCTGTCTTAAATGTTTGGATTTCCATTTATAAGATATTATTAGATCAGGCAAAGTCAGGTGAATAGGATTTACTTGGTTATAGATTGTGCTCTGTGTTATGATTGTTATATAGGTATTGGTGTGATTGGAACTTTTAAATAGAAATTTTATTGGATATGACATACACAGAGAAAATGGCACAAATCATAAGGATAGAATCCTAATGAATTTTCACAAAGTGAACCCCCATGTAACTACCATGAAGATCAAGGAGGAGTACTGGCACTCTAGAAGACCCCTTATGCTCTCACCCAGTTATTACCTTCTGTCAGGTAACCACAATCCTGACATCTATTACCATAACTTAATGTCTTCTGCTTTCTAACTTTAAATAAATATACCCTTTTGTGTATGGTTTCTTTCATCCAGTATATTTATACGCTCCTTCCATGTCATATGTAGCAGTAGTTCATTCATTCTCATTGCTGTGTATTATTGCATTGTGCAGATTTACCACCATTTATATATCCATTCTACTGGTTCCCAAATTTTGACTACTTCAAACAGAACTAGAATTGCCCAGTCATAGGTTATGCACATATTCAGCTTTCCTAGACATTGCCAGACAATTTTCCAAAGTGGCAATACCAATTTACATCCCCCTGAGCAGCACAGGAGAGTTCTAGTTGCTCCAATGTCCTCAGCAATCCTCGGTATTTTCCATCTTTTTTATTTTAGACATAATGATAGTCATATAATGGTATCTCATTACAATTTTAATTTATGCCTCTTCATGTTTATTAGCCATTTGGATGTTCTCTTTTATGAAGTACCTGTTCAAGTCTTTGATCCATTTTTTTTGGTTAGCTTTATTGGGATATAATTTTTATAATGAAATTCACCAATTTAAAGAATACAATTACATTAATTTTATAAGTGTATTTTATAAGGTAACCATCATCATAATCATGACACAGAATATTTCCATTTTCCCAAAAAGCTCCCTTTTGTTTTTGAAGTTACTTCCCTTCTTCCACCTCCATGACCACTGGCAACAATGGTATGTCTTCTGTCACTATAACTTGGTCTTTTCTAGAATTTTAAATAAATGGAATCATTTAGTTAGTGGTATTTTGGGTCTGGCTTCTTTCAATGAGCATAATTTTGAAATCCCATCCATGTCATTTCAGCAAGTAGTAAATTACTTTTTTTTAGATAGTCTCGCTCTTTGCCCAGGATGGAGTGCAGTGGTGCAATCTCAGCTCACTGCAACCTCTGCTTCCCAGGTTCAAGTGATTCTCGTGCCTCGGCCTCCTGAGTAGCTGGGATTACAAGTGCCTGCTCCCACACCGACTAATTTTTGTATTTTTAGTAAAGATGGAGTTTCGCCATGTTGGCCAGACTGATCTTGAACTCCTGACCTCAAGTGATCTGCCCACCTCAGCTTCCCGAAGTGCTGGGATTACAGGCATAAGCCACCATGCCTGGCCCAGCTAATTACTTTTTATTGGTGAATAGGGTTCTGTTGTATGGATACATCTCAATTCGTTTATCAATTCATCTTTTGATTGACATTTTGTCGTTCCTAGTTTTTAGCCATTATGAATAAAGCTGCAATGAACTTTTAAGATATGTATTTATATATACATGTTTTCATTTTTCTTAAGCAGGTATCTAGGATTGGGGTTGCTGGGTCTCATGATAAATGTATGTTTCAATTAAGAAACTGTCAAACTTTCCAAAGTGACTACCCTATTTACATTCCCATCAGTAGTATGTGAGTGTTCCAGCTGCTCCACATCTTAGTCAGTACTCGGCATCATCAGTCTTGTTAATGTTAGTCATTCTAGTGCATATGTAATGCTATCTTGTTACAGTTTTAATTTGCATTTTTCCAATGATTAACACTTTTGAGCATGTTTTCATGTGCTTATTGTCACTCATGAAATGTCTGTTATTTTGCCTATTTTATAAATTGAGTTATTTTAATATATATTTTTTTCTCTTTTTTTGAGATGGAGTCTCACACTGTCACCTGGGCTGGAGTGCAATGGCATGATCTCAGCTCACTGCAACCTCTGCCTCCCAGGTTCAAGCGATTCTCCTGCCTCAGCCTCCCAAGTAGCTGGGATTACAGGTGCACACCACCACACCTGGCTAATTTTTTGTATTTTTAGTAGAGATAGGGTTTCACTATGTTGGCCAGGCTGGTCTTGATCTCCTGATCTTGTGATCTGCCCGCCTTGGCCTCCCAAAGTGCTGGGATTACAAGAGTGAGCAACTGTGCCCAGCTAATTAGAGTTCTTATTGAGCAGTAAGAATTCTTTATTATTCTTGATACAAGCCTATCATCAGGTGTTTATCTTACACATATTTGTTTCCAGTCTGTAGCTTGCATTTTCATTTTTATAGTTACTTATGTAGAGCAAAACTTTTTTATTTGCATAAGTCTAATTTATAATTTTTTTTTTTTTACTTTTTTTTTTTGAGAGACAGGGTCTGGCTTTGTTGCTCAGACTGGTCTCAAACTCCTGGCATCAAGCTATCTTTCCCCCTTAGCCTCCCGATGTGCTGGGACCACAGCATGATCTACTCTACCTGGCCTTCTTTTATATTTATGTGTAGTATTTGTGTAGCATTTTGTGAGTGTATGTAGTATCTAAAAATATTTGTGAGATACAGAGTCATAAACATTTTAGTCTGTTTTATTTTAACAATTTGTTCATAGATGCATGCTTTGCCATGTCATAAGAGGACTATTTGGGTTTTCTATTTCTTTTGATGTCACTTTTGGTGAATTGGATTATTCTAGAAATTCCCCATTTTATCTAAAGTTTCTAATTTATTGATATTAAGTTGTCCAAAATATTTTCTCTTCAACTTTGTAATGTTTGTGGGGTTCACAGTGGTGTCTTTTTTTTTCAAGTCTGACAGAGGTAATATGTGTCCTCCTTCCTTTTTATTTGTATATTGTATGTGTGATCAGTTTTGCTAGGGAATTATCAGTTTTATTATTCTTTTCAGTGACTTTTCTCCACTGCACTTTTTTTTTTTTTTTTTTTTTTTGAGACTGGGTCTCACTCTTTCACCCAGGTCCAAGCTGAAGTGCAGTAGAGTAGCATGAGCATGGCTCACTGCGGCCTCAACCTCCTGGACTCAAGTGATCCCCTTGCCTCAGCTGCTGTGTAGCTGAGACCAGGGACAATGCACAATCACACCCACTAATTTTAAAACTTTTGTCTAGAGATGGGAGGGTCTCACTTTGTTGCCCAGGCTGGTCTTGAACTCCTAGGATCAAGTGATCCACCCACCTCAGGCTCCCAAATTGCTGGAATTACGGGCATGAGTGCCCAGCCTACTGTACATTTTCTTCATTACTTTTTTCTCTTAACTTTACCATTATCCTTCTTATCCTTTCTTCAAGTTTAATTGCATTTTGTTTCTGACTTCTTGTGATAAATACTTAGGTAGTTTTAAAGCTATAAATTCTAGCCCTTAAGATAATAAATTTCCCCCTAAACAGTTTTAGCTACATCTTAAAGTTTTTTATGTTTCATTATAATTTAAAATATTTTCTAATTTCCATGGTTATTTCTTCTTTAACCTATGGATTATTTAAAAAATACTGCTTAATTTCCACATATTTGAAAATTTTCTAGTTTTTAAAACATTATTAGGTGAATTCTCCTCTGCTCAAAGAACGTACTCTGTATTATGTCAATCTTTTGAAATACATTGAAGCTTGCTTTATGGCCCAATTTATTGCCACTTTTAGTAAATGGTCCATGTTCATATGAAATGAAAATGAATTCTGTAGTTGTTTGGTGAAATATTCAATATATATCAATGTTGTAAATTCTGTTAATCATGTTGTTTAAATTTTATGTTTTCTTATTATTTGATGATATTTTAAGTTTTACAGTACATGTGCAGAATGTGCAAGTTTGTTACAGAGGTATACACATGCCATGGTGGGTTGCTGCATCCATCAAGCCATCATCTACATTCAGTATTTCTCCTAATGCTATCCCTCCCCTAGTCTTCCACCCCCAACAGGCCCTGTGATGTTCCCCTCTCTGTGTCCATGTGTTCTCATTGTTTAACTCCCTCTTATGAGTGAGAATATATGGTGTTTGGTTTTCTGTTCTTGTATTAGTTTGCTGAGAATGATGGTTTCCAGCTTCATCCATGTCCCTGCAAAGGACATGAACTTGTCCTTTTTTATGGCTGCATAATATTCCATGGTGTATATGTGCCACATTTTCTTTATCCAGTCTATCACTGATGGGCATTTGGGTTGGTTCCAAGTCTTTGTTATTGAGAACAGTGCCATAATTAACATACGTGTGCATGTGTCTTTAAAGTAGAATGATTTATATTCCTTTGGGTATATACCAATAATGGTATTGGTGCGTCAAATGGTATTTCTAGTTCTAGATCCTTGAGGAATTGCCACACTGTCTTCCACAATGGTTGAATTAATTTACACTTCCACCAACAGTGTAAAAGTCTTCCTATTTCTTCACATCCTTTCCAGCATCTGTTGTTTCCTGATTTATTGATTGCCATTCTAACTGGTGTGAGATGGTATCTCATTGTGGCTTTGATTTACATTTCTCTAAAGACCAATGATGACAAGCTTTTCTTCATATGTTTGTTGGCCATATAAATGTCTTCTTTTGAGAAGTGCCTGTTCATACTTTCACCCACTTTTTGATGGGGTTGCTTATTTATTGTAAATTTGTTTAAGTTCTTTGTAGATCATGGATAATTGTCCCTTGTCAGCTGGATAGATTGCAAACATTTTCCCCCACTCTATAGGTTGCCTGTTCACTCTGATGATAGTCTATTTTGCTGTGCAGAAGTTCTTTAGTTTAAATAGATCCCATTTGTCAACTTTGGCTTTTGTTACCATTGCTTTTGGTGTTTTAGTCATGAAGCCTTTGCCCATGCCTATGTCCTGAACGGTATTGCCTAGGTTTTTTTCTAGGGTTTTTATGGTTTTAGGTCTTACATTTTAGTCTTTAATCCATCTTGAGTTAATTTTTATATAAGGTGTAAGGAAGGGGTCCAGTTTCGGGTTTCTGCATATGGCTAGCCAGTTTTCCCAACACCATTTATTAAATAGGGAATCCTTTCCCCATTGCTTGTTTTTGTCAGGTTTGTCAAAGATCAGATGGTTGTAGATATGTGGTGCTATTTCTGAGGCCTCTGTTCTGTTCTGTTGGCCTATATATCTGTTTTGGCACCAGTACCATGCTGTTTTGGTTACTGTAGCCTTGTAGTATAGTTTGAAGTCAGATAGTGTGATGCCTCCAGCTTTGTTCTTTTTGTTTAGGAGTCTCTTGGCTATGCGGGCTCTTTTTTTGTTCCATGTGAAATTTAAAGTAGTTTTTTCTAATTTTGTGAAGAAAGTCAATGGTAGCTTGATGGGGATAGCATTGAATCTATAAATTACTTTGGACAGTATGGCTATTTTCACAATACTGATTCTTCCTATCCACGAGCATGGAATGTTTTTCCATTTGTTTGTGTCCTCTTATTTCCTTGAGCAGTAGTCTGTCATTCTCCTTGAAGAGCTCCTTCACATCCCTTGTAAGTTGTATTCCTAGGTATTTTCTTCTCTTTGTAGCAATTGTGAATAGGAGTTCGCTCATGATTTGCCTCTTTGTCTATTATTGGTGTATAGGAATGCTTGTGATTTTTTGCACATTGATTTGTATCCTGAAACTTTGCTGAAGTTGCTTATCAGCTTAAGGAGACTTGGAGCTGAGACAATGGGTTTTTAAAATATACAATCATGTCCTCTGCAGAGACAATCTGACTTCCTCTTTTCCTATTTGAACACGCTTTACTTCTTTCTCTTGCCTGATTGCCCTGACCAGAACTTCCAACACTATGTTGAATAGGAGTAGTGACAGAGGGCATCCCCAACTGGTGCCAGTTTTCAAGGGGAATGCTTCTAGTTTTTGCCCATTTAGTATGACATTGGCTGTGGGTTTGTCATAAATAGCTCTTATTACTTTGAGATATGTTCCATCAATACCTAGTTTATTGACAGTTTTTAGCATGAAGGGGTGCTAAATTTTGTCAAAGGCCTTTTCTGCATCTATTGAGATAATCATGTGGTTTTTGTCCTTAATTTGTGTTTGCTTTTTTTATTGGTTACTGAAAATATTTTACTGTTATTGTAGATCTATTTCTCATTGTGGTTTTTAATTAATATATTTTAAAGTATATTGCTAGTTGTACACAGAATTAGACTTGTATCTTCCTGATTGATATTATTGTTGTAAAATATCCCACTTTATTTCTAATAATGTTTCTTTACTTGAAGTCTACTGTGTATATTATTGTACAGCTATAAAAGCTCTTGGGGGGACAGCTTTTGCATAACATGTTTTTTTCTATTCTTTTACTACTGTATCTTTTGTAAAAAAAAAAAAAAAGTATATGCAATTATTCTAACCAGTATGACAATCTCTTAGCATATTATACAATTTTTATTTAATATTTTTAATTAATTTATATTTAATTTTACTATTTAAGTTACTTAAGGAGATATTTGGGTTCATAGGTACCATTTTACTATTTTTCTTTTTGCCCCAACTTATTATTTGCTCCTTTTTATGTTTTTTCTTGCCATCCTTTAGCTTAATTATTTTTAATTAACTATACTTTCTCCCTTTTACTATTTCCATATTATGTCAGTTATAAATATTTTTATTATTCTTTTAATGGTGATCTAGAGTTTACAACATTCACCCTTGGCTTATTATATCCTTGTGTAATTTAGTATTTTTATCACTTCTGAGACAAGATAACCTTGCTGACATCCCCTTGGACATCTATACCATTTTGATCTGTTTGGGAGTGAACGTAGCCCCTCACCATTTATAGAAACTGACTTCTGGCTTGTTCTCTCCAGACAGGTGCAGACAACCTAAATTCTCCTGACATGGGCCCATTTTCCTTTTCTTGGAGGCTTTCCTGTTCCAAGTCATGGAATCTTCTGCTTCCATGGGCTTAGACACCAGAGAATCACCACAGCTTAACCCTCCCTCTAAGAGGAGGAGGGAAAAAGAAATACTTCTCCTTTTTCTATGAGCCAATAGACAAGAAAATAAAATATAGTTTCTTAATCAATTTTTCCTGCCACACCTACTAATATTATATGAGGTTCTGTGGCCCAGCCTTGGCATCTACCCATAATTAACTACACTATTTCCATGGGAAATTAATTCTAGGCTACAAACAATTAGACTTAGGAACTTTAAGAATTCAAGATATTAATAATATGTATTTGCTATATACCATTATTTTTCTTGCATCTATTTATTGGAGGAAAGAAAAAACTGCAGAGACCAATGATAAGGCTCATGATGACTACAACAATACTCTGGTCATGTTGCTTTAGGATTTTGCTTCAATATTAATATCTACAAATGGGGTGAACATGAAGAAATATATAAATCCCTCACCAAATTGCAAGATATTTTTGTACCATTTGTTTTCTTTGCCAGGCAAATGACATAGGGCTAGAGGGGAGTAGTAATTTTAGAAACGTACTGGAAAGTTTAAAATGCAGTCATAAATACAGATGTAGGTAGTTTACTTTAGAGAACTCTATGTTGGGTGTTGTAGCACCTATCCCAAAGAACCATGAGATGGTGGCCTGGTTTAATTAAAACATTACTAAGGTCCATTAGGAAAAGCTCCAGTGACTAAATGGTACTAATTTTGACCCAGACCATGGAAACTGCCCCTTTTGCTAAAAGTAACCATACTGATTCCTAAATGTGTCTTCTTCTTAGATCCTTACTTTCAATTCCAAGGAGAGACAATGTAGTCCAGACCTCTTACTATTTCCTGTGCTCTTTAGCTTTCATCTGGACAAGGATAGGCTCACTTTTCATTCTGAGGTTTCAGGCAAACCTGAATTTCAAGTGGCTGCTTCAAGCCCCAAGCACTTTTTACATGATATACCAAGAGTATATTGAACTCAAGGTAATTTTTTTTCTTCAAAATTCCTTCCTGGTTCCACAGGTGTAATAATTTTTGTTTCTTAGTTTCCCCAGACCACCATTCCCCTGTCTAGTCTAATCAATATTGATGTGAAGGCAGAACAATCACAAGGTACATTGGTATGTGGTTATATGGCATATCATAAGAGAATTGTATTTTTCCAAAATAATATGTAAGTTTGGCATAGGATCATCTGAAAACTGGAAATAATCAAAACAACAATTCCGTGGTCATAAAATGAGCTTTAAAAGTCTGCTTTTCCCCATAAGACATCTCCCACACTTAATCATTCAAGAGCTGATTATCTAGAATGTGTAATATACAAACCTGTTATTTTTTCTTTTCACTTCTGCTGCCAGATCTTTGGTCATTTCACAGCTCATTAGCATTCTCCCACTGGGAAAATAAAAGCAAATGTAGCTCAAATTATTATTTTAAACTTTCTATGTAAAGGTTTTGTAGGAAGGGTTATAATTATTGGTAAATATAACACTTTAATAAGTTTTTGGTTAGGCTCTGCTAGGCACTCAGGAAGAATTAGCAAAGTTGAAGACACTGTCCCTGCTCTTAACACTGTCACAGTATAATTGGAGAAACAAGATTTATGTATATTAACGTCAAACAGTAACACAAGACAACATATATTTAAACAACAACATCAAAAAAACTAGTGATACAAACATATATGCAAGATAACTTTATAGACCTAGAAGGGGTTTTAAAAAGGGGAGAAGGCTGGAGAAGACTGGGCATGGTTGCTCATACCTGTAATCTCAGCACTTTTGGGAGACCAAGGCGGGAGGATCACTAGAACCCAGGAATTCAAGACCAGCCTGGACAACAAAGGAAGACTGCCTCTACAAAAAAAGAAAAAAATAATAATTAGCCAGGCATGGTAGTACGTGCCTGTTGTCAAAGCTACTTGAGAAGCTGAAGTGGGAGGATCACTTGAGGCTAGTAGTTTGAGGCTGCAGTGAGTTATGATCGTACTGCACTCCAGGCCTAGGTGACAGAGTGAGACCATGTCTCTAAAAAAAAAAAAAAAAAAGGAGAACATAGCTGGACACAGAGGCTCACAGCTGTAATCCCAGCACTTTGAGAGGCCAAGGTGAGCAGATCATGAGGTCAGGAGCTCCAGACCAGCCTAGCAAATATGGTGAAACCCCATCTCTAGTAAAAATGCAAAAATTAGCCGGGCATGGTGGCACATGCCTGTAGTCCCAGCTACTTGGGAGGCTAAGGCAGAAGAATCGCTTTAACCCAGGAAGCAGAGGTTGCAGTGAGCCGAGATTGCACCACTGCACTCCAGCCTGGGCGACAGAGCAAGATTCTAAAAAAATGGAGAACACAGTGTGAATTCACAAAGTCATCATGGAAATTCTCAGTAAGGTGGTGAGACAAGCTAGTTATCAAAGAATGGAAGGAATTTCAATATGGGGAGAGGAAAAAGAAAGAAAATTCTGCACACACACACACACACGCACACATACACACACATACACAACACAAAAGCCAAGAATTCCAAAGTCTAGGAGCGATATATATCTTTAAATATTTCAAGCACCAACATATAGAAAGTAATAACAAACTTTTTTCCTCCTACTCATATTTTTCAGATATTAACTTGTGCCATATTTGCTTCAGATTCTTTTTTTTTTTTTTTTTTGAAGAACCAACATACAATCAGCTAAAGCCTTCTGCATGCTATATGATAACATTTTTTTCTTCAACAGGGTATAACAACTATCTTGAGTATGACGTTTATCACTACCATGAATATTCTAAAATGCTTATCACAGATAAAAATGTCTAGTATTATTTTATGTGTTTAAACTTAGTGTAATCAGTAGCATATGTCATGTATTTTCTGCTTTCTTTTTCACTCAGCATTGCATTTTTTGAGATTTCTGCTTATTTAAATTCCAGTTTTAGTTCATTTAACTAATATGTTATATTCCATTGTGTGATCACATAACAATTTACTTATCCATTCTCAGGTGGATGGAAACTGACATCAATTCCAATTATTTTTCTGGTATACATGATGCTTCAATGAAAATTCACTTACCCATCTTCTTGTATGTTTAAGGGAGAGTTTCTATATGGAGAAGTAAAATTGCTAGATTGTAAGATAAAGACATCTTTAGCTTATTAGATTTTGCTGAACTGCCTTCTAATGTAGTTATATAAGAGTTCCCCTATCTCCTTTACCTTTGCAATTTTTTTTATTTTTTATGTTTTGATACAGGGTCTTGCTCAGGGATACAGTGGCAAAACTATAGCTCACTACAGCCTCAAACTTCTGGCCTCAAACAATCCTCCTGACTTGACCTCCCAAAGCATAGGGATTGCAGGCATGAACCACTGTGTCTAGCCAGCCACCTTTGCAATTATATCATAGGTATGGAACTGCTAGAGTACCCTGGAGTCAATACTTTCTGTAAGCTGTTTGTTTGTGTAGGTGATGCTCAGTATTGTATCTCATGATGAAGCAACCCAACCCAAGCTAAGGGTGGATATCAAACCTCTGGGAGAGAATTTAGGAAGAGCAAAGAAAGTAATAGTGTAATGGTTGAGGACTGGTTGCACATTTTATTAATTTTTGCATTCCCAATATCTAGTACAACCGGAAACTCAGATCAAGGCTCAGTAGATGTTAAATTGACTGGAACTAATTATAAACTCTGATCTGCTTCTAGCTTTCACTTCTCTAAGCTTCAGTTTCCCCATTTACAAATTATGGATAACAATTCAAGAAGTCATTCCAAAGATAAAATAAGATATAAATGTAAAGACATTTATAAACTCTAAAGAGCCACGGAAATTAAGGTATAAAAGATTAGAAAGCTGCTTCTGTATTGTGACATCTTAGATATGACCAGATAACATTTTAGTGGTTCAAAGGCATTGCTAAGTTTCACATTGGCATTCTTCTTGTAACCCTAATAAATCATGGAGCCCCATTATGTCTAAGACTCTGCTCAGAGTCACATATAGAGATGCATAGTAATTTTATTTATTTATTTATGAGATAGAGTCTCACTTTGTTGCCCCAGCTGGAGTGCAGCGGCATGATCTTGGCTCACTGCAACCTCCGCCTCCCAGGTTCAAGTGATTCTCCTGCCTCAGACTCCCAAGTAGCTGTTATCATAGGCGCATGCCACCACACCCAGATAATTTTTGTATTTTTAGTAGAGACGGAGTTTCACCATGTTGGCCAGGCTGGTCTCAAACTCCTGACCTCAGGCTATCCACCTGCCTCAGCCTCCCAAAGTGCTGGGATTACAGGCATGAGTCACTGTACCCAGCCAAGATACGTAGCAATTTTTAAAAGGTGTTCTAACTTTTACTTCCAACTCTGAAAAAAACATCAAAGAGGAACCCATTCATTGTATAGAGCCACGCCTGAGTTCCGTTCTACTCTCTACAATCCTCAAACATAAACCCACAATCTTTTACAAGTGCTTAGTTTGTTGGACTTTTGCTCATTTTCTCCCTTCTTCCTTCTTTCAACATTTTGAAAGTTGACAGCTCTTCTCTGGCTCCCCTTCTTCTCTCAGTTCTCCACTAAGACCTCCACTATCCATTTCCTAAATCCCATGCCACATATGTATCAAGGAAATGCCAGAAAATACTTGCCTGGAGGAAGAATAGTCATACTTCACTAAACCATCCTAAAGCATACATTTTTGTTATTGAATTCAATGACATTATCTTCACTTCGAATGTTTACAAAAATAAGGTCCATCTCTGTTACTTTTAAAAGTCCCTTGTTTAAAAAGGAAAAAAAGAAGAAGAAAGAAAAAAAAAAAAGGTTGCTCACCATCACTCTACACTCTCAGGCCTCAGTCAGAGATCTCATGACTCCAACTATGGTCTCTATTTGTATGACTCAATTTACCCTCTTATACTTCGTATTCAGAATCTGTCACTATCCTTGCAATAGCTCTTCCTTGAATGCCCTCTCATTTCCTCAAAGTCGGCATGCCTAAATGTAAACTCACATTTATTCCAAATTTAGCTTTACCTCAGAACTTCCATATTTCCATTGTTGGCATTTTGGAGGCATGTTTGTTGGCCAGGTGTGGTATTATCAGAAGAGGAAGAGACTGGGGCCACAGAGACTAATTAAGAGCTTGCATACCACATAGCAGAAAACAGACTGCACTCAGATTTGCAGATAGGTGTTTTGAGTTTATATGGAATGACAAAATAATGTTCTCCTTAGGTGAGAGGATACATGAACCCTAAATATCAGCATCAGCAATGCAAAAGCGTTATGCTTTTAGGCATCACAAGTTCATAGAAACCTTTCCAGGCATTGAGATAGACACAGACTAGACATAAACAGCTCCACACTTAAATTTGAAAGAGGCTATTCACAAATTTCATATACAAGCTTAACCATTTGTAAATAAAATATAAAGTGATGGAGAAACTTTCATGAATTTCCTTCCTTTTGTTTATTTTACAATGAGAACAATTATTCCATCCACACATATTAAAACTATCTTGATAGTATCAGATGCCTAGCTGAGAGAGGTCATACTACAGTTTACTAATTTATGTTTAACTACTAATTTAAAGATATTTATTTTTGGCTGGGTGCAGTGACTCACACCTGTTATCCCTACATTTTGGGAGGCCAAAGTGGATGAATCACCTGAGGTGAGAAGTTCAAGACCAACCTGGCCAACCTGATGAAATCCCATTTCTACTAAAAACACAAAAAAATTAGCTGGACGTGGTGGCACACACCTGCAATCCCAGCTACTTGGGAGGCTAAGACAGGAGAACTGCTTGAAGCTGGGAAGCAGAGGTTGCAGTGAGCTGAGATTGCGCCACTGCACTCCAGCCTGGGCAACAAGAGCAAAACTCCATCTCAAAAAAATAAAAACGATATATATTTTTAAAGTATCCCTAAGTAACCCAGATGATATGATCCCAGGCTGAAGGTCTGGCTCTAATACTAAGAAGAGGCATACCTTGATTCAGACAGGCTTTGCCATGAGCTCAGACCCGGCAAATGGATCTGTTTCCTGGGGCAGAGATCTGGATCAGTTTGAGAAATGAATTACCTTCCCATTGACCTTGAACTGTGAACAGGGGATAGGAGTAATGGAAAACTCCTGGTATTTGAACTATTTTCACTGAGCTTTTGTTTCTAGTTTTAATCTGTTTTGAGAAAGAAAAACTCCAATCCAGGTTTAAATCAAATTAGTGGATAATTTTTTCAAAAAAAGATGAACTTTCTTAATCTACAAATAGATTTGCTTTACCACTGTACAGGTTTTGTTGCAGGGGTGAAGTCTTCCTAGGAGAGAAATAGTAATGTACAATAAAGCTTCTAGTGAAAAGGGCAGCAGGACACCACTCTGGGGCAGTGAATGACTCTGGAAACACAATGTATGTGACTATATTTGTTCCGGGCCAGCTCGGTCTGGCCCAACAGCACTCTTATTTGGGAACTAGAACACAGGGCAACACCTCTTAAGCAGAGGCATCTGAGGGGAATTCTAGGCTGGATGTTACATAAAATGGAATCAGGGAAACACTATGCTCTAATGCATCATGGGATAGCGCATAAATATAAGAAGAATTTTACAAAAAAATGATCTCCACCATCGCTTGGTCTCTTACCCAGCCTGTGCTTTCTTAGTATTCTTCAATACAGTCATATGTTGCTCAGTGACAGGGATACATTCTAAGAAGTGTGTCACTGGGTGATTTCATTGTTGTATGAACATCATAGAGTGTACTTACACAAACCTAGAGGGTACAGCCTGCTATACACCTAGGCTATAAGGTGTCACCTAATGCTCCTAAGCCACAAATCTGTAGTGCATGTTGCTGTATTGAATACTGTAGGCAATTGTGACACAATATTTGTATCTCTAAACATAGAAAAGACATAGTGAAAAATACAATATGAAAGATTTAAAAATGGTAAACTCATATAGGACACTTCCCATGAATAGAGCTTGCAGGACTGGAAGTTGCTCTGGGTAAGTCCTTGAGTGAGTAGTGAGTGAGTGTGAAGGCCTAGGACATTACTCTATGCTACTGTAGACTTTATAAACACTGTATACTTAGGCTACACTAAATTTATACACATATTTCTCAATAATAGATTAATCCTAGTTTACTGCAATTGTGTTTATTTGTTTTTTGAGACAGGGTCTCGCTCCATCACCCAGGCTGGAGTGCAGTGGCACGATCACAGCTCACTGCAGCCTCAACTTCCTAGACTCAAGTGAACCTCCCATCCACAACTTCCCAAGTAGCTGGTACCACGGACATGCACCACCAGGCCTGGTTTATTTTTATTTTTATTTATTTATTGAGACAGAGTCTCATCTTGTCACCTAGGCTGGAGTGCAATGGCGCAATCTCAGCTCACTGCAACCTTCACCTCCCAGGTTCAAGCGATTCTCCTGCCTCAGCCTCCCGACTAGCTAGAATTACAGGTGTGTGCTACCATACTCGGCTAATTTTTTTTATCTTTAGTAGACACAGGGTTTCAGCATGTTGCCAGTCTGGTCTTGAACTCTTAACCTTGTGATCCACCTGCCTCAGCCTCCCAAAGTGCTGGGATTGCAAGCATGAGCCATTGTGCCCAGCTAATTTTTTAAAATTTTTTTTTATAGACATGGGGTCTCCCTGTGTTTCCCAGGCTGGTCTTAAACTCCTGGGCTCAAGCAATCCTCCTACCTCAGCTTCCCCAAATGCTGAGATTACAGGTGTGAGCCACTACCTCTTTATATATTTTTAAATTAAAAAAAAAAGTTAACTCATAATAACACTTGGCTTAAAACATACAGATAATATAGCTGTACAAAAATATTTTCTTTCAGGGCTAGTTGAACCCCTGGACTCAAATAATCCTTCTGCCTCAGCCTCCCATGTAGCTGGGATTACAGAGCATCCCACCATGTTCAGTCTTTTCTTTCTTTGTATACTTATTCTATAAGTATTTTTGTATTTTTACATTAATTTTTTTTTTACTTTTTAAATAATTTTGTTAAAAACAAACACACAAACACATACATTGGCCTAGGCTTATACAGGGTCAGGATCATCAATATCACCGTCTTCCACCTTCACATCTTGTCCCACTGGAAGGTTTTTTTTCAAAAACTTTTTTGAAACAAGATCTCACTATGTTGCTCAGGCTGGTCTTGAACTCTTAGGCTCAAGCAATCCTCCTGCCTCGGCCTCCCAAAGTGGTGGGATTAGATGTATAAGCCACCACACCCGGACCCCACTGGAAAATCTTTAGGGACAATAACACACACACAGACCTGTCATCTCCTACGATAACAATGCCTTCTTCTAGATACCTCCTGAAGGACCTGCCTGAGGCTCTTTTACAGTTAACTTTAAAAAAAAAAATAAGTAGGAGGAGTACACTCTAAAATAAGGATAAATAGTATAGTAAATATATAAACCAATAGCATAGTCATATATTATCGAGTATTACGTATTATACATAATTATAAGCGCTTGAATGCTTACATGACTGGCAGAACAGTAGGTTTTATACCAGCATCACCACAAATATATAAGTAATGCATTGCACTACTACATTACACCAGCTACGGTATCAGTAGACAACAGAAATTTTTCAGCTCCATTATAATCTTTATTTTTATTTTTTTTTTTGAGACAGAGTCTTGCTTTGTCATCCAGGCTGGTGTGCAGTGATGCCATCTTGGCTCGCTGCAACCTCTGACTCCCAGGTTAAGAGATTTTCCTGCCTCAGCCTCCTGAGTAGCTAGGATTACAGGCACACACCGCCACACCCAGCTAATTTTTTTTATTTTTAGGAGAGATGGGGTTTCACCATGTTGGTCAGGCTGGTCTCGAACTCCTGACCTCATGATCCGCCCGCCTGGGCCTCCCAAAGTGCTGGGATTACAGGCGTGAGCCACCGTGTCCAGCCCTCCATTATCATCTTATGGGACCACTGTCATATATGCAGCTTGTTGTTGACTGAAATGTTGTCATGCAGTACATGATCACATTTTGTTGTCTATTTTTTTGGGGGGGAACAGAGTTTCACTCTTGTTGCCCAGGCTGGAGTGCAATGGCGTGATCTCAGCTCACCGTAACCTCTGCTTCCCAGGTTCAAGTGATTCTCCTGTCTCAGCCTCCCTAGTAGCTGGGATTACAGGCATGTGCCACCATGCCCAGCTAATTTTGTATTTTTAGTAGAGACAACGTTTCTCCATGTTGGTCAGGCTGGTCTTGAACTCCTGACCTCAGGTGATCTGCCCTCCTCAGCCTCCCAAGGTACTGGGATTACAGGAGTGAGCCACTACGACCGGCCAGTCTATTTTTGACATAGTCGGCACCACTAGGACTGGTTGAGTCTGAAAAGATATCATTTGAAATCTTGGCTTCCCAAGAAGATGAGAGATTCTCCTCTAGATAATTCTTTTGCGTTTTCAACATCTCACCTGGTAGCAACACAATGTAGAGGTACTCGGTGCTCAGTTTTGTTGGTTGTGGTGTTACATGTGCCTGGAGGTGAGAAGATAATATCTGGCCTGATAGATTGATGACAGGGCAGTAACTAAGATGCATGAGACCAGGTTTCTTGTCCCTGACACTTTATGACAGTGTGAGTTCAAGAATGCTTGTGATGATATCTGACTTAGAAGGGGGCAAATATGATTTTTGGAGATTTTTCTTGGTCAGGACCAAGGGGCCAGGTTGGAGTTGAGGATTTCAGAATTATAGATAAAAGTATGAATGGCATCCACAGAGTTGAACAGTACAGCGACCCTGAGTTTGTTAGGCTATAAAAAATTGGATACAAGTTTAGGCTATAATTTAGTGTTCTGGTAATAGGTAGTTATAATCCCCCCATAGTAAACATTGACCAGGCTGCTTTTGGAATACTGAATTCAATTCTTTGCCAGTGTTCACTCTTAAAGATATTAACAAATTAAATGTGTCCATATGAAGGGATGCAGATGAGATGTATGGAGTTCATGATGGATGAGAAAGGCTGAAGGGGATTTGGGAGAATATATCTAAGAGGGGACACAATAGCAGGAGAGAAAATATGAACTTTAATAGTTAAGGTCAGCATTTATCTCCATAATGACAACTAATAATACTTTTCTGTCCCCCTCTTTCCCAGTCTCTCTTTGGTATTTAACACTGTTGATTGATTCTCCTTAAAATTTCCTGTTTTGTTTCATTGATACCATTAGTACTACTTCAGTAGATAGTAAGATTGAATTGAAGTGCAAGAAATCTGCGAAAGCACTTGTGAAAGATAAAGAGGAAAAGTAGCAGCAGGAAGAAAGAGTGTCAAATTGCAATCCACATCTTAATACTGTGAAGGGAATAGAAGGAAGGATTGGGTAAAGAGTCTGACTGCCAGGCGGCTCCGAGAAAGGCTCAATTAGGCCAGTGGGGACCCCAGAGCAAAAACTGCCCATCAGAAGAAAATGCACTGGACAACTATAGTGATTCTCAGGCATTGGCTAGGGGCTTATATAGAGAGGGAGACCTCTGTGTAAATGCCGCGATAGATCCCAAAGGCATGGTGGTGGGAGGCTGTCAGCTAATCACATGCCATATAGCAAGTACCTCCCTGGGGGGAACCTGACTGGTTCATTCCAATAGGTACCATACAATTTCATTACCATATATCACATTGGGTCCCACCTCCTTGGCCTTTTTTTTTGCTAAATTCTCTTACTTTGCTCACACCCTAAGTGTTGGGGTTTTGTAGGAACCCATTTTCTACCTATTCCATACATTTTCCCTATAAGAATTAACCTCAACTCACGATTTCCAATATACCATCACTGTATGTTGATATGCACCCCAGATGTTAATTCAGGCCACCATTTCCCTTACCTATACCATTGCAAAGGTCTCCTGATTATTCTCATATCATGTCTCCAGTCTTGCCACCTGTCTCCAGTTCATTCTCCACACTGCAGCTAGTGAAATATTTCCAAGTCACAAGTAAGATCATGTTATTCACATGTCCAAAACTCATCAATGGCTCCCTTTTGTTCTCAGTTAAAAGAAAAAAAAGGAAAAGAAAAAAAAATCATTTAACACAATTTATATGCTCCAACGTGGACTGGTTTCTGCTTACCATTCCAGACTCAACTGTTACCACATTCACCATAAACAGAACTATGTTCATGTCTTTGAATGTAAACTTTCTACCTTTGGTGTGTAGTATACTTTTTTGCCTGGTTAATTCTCTACTTGTCTTTTAAGTATCAGCTTAGATGTTCCTTCCTCTGTGAAGACTTTAAAACTTATAAAGACTACACTTGGTGCTCTCCTAAGTGGTCCCAGGAAGTACAAGATAAGGGGCAGGTGGAAGTGAAATGTTGGCTGTGAATCTATGGAGGGCAGTGAAATAAGATCATTGGGACATTGGAAATGTAATAAAACAGATAATATTTTACATATCAGAGCTTCTCTCAGCAAATATATTATATGGGATTGAAAGTAATACCTTGATAAACAGATTGGAGTGAGTGACAGTTCTCCCAAGGGACATGCTAGGCAACATTCTCAATCCAACCACGCTTCCCACCCTCCCAGCCAAACCTTGGGCATTCAAAAATTTGTGTTGCTATTTTTGTTGATGTCAGTATGGCTGGGAGCAGTATTGACATGGGGCAGGCAGGGATATTATGATGCATGGGGATCATCCCACACATGGAAAAACTGTTCCACCCAAAATGCTAATAAAACCTCCATTGAGAAACACCATTAGAGGGCATGCAAATCTGAGAACTGAGCTGAATTGCTCAGAATAAAAGTGGAGGTTGAAAGTTGCCACGTGAGAACTCTCATCTCCACCCCTGCAAGGCAGAGCTCTCCCTCACTTGTAAATAAATATTGAGTACCTGTTTTTTAAAATACTGGTTTAGGCTGGTTGCGGTGGCTCATGCCTGTAATCTCAGCCTTTGGGAGGCCAAAACAGGAGGATCGCTTGAGTGATCGCTTGAGGAGTTTGACATCAGCCTGGGCAACATCATGGGACCCCATCTCTATAAAAAATAAAGAAAACTTAGCCAGGCATGGTATGTGTGCTTGTAGTTCCAGCTACTCAGGAGACTAAAGTGAGAGGATCTCTGGAGACTGGGAAGCCAAGGCTGCAGTGAGTCACGTTCATGCCACTGCACTCCAACCTAGGTGAAGTGAGACCCTGTCTCAAAAAAAAGTTGATTTAAAGAAACTTTAAAAACACATATATTGGTTTGAAAAAGAGCCAGATTATTAGCCCCAGGGGCATCTAGTATTTCCTTCGGCTCTGCTTCCCTGTAGCTCTCTCACTGTGAAGTAATTACCTGCGAATTTTTCTGTATTCTCAATTCAAGTTCAGAGACCATGCCCTATTGTATCATCATAATCTAATATAGTGTTTGACACATGATAAATGCTTGTATTAGTTCCTTCTCGCATTGCTATGAAGACATACGCAAGACTGGGTAATTTATAAAGGAGGGAGATTTAATTGACTCACAGTTCTGTGTGGCTGGGGATGCCTCAGGAAACTTACAATCATGACAGAAAGGGAAGCAAACATGTCCTTCTGCACGTAGAGGCAGGAGAGAGAAGAATGACAGTGGAGTGAAGAAAGAAGCCCCTTATAAAACCATCAGATCTTGTGAGAACTTACTGTCATGAGAATAGCATGGGAGAAACTGCCCCAATGATTCACTTGCCTCCTACCAGGTCCCTCCCACCACAGGTGAGGATTACAGAAACCATAGCTCAAGATGAGATTTGGGCAGGAACACAGACAAACCATATCAATACTCAATAAATTTTTCTGAATTAAAACTCCCCATATCTAAATATTAGCCCTGAGAGTGTTTCTAAATTTCAGATCTACATTTTTATCTTTACATTTCCAGTCGAGCACTTCAAACTTAGCTATAAAACAGATCATCTACTTTAAGCCAATACAAAAACCCTTCCCCAAATTATACCAGTTCCCTTTATTATGGCAAATGCTATCATGACCCTCCCAATTGTCTAAGCCACAAGCCTACAAGTCACTAATGTCTCCACCTGCTTCCTCACTTCCCCAAGCCTGTGAATTCTATCTCCCAGTTATCTCCTGAGTTATTTCTCTTTTATCCATTCTCAGCACTCAAGGCCCTAATTCAGAGTCTCTTATATACGTTATTGCAATTGCTTCCTAAATCATATCTTCATCTCCATCTCCATGGCTGTCATCTTTAGAACTGACATCGTAAGACTGGTATCTTTAGAATGTCTTTAGAACACTCAAAATAATAGTAATTAATATTCTATGGGGTTACTGTAGTGCCCAGCACTACTTTTCCATGTATTTTCTTTCTGATTAATCAAAACAGTCATAGTTTTAAATAACTTCTCAAGGTTTTTCAGTAAGGGAACAGAGAAAAGATTTAAACCTAGGTAGCCTGGTTCAGAGCTGTACTAGGTTAGGCTATATAACCTTTTGGAGCTCTCTGCAGCTTAAACACATGATAACCCACCTGAAAACAAGCTTTTACAAGCCAACTTCTGACTTTTTAAAATAAGTGTAAATTTTTCTTAAGCATGTTTGAATTTTGTAAGTAAATTTTTCCAGCTGGTCTGTGGTAATGATTTCAAAACATACCCATATATCAAAACATCACATTGTACACTGTAAATACATTCAATTTTTGTCAGTTATGCCTCAATAAAGCTGGGGAGAAATGAAATACATAAATTTTTTTTGAGACAGAGTCTCACTCTGTCACTCAGGCTGGAGTGCAGTGGTGCAATCTCAGCTTACTGCAACCTCTGCCTCCCAGGTTCAACTGATTCTCATGCCTCAGCCTCCCGAATAGTTACAGGCACACACTATCACTCCTGGCTAATTTTTGTATTTTTTTTCAGTAGAAGTGGGGTTTCACCATGTTGGCCAGGCTAGTCTCGAACTCCTGACATCAAGTGATCTGCCTGTCTTGGCCTCCCAAAATTCTGGGATTACAGGCATGAGCCACCACACCCGGCCATAAATAAAAATTTTTTAATTAAAAAAAAGAAATCTGATTTTTTTAGCCCCATTGCCACCATCTCCCTCTGTCTTTAGAATTTAGGCACAATTGTCTGTTGTATGTGCTATATTATTTCACATACACATCTCTGTGTGATTTTCCTCCATTCTAAGAATCCTCAGTTTTGCTAGAAGTAACACTAATGATCACACTTTCCTAGAATCAGAAAGAGCTTCCCTCTTCTATGATTAGAAGCATTCTTAGAAGTCATCTAATCTTCTGGTGGATGTCCTGCTTGTAGTGTTTTTTTGAGCTTAGGCTTGCTCAGTATCTTGTTTCCAGAGCAGCTGATGTACTGAAAATGTGAGCGGTGGTTATGTTAAATGAGAAGTGCTGAGGTGAATAGGCCAAAGAAGGGACTCCAGTGAGTTGTCAGATAAGAAGTCCTGAGGGTGAAATTGGGAGTCTGTGCAGGAGATCAAGAAGTTCCTAAGTCAGAAACCCATGGGAGATAGGCCAACAGAAGGATGGCCTGGATATGCTGGCAGGTGGGGACTGCTGCCCGTCTTGGCCTTTTTGTGTTCCTTGCTGTGTGACGCTTAAATGGGTAGGTGCTTTAAGGCACTGAGTGGCCAGCCTGGCATGTACCACTTTCCATCATCTGTCTGGCTAACTCCTATGTATTCTTCAAGGTTCAGCTTTAGGGTCACTCCTAAATCTTCCTCTGTCTGCATTAATGCCCCCTCTCTGTACTTCTCACACTATTTTATGAGACTGCAAAATCCTTAAGGGCAGGCATTGTGACTTCTTGTCTGTATTCAATACCACCAGAATCTAACAATCATTGCCCTAAATACATTACAGGGAGGCAGATGTTGGCTTACCATAAGATAAGTTTTTTGTTTGTTTGTTTGTTTGTTTGTTTCTTTTTTGAGACAGAGTCTCACTTTGTCTCCAGGTGCCAGGCTGGAGTGCAGTGGTGTGATCTCGGCTCACTGCAACCTCTGCCTCCCAGGTTCAAGCAATTCTCCTGCCTCAGCCTCCTGAGTAGCTGGGACTACAAGCGCACGCCACCATGCCCAGCTAATTTTTTTTTTTTTTTAAATAGAGACGGGGTTTCACCATGTTGGCCAGGATGGTCTCGATCTATTGACCTCATGATCCGCCCACCTCGGCCTCCCAAAGTGCTGGGATTACAAGCATGAGCCACCGCGCCCGGCCACCATAAGAGAAGTTTTTAAAAAGTATATTGTATACAAGCAGAGTATAGACTAGTGGTTAAGAGCCTGGCCTTGGTGTCATACTGCCTTTGTTCAAATTTTAGCCTTCTGTGTTACCTTGAGCAGCTTAATCTGTCTGTGCCCCATAAAGTGGAGATAATATTACCTGTGCCATCAGGTTGTTGTGTGAATTAAATGAAATATACATGAAAAATACTTGGCTCCATTCCTGGCATATTGTAAGCACTTAGCAATGTTAGAAATTACTACTTTTCTCTTAGTTATTATCATCATTCACTAGCAGTGTATCACAACGAGGTGGGTTGTTTTGGGAAGCAATGAGTCACCTTTTATTGAAAGTATTCAAGCAGCAGTAAATCCAGCAGAGATGCTGTAGAAGCAGTTCCTGAGTTAAAAAGATTACATGACTTCTAAGAATGCTTCTAATCATAGAAGAGGGAAGCTCATTCTCTGATTCTAGGAAAGTGCGATCATTAGTGTTACTTCTAGCAAAATTGAGGATTGTTAGAATGGGAAAAGGCACTGGAATTGGCCACATGCATATATTACAAAGAACAAAATATTTTCTTTGTGAGCAGTTAATTGCAAAAGCCTTTTTACTTATGTGGTAACCCACATGGCAGATCAGGCTCTTACATGACGATTCATCTCTTCTCAAAAGGACTAGTATGGTCCTGCCAAAATGGAACAGACAAAACTTTAAAGGCTGTTCCAGCCCTCCTGAAATGTCTTTTCCTTTTGAAAGAAGCCTATTAGTGATACAAATGCAAAGTTATTTGCACAGATGATAATCTCAGCAAACAAAACACTGAAACCATTAGAACTTTCTTGTGCAGCATTCAGTCCTGAGCATTAAAAAGGCAGAGAGGCCAGGCGCGGTGGCTCATGCCTGTAATCCCAGCGCTTTGGGAGGCCAAGGATGGCGGACTATCTGAGGTCAGGGGTTCGGGACTCCCTGACCAACATGGAGAAACCCTGTCTCTACTAAAAATACAAAAATTAGCTGGGCATAGTGGCACAAGCCTGTAATCCCAGGAGGGTGAGGCAGGAGAATCACTTGAACCTGGGAGGCGGAGGTTGCGGTGAGCCAAGATCACACCATTGCACTCCAGCCTGGGTGACAAAAGCAAAACTCCATCTCAAAAAAAAAAAAAAAGGGCAGAGAAAAAGAGCAGACCTGGTTCCCATTTGGGTCAGTTTGTCAGGTCTGCTTATCTCAATCCTGTTTGGCCTAAAGATGCCAAACAGTTCTCCAAATGTAGACAAACAGAAGAAAGGCCTGCAGTCTGGGTCCTGGGCTAGTACCTTAAACAGGCAAAAGCAAGATCCTTAGCTATGGAATACCGTTTATAGTCAGGAATTTCTCAAGATACCAGAGCCTGAAGGTAGATCCGTCTAGAAGACAGTCAATGATAGGTACTCCTAAGGCAATAATTTAAGTGATATTTTCGTATTACTGATGCTTTAAGTAATTAAAAATTACAGAACCAAAAGGCTGCTTGTATAGTTGAAGAGATAACCATTTTCAAACATCAATTTAGTCAACAGATACTCAAAGTAAACAATTTGAGAATTTAGTAAATATGAAATTTTGCTATAAGGAAAAGGATTGAAAAGATTTTTTTTAAAGTATGAAGCAATTAACTCTAAGTAGTTTGCTCTACTATTATTTGATTATACTTATCCTTAACAGGTTTGATGAGACCTAGTTTCTCAGGAGCCACGAGGTATTAGGGAATATTTAGTGGTTAGAAGGTGTGGTGCCTAAGGGGATTAGGAAAGCTTTTCTGAAGCAAAAATCCAAAGTGGTATTGCCAAAGTGGCCATCCCCTAATTGATTAAAACTCTTAAAAATGTCAATTGGGAATAGAAAGATAACCTTCCATTACCCTCAAGCTTTCTTGGGCAAGTATTAACAATCAGAGCTGGAGTCCACAGAGTTTAGAGATAATACACTCAATCTGGGTCTTAAGCAGGGTGGAGCTTTGGGTAGGTAAGGTCACCGCTAAAGAGCTTCCGGATCGTCACGTGTTTATATTTTAGGTGCGGTAATGGATCTAGTCCACCCTTCACCCTCCACCCCTTCTTTGCAGGGTTGTTTGACAACGGTGCAGTGCCAGCCCGTCTTTGCTAATCCAACCCTCTTCAAAGAGGGAGGTCAATCACTGCTTTAGCTCTGCGCTCTGCCTGCCTCCCACGCGGGATGGTGGGCAGCTGTTCCGCGTGTTTTCCCCTGGAGCTTCCACGCGCTGCCTACTACACACGCCTCTCTGGCTGCCCTCCTGGCCTACCCTCCTTTGCACCCTGGCAGGCCAACTCCAAGGGTCCGAGTGTCGGGGACAGGAGCAAGCACAGCTCACTTTTCCTGGGGGCTTTCCTCACGGTGTGTTTAGTGACCCCCCTCCCTGCAATCCCAGAAAGGCTGCAGCGCTCGGTGGTATGCTATGTTTTGCTGCTTCTGAAATAATAATAATAAATTTCGGGACACTGATTGTCTCGTAAATGACCACTATGCTGTCTGCTTGGAACTGGGACCAGATAAAGCAAGATCCAACTTTGTAGTTAGGGGAATCAGAAACGAAAAGAAGCCACTTTCTGCCGGTCCCAACCACGGTCCCTGGGCCAGGCAAACCTTCTCAAGAGTCTGGCGGCAGCAGTTGGGCGCGGGTCCGCAGGAAAGCCGAGGCCTTTCGGGTCCCGAGCTGCTCCGCCGCTGGCCCGGCCAGGCAGGCGCGCAGAGCCGGAACGCGCACCGGTCGGGTGCGCGCCAGGCCTGGAGCGCTCCCTCCGGGATCGCGGCTGCGCAGTCGGGCGGGAGTCGGGAAAAGTGGGAGGAGGTTGGACGAGCCGGAGTAAGGGGAGGGGGAGGAGCGGTGAAAGCGGAAGCCATGTTGGAGTTTCACCCCGAGCGAGGGGCTGCGAGGGTTCTCCTCTCCTTGTGGGTGTGACCGAGTTCGGCGCGGTGGCGGGCTGCGAGGGGCGGGGACGGTTGGGCCGTTCGTCGTCGTCCGCAGCGGCGTGAGGGGAGCGGCGGCGGCGGCGGCGGCGGCGGCGGTGGCCGCAGCAGCGTGGAGCCGGGCGATTGTGACCGCCGGGGGAGCCGGGGTCCGGCCGCGGCGCCCTCTCTCCGTGTGGCCCCCTGAGCGCGCCCCCCCTCCCCTGCCCGGGAGGGAGGCTGGGGGCACCTGGGGCCCGCCATGAACCCCGGCTTCGACCTGTCCCGCCGGAACCCGCAGGAGGACTTCGAGCTGATTCAGCGCATCGGCAGCGGCACCTACGGCGACGTCTACAAGGTAAGGACAGGGGCCGCGCGCCGCCGAGGCCGTGGGGTCCCGACTCGCGGCCAAGCTTGGGCGCCCGAGCCCGCGCCGCCTGTCCTCGGGAGACGCTGGCGCCTGGGAGCAGTGGGGGAGGAGGAGCCGCGGACGCCGAGGGCTCTGATGGCTTGGTGAACAAAGGGCCAAATGTGTTACCCCGAGACCTCCCCAGCCCTTACCTGAGACCTCCGCAGCCCTCACGTGAGCCCTCCGGTGGATGTGATTTTTGCCACCTCCTCTCTCGCGCGCGTTTCCAGGGAAGGGCAGAACGAGAGCGGGCCACTCTGCTCATCACAGTGCAGAGAGGGTCTGGGGCGTTTGTTGCATTGGCAGGGTCAACGCGACGAACCGGACAGCAGGGGTCTGGCGTTGTCAAACCTGCCTGCTTCACAAGGACCTGGGATTGCCGGCTCTAGGTTGGGAGCTGCTGCCCACCAGGCCTTGGTGGTAGTGGTTATACTATGCTGGGCGACCTCCATCCTCCATCGACAGCTCTCAGCCTTTAGCGTCTTATCATCCCCCTATCAGTTTCTTCTAATTTTCCAAGTAATGACTTTTTTTGTGTATTAAAACCTTTTTTTTTTTTTTTTTTTTTTTTGTTTTCTAGTCACTTTTTGAAAAAGCAACTTTGTTTTCTCTAAGTTGAATTGCACTGCAATGCCATATAAAGTTGTTTTTTTAAAAAGTGACTTGAATACTTAGGGAAGGTACTGGTTTGACAAGGTTACAATTCAAAGTCCATTAGCATTACAGCATTCCTGTTGTAGAGGGAACACTTCTAAATGTGGGAGGATAAATCACTCTTCCCTGGCCAACTCAACTCTTGGCCTCGCAGTTACTGCCAAGAAGAGAGGAGATTGGTGCCAAATGTGGCAGCAGTCTTGATTTAGTTGTGTATCTTCTTACTGGTAACTGAAGTTGAACTCCTCCTATTTCACCTAACACCTGAGGATGCACAAAGAAACGTAATTTTGCATTGGAAAGTTTAGTCTTGACTTTATTTTGCCCATGTTTAAGCAATAGGTTTTTACTCTTCAGTATAATGCCGATGTTAACTTACATATTTAATCCAGTGCAGCTAATGTTCTGCTTTAGTCTCGTTTTGTGGATGATTTGCTTTTCCCTGTCATGGATCTCATCACTTTTTCGACTAGGCAGGTATATTGAGCACACCTACAATGTATGAGATACTGGGCAAGTAAGCACTTGGGGTTCTAGCAGTAAACGATAGACTTGGTTCCAAATCTTACTAGGGGTTTCCCTTTTTTTGGACAAGGACAGTATTAAACAGCCATTTAAATAATTATCTTATTGCAGTTTTATTTTGTGCTACAGAGGAGAAGAGTGTAGGGATCAGAGTTATGAGAGCATGTAATAGGACCTGATTCTGTTTGGGGTGTCAGAGGCTCATCGCCCTTTAGCTGAGATCCGAGGTGTACTGGGGAGAATTATGCCAGATAGGGGAGCATGATATGTGAAGGCTCTGAGGCCCGGTTTGAAAGAAGACCTGTATAGTCTGAGTATCCAGAGAGGAAGGATGGCTCTAGATCTGGCAGGCCTCTCAGTTCTCATTAGGGGATTGGACTTCTTTAGGACAGTCAGGTACCACTGCAGGTTTTTAAGCAGGGGAGTGAAATTAGATTTAGGTTTTTGAAAGATCTCCCTACTACAGCATGAGGAGTGGAATGGGGGGGAAGAGCGGTTGGGAGGCCATTGTGATAGTCAAGGTAAGAATAATGTTGTTAAGGCATATGGTGATGACTGTGAAAGTAGAGGTGGTTGGATGCAAGTCGCTTATGGCTGGTTGGGCAAGTTCACTTCTATTCTGATGAAAAGTTAACTAAAACTTGATGAATGTATAAGTTTTAGGTGGCAGGGTATACAGTAAATTTTTTGCAGGAATAATTGGCTGTGTACTTACTATATTTAAAAAAAAACAGTAGTTAAGCCACATGATTAAAAAATAAAAAAATTAGGGCCTGTAATTTCCTGTGTAATAGAAGTATAGTAAGTTGATTAATCTTTTCATTCGTTTAAAATAATGATAATACTAGCTGTTGTTTATGGAATGCTTATTACTTACCAGGCACTGTAAGATTTTTCTAAACAGCAAACCTGTGAGATAGGTACTGTTGTTAACTCCATTTTGCAGTTGAATAAACTGAGGCACAAGGAGATTAACTTGCCAGAGTTGGTAGGTGGTAAAGCCAAAATTTGAACCAGTTAGAGACTGTATTCTTAACCAACAGACAGTACTGCCTCTCTAAAGACAAGAGATGGGCAGATAATGTATTACATTTTCAGTGAAAAAACTGGGGCACACAGTTTAGCATTTGAGTTGTAGCCACATTCTGAGTTAGTGTAGATCTTTCAGAAGTAGTTGGAATACCTAAGTCCTGCTGTGCCGCCAGGCCTCACTGTTTTTGTCATCTGCCAAGTGGACATCAGATAAAAATTTGCTTGGTCCCTGCCTGCTAGACTCTTCCAATACCAGTGACCAAAGCAGAGAAACTTCATGTAGTTTTTGGCATCAGATCCCCCTTTTATTTGTATTTTTGTCTGTAATCAAATTTATGCTATAAAGTTACAAATTTTTGTTATTTGTTTTGCTGTTTTAGATTTTTCTTATTTATACAAATTAATTGCATTAGAGAAGTACATTGGTTTCAAAAGCCTGTATGTATATGTATATATATATGTGTGTATGTGTGTGTGTGTGTGTATATATATATATATATATATATATAAATTAAGGAACTTTGTATATATATATAAATTAAGGAACTTTATATATACATTTATATATATCTATATATATATTGATATATATAAATTAAGGAACTTTGTATATATAAATTAAGGAACTTTATATGTATTTATATATAAATTTATATATAAATATATATATTTATATATAAATATGTATTTATATATATATTTATATATAAATTAAGGAACTTTATATATATATATATATAAGGTTCCTTAATTTGTCAGCATTTAGGTGGTGAAAATGGAATGACTGGATTAAATAAATAAGAGAGCTGATTATAGTCATTGTTGGAAGGTTGGTGGAGATTTTTATTTTGAAAATGGTTTCCTACTCAGTGTAATAACATGTACTGAAGGTAGCATGGTGTAGTTAAAAGGTACTGAATAAGGATGTGGACAATCTGGGATTTATTAGCTCTGTGGCCTTGTGGAATCAACCTCTCAGAGTTGTTTTGTTGTGGAGGTAGTATTACCATCATAGGCCCTTCTGCTTTTGGTCTTGGATAAATGACTCAAATTTTACTCAGTAATTAAGTTATTTTTATTTTTTTCAGGCCAATGCATATATACATCTTATCTGCACTGTCTAAAAAAAGTCATGTCTTGTAAGTGTCATGTAACTAACTCCAGGCTTGATCTGTCATGAAGTGTCTGCATCTTGGGTTACCTGGGGACCTAGGAGCTGACAACTAGAGCTCTTTGGTTGGGCCTCAGGAGGCCCATAAAGTGCTCTGAAGTTAATAGGCTTAATGTTATATGTGTTTGTGTTTTTCTGTGGAGATGGCTTATGGTATTCATTGCATTCTTAAGAGCTTCATGATCCAAAAAAATGAAAAGAAAAAATCCATAGGATTGCCATTTGAAAAAGTTTTCTTGGGGAAATCAGATAGTTCTGTTATAGTAGATCACATGATCAACATTTAATATGATTTTCACATGCATTATGCCATCTTTTCTCAGGCAGTTTTCCTACTTAATTTTTATTATTACCACGCTTTAAAGTCTTTATGTCCTTATGTTTTTCTAGATACATTGCTAGAAAGAAGCAGGAGATAGTAAAGCTGGAGTTAGGATAAGGCAAAAGAAGTTTTGAAGGAATAGTCTTAATATGGTATCTATGGAAATATCTTACCTAGTCTTGTGGTTTCAGTCTGGTCCCTGTGAACGATTCCTAGCCTGTGTATCCAAGACTACAAACACAAAGACTCTAGGCTTTAAGCCTTAGAGTCATCTTTAGTGACTTTCGGACTGGACTTTTTAGGCATTAGCCAAATTCTGTACAGAGGCATTTTTCCAAAGTGTGGTTGGGGTGCTTCAGGAAAAGCCATACTATGAGTAGGTTGAAGACTGACAAGTCCTATGGTAAAGAAACCTGGTAAACTTTGCTTTAATAATAAGACCTGATTATAGTCATTCTTGGAAGGTTGGTGGAGGTTTTTATTTTGAAAACGGTTTCATACTCAGTGTAATAACATATTTATTGTACTTAAGGTGGCATGGTGTAGTTAAAAGGCACTGAGGATGTGGACAATCTGGGATTTATTAGCTCTGTGACCTTGTGGAATCAACCTGTCAGAGCTTTTTTGTTGTGGAGGTAGTATTACCATCATAGGCCCTTGATGACAAAAACTATGAGATTCTTTTTCTCTTTAATACATATTGCTTGTCCTTAGTCTTAGTGTCTTGAAGAGCATGCTTTGAAAGGTTGATACTGATTTGTTTTATCTATGTGTGTTTGGAAGCCATTTGCTCTGAAGCACAGGCTGCAGTGTTGCTAAGCTTCCAGGTAGCATTCACATGGTAGCCTATGTAAATAGATTTAGGTGTCTGTGAAATCTCGCAGGGAAAAAGGTGAGGATTGGGCAGTAAAATCAGGAAACCAATTTGTATGCATTTAGAGAATTATGTGTTAATTTGTAATTAGGCGTTTTTCAAGGTGTTCTACTTAATATTATCAAAGACTAATTCTTCCATTATAATCAGCATTTGTGAGAACCTTTCTGGAAAACTCAGTTCTTAAACCTAACTGATGAAGACCTTAAGCATTTAGAAAAGAACATTTGAAGGAAACTCAAACATTGTTATTTGGAGTTATGCTCACTTTTATTTACTTCCATTTAGAATAGAGTCTAGAGAGACCAGAAGAAATGGCCCTAAACTGCAGAAAGATCATTTAAAGTTGATTAAAGTAGAATTTCCAATCATCAGTAGCTGTTTGAGGTGAAAAGTGACAATGGAGTAATTTTGCTAGAATGTTTGGAAAGCAAACAAACAGGTTATCTGACTTTGATACAGATCTGATTTCCTCAAGGAGGTACTTACCTCCAACCTTTGATCTGTATATGTATTTATTTGTGAAACATATCTAATGCATCATTTTGTATTGAGAATGAATATTAAGTTCTCTCATGAGAGTACATTGAACAGCCACCATACATTGAGCTGTGTAGTATGAGAGGAAATGTGTTAGGAACTGTGAGTAGAGTAGCAGAAATGACAAGACTTGGTACTTGGTATTTACAAGGAACATAAAATGTGTACCTGCTATTAGCTATCATAGTTTGAGATCAAAATCTTGTTGGTTTTCTCATTTATATCATAGTAAATCTCTTGCTGGCTGAGAGATTCTCTAGATACTCCATAATTGCACAACTGGCCTCTCTGTAGCACAGCACAGTGATTTGAGAACAGGGTTCTGGAGCCAGGCTGCCTAGTTTGACCACCCACTAGTTCTTTGTCCTTGGGCCAATTACTTAATCCCTCTCTGTCTGTCTCAGTTTCCTCAGTTATAAAATGGAGTTGCTTAGAAAAGTGCTTGGGACAGTACCTGACACGTAATAGTGTAGTCATTGTTAATTGCTGTTAGTGTCTAGTAGTATTTGTTATTATATATTTCTTCTGCTACCGTCCTTCTAACCTACTCTGTTCCTCGTGTTCTGCCTCAGGGTTTTTAGCTTGCTGTCTCTGCCTAAAATCTACTCTTCCCCCCCAGTATCTGTTTGGTTTGCTTCTTCCTTTAAAGGCTCAGCTCAAATGCCACCTTTTAACGAGGCTCTTCCTTACCACCCTACAAAAAACAGCACTTTTCCCACTACTTTCAAGGATACAAATCAGGGATGGATCCAGGTTTTATGGGACCCGAAGTTTATGCAGTTTTGAGGATCCTCATTAAAAAAACAAACTAGAATTTTTTTAAAAAGATATGAAAGTGAATCTTTAGAATGAGAAAAGATATCCCAACAAAATGCTATAACCTTAGGTCCCTTTCTTCTGAGGTTTCTTTAGGCGTTTAATCAGATACGCTCACAAAAAAATGCCTTCTGGCTCCCTGTCTCCACCAGGAATACTCTACATGTCCCAGTAACTCTTAGCACTCACAAAGGGCCATGCAAGTGAAGGGGCCTGAACTTTCAAGTTTTGTTAGCTTCACAAAAAATTCAGTTTGGCTCTTTACCTTTTCATTATGGCATGTGTCACCGCGTGTTTATTTGTTTATTGCCTGTCTCTCCCCACTAGAGTGTACATCCAGGAAACTGGCGATTTGGCTTTGTTCATTGCTGTATCCCCAGTAGCTGACCCATATTAGATTCTTAATGCATGTTTGTGGAATGAATAAATGAACCAACATGAGAGGAACAAACCATAACTGTGTGAATTTAGAGAAAGGAGATGGTTGTTTCTGACTGGGAGAAATCAGAGCAGTCCTTGCAGAGGAGGTGGCATTGGGCTTGACTTAAGAGTTCTGGCAATAGTGGATACTGAATGAGTTAAATGTATGGATTATTATTAGGTCTTAAATCTAAAATCGATAGGCTTAATGTATCTTTGGCATATTAAGCAATGTTCATAACTGTTATATGCATGTGAAGATACTCTGTCATTTTGAACTAAAGACCCCTAGTGACTGACTAGTGAATCTATCAGTAGGCTATCATATATGACTTTTATTATTATTATTATTATTATTATTATTATTAATACAAAGCCTTTTTAGGAAGAGGACTTTCTTCACCAATACAAAAAAAGGCATTCGATTCAAGAGATGAAATAATGTTTTATTTTTATGTTTATTTATTTTTTCATACCACCTTTATATGTACAGAAATTGTGTTTCTTTTCTGCTTTAGTTTTGTTTTTTTTTACAGTCTTTTTTTGTTCTGGAAGATGCCACGTTTCTGAGTTCAAACTGCCTTGACCTGATTATAGGTTTGGTTTCCTGATGTAGTAATGTACTGCCTACCTTAGTCCTTAAACTCTGTAGAAGATTTTTAAATTTGACCATAAATTTAGATATGTTCAAATAAGACAGTTATTTTGTTTAAGCTCTTAGAAAGTTGAGATTATAAAAGTTCTTTCTGTATAAACTACCTTCCCTGGCTCAAAGAATCTTCTCTTCATTGCCCGTATGCTAACCTACACTGATTGTAAGGCCTCCCCAGCCAGTGGGATTGAGAGTCAATTAAACCTCTTTCCATTATAAGTTACCCAGTCTTGTGTATGTCTTTATTAGCAGCATGAGAACAGATTAATACATGCCCCTTCCCAGCCAGTCATAAATACCACCCACCCACAATTACTGTTCCCATTTCTGTCACCATGAAAGCTCTTTTAGAACTTTGTATAAATGAACCATGAATGAATTGCCTCAGCACTCTTGATGAAAATCACTTGACAGTACACATGTGAGTATATTCTGGAGTCTTGTTCTTTTGAGCTGTATATCTGTACTTTTCACCAATACCTCATTGTCTTGTTTACTGTAGCTTTATAGAAAGTCTTGAAATTAGGCAGAGTGGGTCCTCTGATTCTGTGCTACCTTTTCAAAATGGTTTTATCTATTCTAGGTCCTTTGCTTTTCCATATCAATTTTTGAGTCAGCTCTTCAAGTTAAATGTAAAAGCCTACTGGGATTTTGTTTTAAGTTTTGAGATAAGTAATTGTAAATTCATTGCAGAAAGAGTAAAAGAGGTCTCACATACCCAACACCCAGCTTCCCCAATGGTGATATCTTTATATACCTACAGTGCATTATCAAAATGAGGAAATTAATTGGCACAGTACAATTAACTAAGCCTTAGTCAGATTTCATCAGTTTTTGCATGTATTCATTTTTTTATATCTTTGTATATATTTTTGTGATATTTTATCATATACACAGTCTGCTGGGATTATGTGGGATCTGTCACTCAGTTAGTGGAGAATTGAGATCTTAAATGCACTGAATCTTCTGATCTATGAAGATGGTATATCTTTACATTTATTTAGATGATCTTTATCTCATCAATATGTTGATTTTAATTCATAAATGTTTTCCCTGGCTTTTCCTACTAATATCGTGGTGAAACATAGTTATGGAAAATCCAAGGTTGCATGGTAATTATAAAATTAGCTGTATTTTCAGTTTTTATGAAAATTCTCACTCTACTAGTGGTTTCTGACTTCCTTTGGCTTAATCTTATTCATTTTAAACCCTGAGCATATGTCCTTTTATTTATTTTTTTCCAGATGCAGTCTTGCATTGTTGCCCAGGCTGGAGTGCAGTGATACAATCTTGGCTCACTGCAACCTCCACCTTCCAGATACAAGCAATTCCCCTGTCTCAGCCTCCCGAATAGCTGAGATTGCAGGCGTGTGCCACCATGCCTAGCTAATTTTTGTATTCTTAGTAGAGACAGGGTTTCCCCATGTTGGCCAGGTTGGTCTTGACGTCTTGACCTTGTGATCCACCTGCCTTGGCCTCCCAAAGTTCTGGGATTATAGGCATGAGCCACTGTGCCTAGCTGTGGACTACTTTTAATAAAATTTGGCAAAAATGAAACGAAGACAAGGAAAATGACTATTTAAAAAGACATCCACTTTTTCTGTGTATCCAAAGATTATAACAAAGACCTTATAAACTTGGTTTACTTTTATATGTGAGAGGTATGTATTTATGTGTATTTTGCAAAACTCCTATCTTTTGAACTTATTAAAGGAAAATACTACACTTAAGGCTTACTTCATCCTTAAGTGAAAAATAAACAACACTGCTATATTGCTTAGGAGATCCTAAAAAAATTATTATCTTGAGGAACTTAAGCTCTTATATAAGGAAACAAAATCTACATAAATAGAACATCTAAGGAACACATCTGAGGCACTATTTTAACAATTAGAAAAAACAATAAAACTATAAATACTATAGAAATTTTAATTTAAGGGAAAGATGAGTTGACTTCCTAGAAGAATGAATCTTGACTTGGGACTTGAAGAAAAATTGGATTTGCAATTGTAGAGAACGGTGAAGTCATTCCAAAAGAGTAAATACGGGTTAAAAATACTGCTGTGGGACCTAAGTGGACAAAGAAATAAGAAGACAACTATTCTAAGGAGACATATTGGGAAATGTGGTAGATAATGTTTCACATATACAAGATACAGATAAATGAATGCCAATTGAAGAATTTAAAACTCACTTGACCTACAGTGTAGTATTTTTCAAATTAATTTCAAATTTCTTTTCTCTCTAACCTGCTTGGGTAGCTATTTAGATGGTATTCAGTAAGATTTATTTCTTCCCTTTCATCTTTGTTGATTTAAAAGTTACAGATTTTACTTTTACGCTTTTGGTGGTTACTGTTAAAATTTCATCATGTGTAATTAGTCTAAAGTTAACTGATCTTCCCTGTTCTCTTTGTGGTCAGTATGTGGATTTTAGAAGGCTTAGTTTCATTCACCACCTTCCTATTCTGTATTGTCTCTTTGGTTCTGCTGTCCTTAAATGTCCCAGTTTAGTTTTTATCATTTTATACAGACAATGCTTTTACCTGTAGGAGTTTTCAACTTCTTTGCTCACTGTTTGTTCTTGGCATTATATTCCTTCATTCTGGGTTCAGTTTTCTTTATTCTTGAAGCAGTATTTGGTAGGATTTTTTTTTCTTTCTTATTTTCCAGGTGAGGAACTATATAAGGTAAACTCTGTCTTCCTCTCCCCCTTTCCAGTTGTCTTTATTTTGTCTGTACTTTTAAATCGTAGTGTAGTGGAATATACAATTCTATCTAGGTTGACGGTTGTTTTTTCTTAGCACTTGGAAGATATTTGGTTGTCTTCTGGTTACCTGTTGTGCTGCTGAGTAGTCTGTTGTCAGTATAATTATTGTTCCTCGTAGCTAATCTTACCTTTTCCTCCCTATTTAACTTTTAAGATTTTTTTTCTTTGATTCTGGTATGTACAATTTCACAATGTTATGTGTGGATTTTAATTAAAATATTTATTTTTCTTTAATCTGAAGAGTAGCATATTTCCTCAGTCCTGGAAAATTGTGAACTGCAATATCTTTGATATCTTTTCTTCCGCTATCTCTTTCTTGTTTCTCTTTAGAGCTCCTATTGTATTCTTTAACTTTGTTATAGTTCACCATGTCTTCTTATGATTTTTCTAACTCTTTTTTTAATTATTATTTTTAAAATTTATTTATTTAACTTTAGGTGCATACCATATCTGGCATTTCTCCCCATGTTATTCCTCCCTACCCTCTCCTCCCTCCCCACCCCCGCTGTCTCGATTTTTCTAACTCTTTATTCTGTGTCTTGTATTATGGTTCATATCTTTATTATCTTTAATTGTGTCTGTCTAATCTGCTGTTTGAAACTTCCATTTTTAAAAAAAGTTTACTTTTTAAAAAATAATTTGAATTCACAGTATAATTGCAAAGAATGAGAGAATAATAAAAATAACTGTCATACACCCGTTCCAAGATTCACCAGTGGCTAATACTTCACTACATTTATCACTTTTTCTCTCTATATATACATATTTATTTTTCCTGAACCATTTGAGAGTAAGTTGCAGACATCAAACTCCTTTACCCTTACACACACTGATGTGTATTCTCAAAATCAAAGACATGTATTTAAACTGGAATAAATTATCAAAATCAGGAAATTTTAATATTAATACAATACTGTTATTTGATCTACAGACCTTATTGAAATTTCAGTGGTCCCAGTAATGTCTATTATAGCATTTTCCCAGAAATCAATCAATCCAGGAGAATCATACGCTATTTTTAGTTTATAAGACTTTCGTCTCTTAATCTAGAAGAGATTTTCAGCCTTTCTTTGTGTTTTTAGATACCTGCGTTTTTGAGTAGTATACATCATTTATTTTGTGGAATGCCCCGATTTGGGATACGTTTGGTGTTTCCTTTTGTTTAAATTCATGTTACACATTTTTTGGCAGAAATTTATAGTGATGTGTCCTCAGTGAATCATATCAGGAAGAACATGATGTTGATTAGTTCCCTTATTAATGTTGACTTTGATTATTCGGTTAACATGAGTGTGTCAAGTTTCTTCATTATCAGGTTATTATTTCTTCCTTTTATAATTAATAAGTAAATTGTGGGGAGATACTTTGAGACTATATAATATTTTGTTCCTCATCAGACTTATACCCATTAATTTTAACATCTGTGATGATTTGTACTTGAATTGTTAGTATAAGGGTTGCCAAATAATGATTTCCTAACTCCATTAATTTCTTCTACATGTATTGGTTGACATATCTAGTCTGCCACCACCTTGAGAAGACGGATTACATTCTGTTCATCCTCTCTGCCAGCCATGGTATGCAGCTCTGGAGGCTAGAAATCTGAGATCAAGGTTGCAATATATTGAGTTGGTTTTTCTGAGGCTTCTGTCTTTGACTTATAGTTGGCTGTTTTCTCCTGGTGTCTCTACATAGTCTTCTCTCTGTTTCCAAACATAAGGAGTTTGGAGTTTGGGATTATAATTTGGAGTTAGATATTTAGCAGAGAAGTAGGGGAGATAAGGACTAGGAGAAGGCTATTGAGTCTAGTTAGGAGGGTATAATTGCTGTTCAGACAGAGTAGTTGGCAAAACATCCTAATTACCAATGATTGAGAAGGTAGGAGGAAATGGTAACATTGTCTGTGGTCTGTTGTCAAGGAGTTTGATCATACTACTTTCTTCTAGTACTATATCATTTCTATCTTTCTCTTAGTGTTTTTCTCAGGAGTGTTGATTGAGCACCCATACTGAGCTGTGTACCATGGCTAGCACAGAGGATGAACAGAATGTAATCCATCTTCTCAAGGTGGTGGCAGACTAGATAGGGGACTAGTACTGAGTAATTATAGCGTTAAGTAATATGGTGTATTTTGTGATTATTATGTGATTCCCAATAAAAGTTCAGAAGATCAGAAAATTTGCAGCTCATGGCCAAATAAAGGCTTTTTAGAAGAGATAGAGTGAAAGTTTGGGTTGTTTGGGTTTAAATAGATAAAGTGGAAGGGCATTGTAGTTGAGGTGAATATTGAAGAATGAAGACCTGGTAGGAGGAGGAATAAGGAAGAAGAGATCACGCAGGAATCAGACCAAACTACATCAAATGATTTTTATCGGAGAACAATGGGGAATATTAGATATTAATAACAATAGTTATCATAGCAGATGCCATTTATAGCGTATGTACTATGTATTAGACCTCATTTTATGTAAGCACTTTATAGATATTCTAATTTTAATCCACTTCTCAACCTTACAAGGTAGATATTGTTGTTATTTCCATTTTACAGATACAGGAACTGTGACATAAAAAGAAAGGTCAAGAATAGGCCCAGGTCAGGTGCAGTGGCTCACTCCTGTAATACCAACACTTTGAGAGGCTCAGGTGGGTGGATTGTTTGAGCCCAGGAATTCAAGACCAGGGTGGGCAATGTAGCAAAACTCTGTCTTTACACACACAAAAAAGCCCCAAGTCAGTAAATCTAGTAAGTGGTGAAACCAGGATTGAATTTAGGCAGTCTTACCTCTAGACCCCATGCCTTGTAGTCACTGTTTTGTTGTAGAAAGGTAGGTGAGACCAGAATATGTCTTGAGAAACTGTCTCCAGGTCATAAATTAAATGTGATAGAAATAAGGGAACCAGCTGAGGTGTCTGATGAACAGAAGAGTGATAGTGAGCTACTTGATGGCAGGGACAACTTCTTAGTCCTGTGAGGGATGGATGTGGTGGAGAGTGTACAGTTAGTCCTTCATCTGATATTTCAGATTATGTGGAAGATGGTATACCAGTTAGGAGTGAATGGTAATGATGTGGATTAGATTAATGACAGGGGAAATTGGGGGCATAGATGACATGGAGAGATGGGAACGTTGAATGAAGCAAGATGTGGAGTTAGATTTTGGACAGATTGATTGAGGTGTAATATCTTCAAGAAGGAAGTTGTTGGTTCCTCTTTCTGCTTCCACCCACTTCTATGGGGCTACAGATTAGCAGATTTGAAAGAACTAGTGGGGAAAGAACGTCAGGAAGGATAGTAGACACCTGAGAATAAGAATTCTTCAGTGATGGGAGTGTCAAGGAAAGAAACATCTTTTGCTTGAGTTTTCAAAGGAATTAGCTGTTCTCTGACTTCTTCCTCACTTTTAATATTTGAGAAATTCATGGTGGCCAGTCATGATTGTTCATGCTTGTAATTCCAGCATTTCAGGATGCTGAGGTACGAGGATTGCTTGAGACCAGGAGTTCAAGACCAGCCTGGGCAACATAGCTAGACTCCCATCTCTTAAAAAAAAAAAAAAAAAAAGAGAGAGAGCCGGGCATGGTGACACATGCTTGTAGTCTCAGCTACTTGGGAGGCTGAGGCAGGGGATCACTTGAGCCCAGGAGTTCAAAGCTGCTACAAGCTATGATTGCAGCACTGCACTCCAGCTTAGGCAATACAGTGAGATTCTGTCTTTAAACAAGCAAACAACAAAAAAAGAATTCATGTTTCATGGTTTCAGTTTTTCCTTTGAATAGTGTTACTTGAGCAAATAAATGAAATAAAATAGAAGACACCTATGCTGTAAGTGCACATGTATGTGGAAGTTATGGTGTTTAGTTTTGGTGTTATAAGTTACTGAAAATTTCCCAGTTGAAACTGGCTAAGAATAATGGAATAGGTAAGAATAGTGAGAGATTGATTACCCATAATTGTTTAGAGTTTCCTTTGAACACTTGTGCATCCTTAAAAGTCCTTTTTGGATTCCTGTATTTTTTTCAGTGCCTCAGAGGTATAAGTGACTTAAAATCTCTCTGTGACCCTAGGCCAGGGGCTTCATACTCCTCTTCCTCCATTTCATTCTCAGGAGATGACATGGTGGAAAGAAGAAAGCGTTGAAAGTGCAAAGTGATAGGAAACTCGGATGGGATATGTCATTACTAAAACTTTTTCATCTTTCTCTTTTCCATGCCTGTCCCTGTCCTGTGCTCCACCATCTCTCCTGTAAATAAAACCACAAACTCCAAACCTTCAAAAAGCATTGAGCAGAGAATATGAAGCCTTTGGCAGAAACAGGCCACACACAGTTACGTTTACTTTTTCAATGCCATTCAGCTTGAACAAGAATAAATTTGTCATTTTTATTTTATAATCATCATGTTGGGATTTTTCTTTTGGGGTCTCTTATTTCTGGTTAGTGCTGTGATGTTAACTCACTAATACTACTAGGGTCTGCTAATCATAGAAGATGTTTTAATTTGGAATGTTGAGATTTTATTTCCTCCAGTAAACTGTTCACATGAGGTTTGACAAACTTTATTTTCTTTCAAAAACCAAAATTGGAGGTTTCTGTTAATTACTGGGCAGAGTTGCTATTTTTATAGGAGGTTTGTATTGTTTGTATTGAGTTTCTTTAGCTGTTTCTATCATGCTATGATGCAATATTTGAATTAAAATATAGAGAATATTTCTATAATGTAACATTTCTTTTATAGAAAATAATATAAAGTGAAATTTAAATAAATAGTTTTATAAGATTTTAGACAATGTATTTTTAAAATATAATTTAACTTATTTTGGTGGGCTTTAGAAGAAAAGTCTGTAACCTAATCTTATTTTATATGGCGGTAAAGGGATCTAGTTTTTTTTTTAAAACATCGTTTTTTGTAGAAAGTATTCACTTACTAATACATGATAAAATTAGTTGTTTTGGACGAGAAATACCTTTTTGTTTAAGCTTATCTTTTTAAAGTCATGCTACTTAAAACATCATTTAAAATGTTTGACTTACTATATAATTAAGTTTTTTTAAAAAATAATCTTTATTTGGAATACTTTTGAATTTATAAAAGTCACAAAGACTCATAACCCAGTTTCCCTTTTTTTTTAAACATGTTACCATGGTACATTTGGCACAGCTGAGGACCAGTATCAGAACATTACTGTTAACTAAGCTCCACTGTCTATTTGGATTTCACAAGTTTTTCTCTAGTGCCTCTTTCTGTCTCAGGATTCCATCCAGGATACCATATTCTATTTAGTCACTATGCCCCCTTAAGCAGAATTTTCTGGTGTATGACAGCTTCTCAGACTTTTGGGTTTTTGATAACTTTGATAGTTTTAAAGACTGCTTGTCAGGTATTTTGTAGAATGTTTCTAAATTTATGGTTTTTTGATGTTTTTTCTCATGGTTAGATTGGGCTTATAGATTCTGGGGAGAATGAAGTATGCATGCTGTTGACATAATTTATCACCAGCAATGTTAACTTCGATCACCTGGCTGTTGTAGTTGACCAGGTTTCTGCACTGTAAAGCTACTTTTCCCTATGCTTCTGTTTTTGTACTCTTTGGAAGCAAGTCACTAAACACAGCCCCACACATAAGAGGTAAGAAGTTAAACTTCACCTCATTGAGGAAGGGAGTATCTTCATAAATTACCTGAAATTTTTCTGTATAGATTTATGTCTTTGCTCTCATGTATTTATTTATTCAGTTGTTTTATATTAGTATGGATTTGTGGATATTTATTTTATACTTTGGGTTATGATCCAGTACTCCATGATTTATTTTGTTGCCCATATTGCTCCAGCTTAGCCATTGGGAGCTCTTTCAGGCTCTTTTCTGTGTCCCTTTGATAGGTCCCCATCATTTTGTTTTTAACACTTACTTTCTGGCACTGCAAGATGCTTCAGGCTCATCTTGTATGTTCTCTCCCCTAGTCTGATAATCAGACATTTTTCCAAGGAGCCCTGGTTCCTTTTATTAGAGAATGGTATTAGATACCAAGATCTGGGTCTGAGTATGTTTGCTGTTGGCATGTCATTGCTTCTAGGATCTTTCTCAGTAGATGAAGCTAGGAAATACATGTATATACTACTAAACCACGTATGCATACATATCTGTAATGTTTTAGTGTCTCTCCATCTTTATCCATTTTGAGCTAAACCTGAGTTCATACTGATGTCTCTTTATCTAATCGAGCATCACATGGTTTGTTCTAGCCTTCCCCCATTGCTTATCTATAGCTTCCTAATCCAGTAGTAAGAAACCTGGCTTTCACTGTCTGATATCCATTTACATCCAAAATTTGCTCAATTTCAGTATATCTGTATAGCTTTTTAGAAATTTTCACAACTCTCGTGTTACAAGTTGACAAGCCAAACTCTTCTTGTATTTTAAAGTTACTCATTAACTCTTTGAAATAATAGTAATTGACCGACCGCTGTGGACCTGTAATCCCAGCACTTTGGGAGGCCGAGGCAGGTGGATCACCTGAGGTCAGGACTTCAAGACCAGCCTGGTCAACATGGTGAAACCTGTCTCTACTAAATATACAAAAATTAGCTGGGCGTTGTGGCAGGCACAGTAATCTCGGCTACTTGGGAAGCTGAGGCAAGAGAATCCCCTGAACCCAGGAGGGGGAGGTTGCAGTGAGCCTGAGATCTCGCCATTGCCCTCCAGCCTGGGCAACAGAGAGAAACTCCATCTCAATAATAATAATAATAATAATAATAATAATTATATACCACTTACTCTGTGCTAAGCATATTCTGTGAACTTTTACATGTAACAACCAATTTTAGTTCTAATCCTTGCTGTGATATAGGAACTTTACTTATCTCTGTTTTACAAATGAGAAGAGAGGGGCCCAGAGAGCTTATGTGGTTTTTTCCCAAGGGTCCACAGCTAGTAAATGGCAGAGCTAGCAGTTGAACCCAGTCTGCCTCCAGAGTCTGTACATTCGGCTCTACTGCCAAAAATAGGTGTGTGAAAACATGGTAGTGTTGGTTATCATTTTTAAAAATATTATTTTTTATGCTAAGGAAGGAGAGGGTTCAGTGATCTCAGAAAAATCCCTGAAGTACCCCTCTGGATATGAGAGGGGACAGTGGTTAGAAAAGAGTAAATTTCTTTAAAAAGACAAACTTGCAGGGCCGGGCGCGGTGGCTCGAGCCTGTAATCCCAGCACTTTGGGAGGCCGAGGTGGGTGGATCACGAGGTCAAGAGATCGAGACCATCCTGGTCAACATGGTGAAACCCCGTCTCTACTAAAAATACAAAAAATTAGCTGGGCATGGTGGTGCGTGCCTGTAATCCCAGCTACTCAGGAGGCTGAGGCAGGAGAATTGCCTGAACCCAGGAGGCGGAGGTTGCGGTGAGCCGAGATCGCGCCATTGCACTCCAGCCTGGGTAACATGAGTGAAACTCCATCTCAAAAAAAAAAAAAAAAAAAAAGACAAACTTGCAGAAATGGAACTGTGTATCCTCACTAAAGGAAAAGAATGCTTGCTTTCTTCCGGTTGAAGAGATTGTGCCTATGAGGAAAGTAATTCATGCTTTTAAAAAATCTTCTGGAACCTTTTTTTTTTTTCTGCCCTCCTTAAACCATTCCATGAAGATTGCCAGATTAATTTTTCCTTCTGGTAGAAGCATGTGGTTGTCACCCTCTTCACATATGTCTCTTGTACAGAGGGGAAAGGAGTGGGTCAGAATTGAAGTTAGCAAAGGCGTTTTTTTGGCTGCTGTTCAAGTCAAGAGCCAAATTAGTTGAAAGAATTTCTTTATTAACATGCCAGAAACATCTTATCTATTCTGTTTTACCAGAGCCTGCTTAGCATTTGGTTTCATTGGTAAACTCATGTAGAAGGTTAGTTATTCTGAAGTTTTATTTTCTAACAGGACAGCTCCCCCAACTCCACCTTCCCCAGCATCTGACTTAAATTTTTTGACAGTTTTATTGAGATATAACTGGTATACTATACAATTTACCATATAATTCAATGAGTTACACAGACAGTACGACTCATATTTGAGTATTTGAGTCTATAATCAGAAACAAGATAGTGTTAGAGGGAATTTATTTTTCCAAATGTTATTGATTTATAATCCCCCCCACTCCCTGCGACAGAGTCTCACTGTGTCACCTAGGCTGGAATACAGTGGTGTAATCTCAGTACACTGCAATTTCTGCCTCCCACGTTCAAGCAGTTCTCCTTCCCTCAGCCTCCTGAGTAGCTGGGATTATAGGTACGTGCCACCATGCCTGGCTAATTTTTTTTTTTTTTTTTTTTTTTGTATTTTTTAATAGAGATAGGGTTTCACCATATTGGCCAGGCTGATCTGGAACTTCTGACCTGAGGTGATCTGCCCACTTCAGCCTCCCAAAGTGCTGGGATTACAGGTGTGTGAGCCACCATGCCCGGTCTTTTTTTTTTTTTTTTTAGACAGTCGTGCCCTGTTGCCCAGGCTGGAGTGTGATGGCGCAATCTTGGCTCACTGCAGCCTCCACCTCCTAGGTTCAATGATTCTCCTTCCTCAGCCTCCTAAGTAGCTGGGATTACAGGTGCCTGCAACCACACCTAGCTAGTTTTTGCATTTTTAATAGAGAGGGGGTTTCGTGTTTCTACTTTGACGTGAAAAAGCTGGTCTTGAACTCCTGACCTCATGTGATCCACCTGCCTCGGCCTTCCAAAGTGCTGGGATTACAGACAAGAGCCACCATGCCTGGCCTATAATTATTTTTATATTAAGTACTATTAATGAACACCAAAAGTGATTGTTATTGCCTGACATTAATTTATAAGGATTGGAGAGATATAAAAACCACAGGAACTTGATAAAGTGGCTTACTTTGATTGATCCTCATTGAAGTAATACGTACGATTATCTTTTCACCATAATTTTACTTTCCTTTCTTTTAATTGGCTGTCTCCTTTTTCCCACTCAAATTTAACGGCATTTAATCCCATAAATCTGTTTCTAAGAATTAAGTTGAAACTAGATTGTACTTACTTCTTGTTCACCAATAAGTGCAAAAGGATTTTGCATTGAGAATTCTCATTTTTTATTAGTGCAGAACGTGTCAAATTTCCCTTGCTGCTGAAACAAAAACAAAGTCATATCAGTAAGCATAAAAAATCTGAAGGAAATTTTAATGCTCCTGATGCTTGTTCAGTTGTAGTACATACTTGTAAAATGAAGCCCATTCATTTGGAGCTGTTTGAGAGCTGTAACATTTAAAAAGCACCTAGGAGAAATTTGGGCTTTTACAAGTACAGACTGTCATTTCACAGAAAAGAAAATCTGGTTGTGAACCATACCCAACTTAATGGGCCTTTGTGTCTGACTCATGGAGTTGCTTATAACTTCTTGAACTTCTCAATTCTCCAAAAAATTGTTGGTGACAGTATTTAAGATTCTCTATGAAGTTGGGTGGTTTAATTTTGGATAAATGAATTCCCATTTTTTTACGTAATACTTGGGTTTCATACAAGGTTCAAAGTATTAGATTGGTACATACTCTTAAGAGAATTGAGGCATAGTAGGCAGACAGAGTAGAAAATAGAGATCTGTAAGCAGGTGGTGGTGGGGGTGGAATGTGGGGGCCATTTCTTAAAAACATTACTGAAACATTTTCTGAAGAAAATGTATTCTTTTGAAAAATTTGCCTAACATTATTTTGTAAGCCGTTTTGGAATTGTCACTCGCCTCTTAATTCCCCCACAGTAGTTTCTGAAAACTATTTAATAGACGATTTTAACGCAAACTCCAAAATTCTACCTACTAACAGGATTTAGTAGTAAGATATAATTTTAAAGTTAAGAGCAGGATTTTTTCCCTGCATCTGGGGTACAGTGATCTTCAGAGAATTGGTGCCTCTCTTTGCTTCTCATTTTGGCTTTTGACAGAGAGGTTGGTGAGTGTTTCTGTTTTCTAGACTTGGCTATTTCTGTAGAGATTAGGAACATGTTGCTTATTGTAAAGTATCAAGACAGAGAAGAACAAAATCAAGTTTAACTATGACAGTGCTTTAAAGCTGCATGCGAATCATGTTCTCTAGCAGATACTCCTTGAACTACTCTTCTCTTGTGATCACCTTGGAAGGTTGTAATAGGAATTTTAAGTAACTGTATATGTTGTTACTTAAAGATGTAGATATTGATCTGAGGAGGAAAGAATAATGTACTTAGGGAAAATATCTGAATCTTGTATATTTTCTGTTAAGAAACAAGAAATTAAAAGCCCCTCTTGAGTAACAAAGTGATCCAAAGCGGAGCTTAACTTAAGAGCTTCTTAGCACCTATAAGATGGAGCTTGGGCATCTTGTATGCCAAGAACTCTACAGGTAGTTCTAAGAAGACAGTTGTTAGCGGACTCCCTTGTCTGCTGATACCGGGGGCCTACCTCTTCTCTGGTCTTTTTCTTACAACTTTTTCTGATTGTATTCACTTTCTATTTAGTCGGTATTGCTGGAATGTGTCACTCCACATTGTTACTTTGCATGTACAGTCAATGGATTCTCACAGTTAATTCCAGTCATTATAGTGACTGGCTGTGACTCATTTTTGACTGTCTTTGGTTTCACATGTTTTGCGATTGTGCTTGTTTTTCTCAGCAATTACCGGTATCTGACTCTGTACCCAATCCATTCTCTGTGCTGCACTGGAATTTCCAGACTTCTGCCTTGACTGCCCTCCATCATCATAATGATGGAGAGACATTAAGGGGAATGTTGGTCTGTTCCTAGCTCCCTGATTAATTAGGTAAATGACTGATTCAGTTCCTTAACCACTTAGGACTATAGTTTTCTCATACCTTTGCCTAAATCCTCTTCAGTTTCTGTATTATTAATAGAACTTGGTTACTTATGTGTTTTTCTCTTTCTGATACAAGGAATTTAGCCTGGGTCTTTAACTTTTACTATATGAAAGCTTTGATGAATTTCTTTATACTCTAGGTAAAATGGAACATCGAGATGTACTTTATGCTCTTTTCTAAGAAAAAAAGCTTAACATTTTGTAAACCTTTGTTGGATCTCGCCTCACTGGTCACTTTAGCTAGACAAGTTAGTTGCATGTAATAGACAATTAGAAAATGCGAGAAATCTTTAAAAATATTAAAATTGCAAATAGATACTATTTGGTCAGATGACTAGGAATTTAAGAATTGAGCCTCTTGATTGTCAGATTGTCAGATTAGAATTTTAGCTGTACTAGTTCTTATGTTTTTTCAATCTTGGACATGTAATTTAACTTCTTTATGCCTCAGTTTAGCCACTTGTAAGATGAAAATGGATAATGGTATTTAAATTATGAAGTTTAAATAATAAAGAATTTAAATCTTAGTACATAACCTTCACATAGTAAGTACTTCATAAATGTTAACTGTTACTGCAATAATATTTGTTCCTTTTCTTCATTGTCATGTAAGTTTGGGGCTATTTCCATGATGCTGTTTAGGAAAGGCCTTCAAGTGTTTCTAGGGTTTTATTTATTTGCTTGTTTTTATTTTAATAGCTTAATCATGTTCTATTATATCATCTAGGTATTTTTGTTTTGTTTTTATTTTCCCTCCTGCCTAGCACTAATCAATCTGATATTTTTTTGCATTTATTTCCCTTAACTGGAATGTAAGCTTCGTGGGATCAGGGCCTTCTTTGTCTTTTTCCTTGTTATATCTCCAGCTTCTGGTGTAGAACTCAGTAAATATTTTGGAGGAAGACTTTGCTACCATGAGACCATAAGCTGTTCGGTATATAGCTAAAAGGAAATGATAGTGACTGCAGCTAGGCGTGGCAAGATCTCCTTTAAGTCCATATTGTGGCCTTTTTCCTGGTCTTTTTCCAGGTCTGACCTGCTAGCTGTCGTTGATTTTTGCCTCTGGAAGTATGTTCACTGACTTAATTATTTTGGTCTTGTTTGACGAATCAGTGCAGTTTTCCAAAGTGTGTTTTCTGGAACATTAGATCCTTAAAGTGATCTTTAATTAGATTAAAATATTCTACAGTCAGATGGATTCAGGAAATGCTGCTATTCCCTTTCTCCTTTTGAAGATTCACATTATATATTAGCATATTGAAGAATGAGAAGTCCTCCATAGATAGACGTACTTTTTAACTTTGACGGATCATTTTCCTAAATTCTTTAATTAAAACCTAAACAAATTTTTGGTTTTTTTACCTAATGACTGTAATATCCCAATTCCACAGAACACACTTTGGGAAATACAGAGCTAGTGTACTACTGAAGCCTGGGCTACCCTCGCTTACTTTTGCCTTGTAAAATGATACGGCAAGGAAAGGTAAAGTGGAATAATGTATGTGACGTACTTTTGTGAGTACGTCATAGAGTGCCATAAAGCCTGTTGTCAAGTGTTTAAGCCTTCTTTTATTAGTCACCATGTAGATTTATAGCCAGAGTTGTTTTGTTTAATTCTGATAAACTTCTGTACTCATGAAAGTACTGGACAGATATTTGGCGTACCTAGAACTGAATGAATGATAAAGCCCTTGCCAGATAAAAACTCACTGGTGGCTGGGCATGGTGGCTCACGCCTGTAATCCCAGCACTTTGGGAGGCTGAGGTGGGCGGACTACCTGGAGTCAGGAGTTCGAGACCAGCCTGACCAACATGATGAAACCCTGTCTCTAACAAAAAATAAAAATAGTAATTAATAAATAAATAAATAAATAAATAAATAAAAGCTCACTGGTTCCATCCCCTTTCTCACTAGTGGTCATCAAGAGAAATGGATTTTCAGAATTGTAACTTTATGGTTCTATCATATAGCAAAGGCATAAGCACAAACCATATCTTTGTGTCCCTGTACCTAGCACTATACCTGGCATGTAATTAGTTCTCAGTGTAAATATTTAATAACTAAACTAGACACTGAATCCCTACACTATTCTTTCCTCATCCTCATATCATGAAATAGAGTGACTATTTAGAGAGGGAATGCAAATAGGTACACTCAATCTGGAATATGCACCACAATTTTATAGTATAATTTAAGTAGGGAAAACATCTGCCTTCATGTCAGAAGTGAGTGTGTCAATCTTACTGGCTTTCTGTCTGTACTCTGCTTTAAAATTGGATTTTAAATAATAGCTTTAACTAAAAATAGACACCAAGAAGACATTTCTCTGATGTAGATGTCCATTTCCTAGTCCTCACAGGAAATTCAGTTAAATTTAAGGCATAAAATTATATGGAGTACACCTTACTTTTAAAAATTACTGTTGAATTACTGTCCTGTATTTAAAAAGACATTGGATTCTGTTTATCTCCAGCTTAAGTTAAAAAAAAAAATCGCATAATGATACCAAAATATTTTGTTCTTCTAAACACAACTTCTCAAAGGTGTACTTAATGCTAATGTAGATTATATGGTGTAGATATGTTAATTTGAATGAAAAGATAACATACAAAAACAATTCTAGGATATTGGTAGCAATGCCTATGACATATGTGCATTCGATGTCATTAAACCGTATAGTCTTTTATGTAGTTAAAATGGCTATTCTATGCATTTTGGTTTAATTGCTATAGTGAGAATTATAGTGAAAAGCTTTTCTAGCTTTTCAAAACTTGGAAATGTTATCCTTCATGTTATTAAAAGTACTAGTTTTGGTCTTCAACCACTCAAAGACCTTTTTAAAAATAATCTTTTAAATATTTTCATGATAAGTAATTTACCATTTGTCTGTGAAAGAGAAATACTGCTTTTTTTTACACACTTGTGTATGTGTTCCAAAATTATGTAGTAAGATTTTTGGCTGTTAGAATGACGTGTTTATAATGGTTTTCAGTAGAGTTTGTTATTATAATGTATGAGCAAAGAACCAAAATTTATATAGATAGAGAGCTTTATAAGAAATGCTAGGATCTTCATAATATTACCAGTTGCTTTGTTACATTGTATTACTCTAATTTTCTAACGGGTGCAGGATGTTGCATGAATACAGGGAACTCCAATTCTCGATTGTGGCTATTTGTGGTATGCCCTGCCAATCTACAAAGGGTTGTAGATGATGTAGTGGCCTATTCCTGAACTAGAAATCAGCCGTCGCTTTAAATGACACATTAGCAGCTCCCTCCTCCATAATCCCAAACTACCATACCCAGACCTAGCTGTAAGTAGAAACTAAAAAGAGATTAACCAAAGTTACTTCTTCGATGTAGTCAGAAAAACTTAAAAGAATGTTGAAAAAGCAAATGTTGGGCGTAAGTATATGCAGCATTTTATGTTTCAGTTTGTGGTAAGAAGTTTTTCAAAGTACTTTTTTTTCTTTTGAGATGGAGTCTGGCCCTGTCACCAGGCTCAAGTGCAGTGGCATGCGATCTAGGCTCACTGCAACCTCCGCATCTGCCTCCCAGGTTCAAGCAATTCTTCTGCCTCAGCTTCCTGAGTAGCTGGGATTACAGGTACACACCACCATGCCCAGCTAATTTTTGTACTTTATTAATAGAGACGGAGTTTCACCATGTTGGCTAGGATGGTCTTGATCTCATGACATCGTGAACCACCCACCTCGGCCTCCCAAAGTGCTGGATTGCAGGTATGAGCCACCACGCCTGGCTTTCAAAGTACTTTTTTTTTTTTTTTGAGACGGAGTCACACACTGTCGCCTAGTCTGTAGTGCAGTGGCACGATCTCAGCTCACTGCAATCTCTGCCTCCTGGGTTCAAGCAATTCTCCTGCCTCAACCTCCCGAGTAGTTGGGACTACAGGCATGTGCCACCATGCCCAGCTAATTCTTTTGTATTTTTAGTAGAGATGGGGTTTCACCGTGTCGTCTAGGATTGTCTCGATCTTCTGGCCTCTTGATCCGCCCGCCTCAGCCTCCCAAAGCGCTAGGATTACAGGCGTGAGCCACTGTGCTTGGCCCAAAGTACTTTTAACAATGGAAATACCTTTCTGCTGTTTTCATTCCATCATTGGAATTAGCATTTAGAAACTATCCACTTAAGTGCTATTGAGTGTCTTCAATTATTTCTTCACTTAACCACATTGTCCTTTATCTCAGTGCTTGTGAATTAGACGTCTGTCTTTACATTTATTATAGTGCTAGGTAAATAAGGCATTTATACAGACTGTAACATAAACACATACCATGTAGAATATGGATAATAATTTTTAGTCTATTTCTGTTCACACTGTTAAATTACCTTGTTTTTGTTTGTTTTCAACTCTGAGTATATCTCAGTGTCTACTATGCTTTTATTTTTCTCTTCCGATTTCTGTTTTTTGCATACTAGATATTTTCTGGAGAAATTTACAGACTGGCTGAAACATCTAACTTAGCTTTAAGTGGTTTGTCATTGTTTTGTTTTCAAATGTTTCCCAGGCTGGATTCAAACTTTTGGGCTCAAATGATTCTCCCGCCTCAGCCTCTCGAGTAGCTGGGACTATAACGTGGTGCCACTGCAGCCAGCTTCCAAGTGGATATTTATTGAAGTCCGGCAGTATTAGAGTGGACCCTTGAACAACAGAGAGGTTAGGGGAGCCAGCCCTCCATGTAGTCAAAAATCCATGTTTAACTTTTTACTCCCCCCAAAACTTACCTACTAATAGCCTGCTGTTGACCAGAAGTCTTACTGATTAATATAAACAGTTGATTAACATATATTTCTGATGTTATATGTATTGTGTATTGTATTCTTGCAATATAGTAAGCTAAAGAAAAGGAAATGTTAAGAAATCATAAGGAAGAGAAAATATATTTACTATTCTTTAAATAGAAGTGGATCATCATAAGCGTCTTTATCCTTAAGAGGAAGAGGAAGGGTTGGTTTTGCTGTCTCAGGGTGGCAGAAGTGAAAGGAAAGAAGAGGTAGGCAGAGTATAACTTTACAGAAATACATTGTAGTTTCTGTCTGGTTTTTTTGCTTTTTCACTTCTCTAAAAATGTTTCTATATGGTACCAATCCTCCCACTCTTAGTTTCAGTGCCTGTATCATGGGAGGATTCATGTCATAAAAGAAGTCAAAGCAGTCTTGGATAATCACACCCTTTGGCCAGATTGCCTAATGCCACTTTGTTTTCTGGTACTGCTGCTTCTGTCTTCTTCCTCATGGTCTGGCACTGCTTTGGAAGCACTCATCTCCATCAAGTTGCTTCTGTTAATTTCCTCTATTGTGGTGTCTGTTAGCTCTTAAACTTCTCTAAGATCCATATATTGAAACCTATCACCCACCTTTTTTTTTCTTCCATATCTGCAATCTCGTTCATGATTTCCTTGACTGACTCGTAAATCCTGTGAAGTCACGTGCGACATCTGGGCACAGTTTTCTCCAGCAGGAATTTTTTGTTTCAGCCTGGATGGCTTTCAAGGTTTTTTTCTGTAACAGCAATAATATCTTCAGTGATGAAATCCTTCCAGACATTCATGACATTCCCTCTATTGGTGTTCTCTTCCATTGAGTTGACAGCCCTTTCCCTAGAGTATCATGTGTAATTATGACCCCCGACCTAGAATTAGAGAATGTTGTGTTTGGGTCTGAATTAGAGATGTTATGTTTGGGTCAAGTAGACCATTTTGGCATCTTCAGTGTTGAACTCCTGGGACCTGGGTGGCCAGGGGCATTGTCTAATATGAAAGGAACTTTCAAAGGCAGTTCTTTACTGAGAAGGAACTTCCTGACTTCACAGACAAAGCATGGAAGGAACCAATCCAGAAAAAGGGTTTTTGTTATCTAGGTTGTTTTTCTTTTTCTTTTCTTTTCTTTTCTTTTTGTTTTGTACAACCAAAAGACTGGCAGCTGGTATTTGTTTTTTCCCTTTAAGGCTCAAAGGTTAACAGCTTTATAGATAAGAGCGGTCTTGATCACGAACTTGACTGCATCTGCACAAAACAGTGGAGTTAGCCTATCCTTTCCTGCCATAAATCCTGGTGCTTGCTTCTCTTCTTTACTAATGTCTTTTGGCATTTTTTTTCCAAAATAGGGCACTTTCATCTGCATTAAAAAACCCACTCAGGGCAAGACACAGTGGCTCACACCTGTAATCCCAGCACTTTGGAGGCCAAGGTGGGAGGATCACTGGAGCCCAGGAATTTGAAACCAGCCTGGACAACATAGTGAGACCCCATCTCTACAAAAAAATAAAAGATTTAACCATATGTGGTAGCATGCGCCTATGGTCCCAGCTCCCATCTCAGCCTCCTGAGATGGGACGATCACTTGAGCCCAGGAGGTTGAGGCAGCAGTGATCCAAGTTCATGCCACAGCACTTCAGCCTGGGCAACAGAGTGAAATCCTGTCTGTCTCTACATATAAACAACAACAACAAAAATTTAAATCCTTTTCTTTCCTTTCCTTTCTTTTCTCTCTCTCTCTCTTTTTTTTTTTTTTTTTTTTTTGCTTTAAGTTGTTAATAGAAGTGGTAAGAGCAGACATTTCCCTTGTTCCTGGTCTTAAGAAGATACTATATAGGCTTTCACCATTTCCTTTGACGTTAGCTGTAGATCTTTTGTATATGCCATTTACTAGATTGGCACAGTTCTCTCTATTTCCTCTTTGCTGAGTTTGTATCAGGAATGGCTTTTAGATTTTATTTATTTACTTTTTTATTCTGTGGAGATGACCAGTTTTTGTTCATTTTTGCTATGTTAGTATGGTGAATTATATGATTGATTTTTCTAATACTAAACCTTGTAGTCTTAGGATAAATCCCACTTAATCATGGTGTATTATCCCTTCTAACATATTGTATATGATTTACTAAAATTTCAAGATTTTTTTATGTTCATCAGGTATATTTGTTTATAGTATTTTTGTTATATCTGTTACTTGTTATCAGAATAATACTAGCCTCAATTAAGATGTATTCTTTTCTTTTAGTTTTCCTACTTGAGTAGTTTACATAACACAATTACAGTATTGTAATATTCTGTTTTTCTGTGTACTGTTATCAGTTAGTTTTATATCTTCAGATGGTTTCTTATTGTTCATTAACATCCTTTTTTTTTTTTTTTTCCTGATTGAAGTCTTCCCTTTAGCGTTTCTTATAGGACAGGTCTGGTGTTAGTGAAATCTCTCAGTTTTTGTTTGTCTAGGAAAGTCTTGGTTTCTACTTTGTGTTTGAGGGATATTTTTGCTGAATATACTATTCTAGGGCAAAAATTTGTTATTTTTTTCCCCCTTTGCACTTTATGTCATGCCTCTCTCTCCTGGCCTGTAAGGCTCCCACTGAAAAGTCTGCGCTGTCCGATGTATTAGATCCCCAGTGTATGCTTTCTCTTGCTGCTTAAAGGGTTGTTTCTTTATCCTTGACCTTTGGGAGTTTGAGTATTCGATGCCTTGAGGTAGTCTTCTTTGGGTTAAATCTGCTTGGTGTTCTATAACCTTCTTGTACTTGGATATTGATATCTTTCTTTAGGTTTAGGAAGTTCTCTGATTATGCCTTTGAATAAACTTTCTACCCCTGTCTCTTTATCTGCCTCCTCTTTAAGGCCAATAAAGATTTGCACTTTTGAGGCTTTTTTCTACATCTTGCAGATGTGCTTCGTTTTTTTTATTCTTTTTTTGTCTCCTCTGTTTTCAAATAGTGTGTCTTCAAGCTCACTAATTCTTCTGCTTGATCGGTTCTGCTATTAAGAGACTTCTATATGGTCTTCATTATGTCTGTTGCATTTTTCAACTGCAGAATTTCTGCTTGATTCTATTTAATTATTTCAATGTCTTCATTAAATTTATCTGTTAAGATTATGAACTCTTTCTCTGAGTTATCTTGAATTTTTTTGAGTTTTCTCAAAACAGCTATTTTGATTTCTCTTTCTAAAAGGTCACATTTCTTGGTTTCTCCAGGATTGCCTCCTGATATCTTTTTAATTTTATTTTGTTTCATTTTTTGAGACAGGGTCTCACTCTGTCACCCAGGCTGGAGTGCAGTGGCATGATCTCGGCTCATTGCAACCTCTACCTCCTAGGCTCAAGTGATCCTCCCACCTCAGCCTCCCAAGTAGGTGGGACCACAGGTGCACACCACCGCAGCTGGCTAATTTTTGTATTTTTTGTAGACATGGGTTTCAGCATGTTGCCCAGCCTGGTCTTGAACTCCTGGGCTCAAGTAGTCTGCCTGCCTCCGCCTCCCAAAGTCTTAGGATTACTAGTGTGAGTACTGTGCCTGGCCTTGGGGTCTTATTTAGTTTCTTTGGTGAGGTCATGTTTTCTTGAATTTTCTTAATGTTTATGGATGTTTGTTCGTGCCTGGGCATTAAAGAGTTGGATATTTCTTGTAGTCTTTCCAGTGTGGGATTATTTGCACGTGTTTTTCTTGGGAAGTTCTTACAGATATTCAAAAGGACTTGGATTTTGTAATCTAAGCCATAACTGCAGTAAGGGGCAACTCAAGCCCGATAACACTGTAGTTCTTGCAGACCTGTAGAAGTACCTCCTTAGTGGTCTTAAATAAGATCCAAAAGAATTCCCTGGATTACAGGCAGTCTCTTATTCTCTTCCTTTACTTTTTTCTAAACAAATGGCATTTCTCTCTGTTCTGAGCTTCCTGGAGCTGGGGGAGGGGTAACACAAGGCCCTCTATGGCCACCATTACCAGGACCGTACTGGGTCAGACCACAAGCCAGCACAGCACTGGCTTTTGCCCAAGGCCCGCTGTGACCCCTGCCTGGCTACTGCCTATGTTTGCTTAAGACCCTGGGGCTCTGAAATCAGCAGCTGGCGAAGCCAGCCAGGCTTATGTCCTTTCCTTCAGCTTTAGGAGTTCCTCTAGGCCCCTGGTGGGTCCAGAGATACCATCTGGGAGCCAGGGACTGGAATTAGAAACCTTAGAAATCTTCCTGGTGTTTTGTGCTACTGTGGCTGAGCTAATGCTGTACTCAAATCATGAAACACAGTCCTTCCCATTCTTCCCTCCCCTTTCCACAGGCAGAGGAGCCTCACCTATTGGCCACCACCACAACAGGCTCATGAGGAGTACCGTCAGGCTACTGCTATGTTCACTTAAGACCCAAGGATTCTTCAGATGTGTGTGGTGAATGCTGCCAGACCTGGGACTCACCATTCAGAGCAGTGGGCTCCCTTCTGGCCTAGCGCAGGTCCAGAAATCCTGTCCAAGAGCCAAGGCTTTGGGACTCCCAAGAGCCCACTTGGTGCTCTACCCCACTGTAGCTGAGCTGGTACCTAAAGTGAAAGACAAAGTCCTTATTACTCTTCCCTCTCCTTTTCTCAAGCAGAAGGAGCCTTTCACTGTAGCTACCACAACTGGGCGTGTACTGGTTTTCACTTGAAGCTAGCACATGTCAGAGTCTCAACCAGGACCCACAGCATACTACCTGGGTTTTGCTGCTGGTTATTCAGAGCCCAAGGGCTCTTTAGTCAGCAGATATTGGATCCTGCCTGAACTGACTTCTTCCCTTCAAGGTAGGTGGTTCCCTTCTGGCCCAGGGTGTCTAGAAATCTTATGTGGAAGCCACGGCCTGGAATGGGTGCTTCATAATCCTAACCAGTCCCCTATCCTAGTGTGGCTGAGCTGATATCCAAGATGCAAGTCAGAGCCCTCTTTTCCTTCTCCTCTCCTCAAGCAGAAGGAAGGAATCTTTTTTTGGAGCTGTTAGAGGGGTGGTGCAAGCACTACCTTAGCTGCCCTGGCTGGTGTTATAATAGGTTGCATGCCCCCCAAGTCCACTGGCTCCAAGCCCCACTCAGCCCTAGGACTTTGCCTAGGGGTTGCATTCCTTGTGGCCTAGACTACCTTTCAGGTTTACTGAGGGCTCCAGAGTACTTCAGCCCATGGTGGCAAGGCTTGCCAAAACTCAAGTTCTGATTGTTAGTGCAGGCACTTCCCTTCTGCCTAGGGCTGATCTAAATGCTCCCTCCATGGGCAAGTGTTGGCTGAGTTCAGTGCAAAGTCTCACAATCACTGTGCTTTCCCTCCCTCAAGAACACACATTCTCTGCACCACACTGCCGCTGTGGGTGTATGGGGGACGGTTGGCGTTGGCAATTCAAAACTGCCTTTCCTACCATCTTCAGTGCCTCTTTCAGTGATATAAAGTTAAAACTAGGTACTTTGAGTGCACACCTGAGTTTTGGTTCTTATAAAGGTGCTGTTATGTGTGTGGATAGTTGCTAAATTTGGTGTTCCTTCTGGGCGTTCGGGGGTGTGGAATCTTCTGTTCTGCCCTCTTGCTCTGCACCTATCTTAAGAAGTATTCTTTTCGTTTTTCAAAAGAGTTAGTGTAGAATTGGTATTTTCTTCCTTCTGTGTTTGGTAGAATTTATCAGTGAAGCCAGCTGGGTCTGGAGGCTTTATTATTGAATATTTTAAACTACAGATTGAGTTTCTTTTAGAAATGTAGGGCTATTTAGTTTATTTCTTTAAGGAGTTTTGGTAGTTTGTGTCTTACAAAGAATTTATCCATTTCATCCAAGTTGAAACTTAATGGCATAAAGTTATTTATAATATTTTATCATTATCCTTTTAATATCTGTACAATCTGTATATCTCTCCTTCCCAACATTGATAAATTTGTGTCTTCTCTCTTTTTTCTTTCTTTTTTCTTTTTGGACTGTCTTTTTTTCCTGATTAGTTTGGCTAGAAGTTTATCTTAGAGATTACAGAGCCTTAATTTTATTGATTCTTCTCAAAGACCCAAAATTTAATGGATTTTCCTTTATCGTTTTTCTGCTCTATTTAATTGATTTACATGCTGATCTGATCTTCTACTTACTTGAGGTTTCACTGGCCATTTGCTTTACTTTAGTTTCTTAAGGTGGAGACTAAAGTCACCACTTTCCTGTTTCCTTTCTGTTTTTCCTTATGCAAACATTTGTTGCTCTGTTTCCTTCGAAGTACTATTTTAGCTGCATATCACAAATTTTGCTATGTTCTGATTTAATTTTCACTCATTAAAAATATGATCTAAAATCCATTCATGGACAACTGAATTTCTAATGATATTCCCATGTGGTAAGAAAACACACTTTTTGTGGTTTTAAGTCTTTTCAGATTTATTGAGACTTGTTTTATGATTGAGAATATGGTATATATTGGTAAATGTTCTCTGTGCCCTGGAAAAGAATGTGGATTCTGTTGTTACTGAGTGAAATGCTCTGTAATTATCAGGTCAAATTGAGAATATTGTTTGAGTCTTCATTATCTTTACAGATTTTCTTTCTACTGTCAATTATTAAGAGAAGGTTAGAGTCTCTGCACATTAATATTAAGAAAAGGTTAGGGTCTCTGTGAACTTGCCTATTCTTGCAGTTAAGCTAAGTTTTCCTTCATGTATTTTGAAGCTCTGTTCTTCATTGCATAAATGTTTAGGCTGTTATGCCCTGTAAATGAATTCAAACTTTTATCATTATGAAATGACAGCTTTTGTCCCTGGTTATATTCTTTGTTTTGAAATCGACTTAGTCGATGTTAATGTAACCACGTGGTATAACTTTCTTTTGATTAGCGTAAGCATGGTGTATCTTTAGCTTTCTTTTGATTAGTGTAAGCATGGTGTATCTTCTTCCCTTCCTTTTATTTTTTAACCTGCTTGTGTCTTTGGTATATGCTTTGTGTAGGTAACATATAGTTGAAGCCCACTAATTCATTTTCTTTAATCCATTCTGACATTATCTGCCCTTCAAATGGGAGTACTGCTTGCACTAAACGTTATTGATACAGTTGACTCCGATTCTGTCATCTTACTACTTGTTTTCTATTCATTCCATCTGTTCTTTGTTTCCCCCTTTTTTCTACCCTTTTTTTAAAAATTGGGTGTTCTTATTTTAGTGTTACTTTATCTCATTTATTGGTTTAATAGCCATACCTCTGTTTTAATGCTTGTAGTGGCTGCTTTAGGATTTATAGTAAATGTCAGTTTTATCATTGTCGGTCTTTGAGTAATTTTAGGTCATTTCACATGTGGCATATTTGAAAAATAAGAAATCTTCACCATTTCTAATGCTATTTAGTCTTTGGTGGTGATATATATTTTTGTCACTTATCATTGTACTTCTATTTAAATACTTTCCTTTAGTATTACTGCAAATATAAAAAGAGCATACCTACTAATTTAGCAGTAGTTTAAAAGGTAATATTATGAGCAGCTTACACTAATAAATGTGAAGACTTCAATGTGTGGATTGTAGAGTCAAGACTGGACACTGTAGTATTCCAGAGGAGAGATTATGGTGGCCTGAACTCTAGGGCACTAGTAATAGAAACAGAGAAGTTAAAAACATGCAACAGACATTTATAATTCTGTGACTGGAGGAATGGGGAGGGTTAAGGCATTGGGTTATAGCGTTCTCCCTTGGGAAGCTGCAAGGTGTTGGGTGGTGTCACTACACCTCAGGAATAGCAGGGTTTTTGTGGAGGATTAATTTGAGGTACATGGGTGTCAGTGGCATTGTCTAGTTGGTTATATGGGTTTGAGCTTACTGAAGTTTGGGTAAATTGTCTTACAACTTACCAGATTGTTTTTCTTTTTGTAAGTATATCTCTACATGTTTCCAGAAATATAAAATACCTTTTTTAAAAACCACAGTAAACCCTCCCCATATAAATATTATGTACCCAGCTAGATCTTAATTAGATATGAGAACAAAGATCCTACTTCAGCAGTCTCTTGTAATAAACACTAAAATGTATGCTTGTAACAGGAGCCCTTAACTTTTTGGCATAGTTTCTCTGTAAGTACTCAGATTTCTCTGAGTGATATGGCTGTGACTTAGTTTCTGATTCTCTAAAAGTCATTGCCAGGATTGTCTGACCGTGCTGCTAGGTAGCTAGGCAGACTTCACTAAAATACAGCCTCAATTCCTTTCATTTAACTGCTTAAGTTCCTAAAATACTTGAAAATGAGCTGTACTCATTTGTTACTGAGGTGTTACCTGTAGACTTTTGCCTTCCTCTTGGCTTAAACAAAACTCCAAGTCACTTCAGAGATGGAAATGAGATGGTTCCCATGTGTTTTTATTTTATTAAAGAGACAATGTGACGTGTATTTTTCCTCTTATGCATTCATTCTTTGGATTGAAGGCTGCTACATACTACCTCAAGCCTGCCAGTTTTAGCATAGTCCTAGCCTGACCTGCACTGAACTGGCTATTATTAAAACCTTTCTCTGTGTCGTCTAAAGTACTTACTGCCTGTCACAAGTGGTACTCTTCTTGCTGACTTCTTAGTGACATGTAAAATACAACAATAGCTTGAACAAGGCAAACAGCGTGGCTTTTTGTTACATACTACAGGATGAGTTTTCAAAGAGTATTACATTCTTTGGTTTTAATTGATAGATTAGAAATTTAGTATGAGCATGTAGACAACTGTAATTGCATTTGTGATGTTTATGTTTCACACAATTCTTCTTCTTCCTTTTCTCAAATGAGACAAGAGTCTTGCTTTGTCTCCCAGGCTGGAGTACAGTGATGTGATCGCAGCTCACTGCAACCTCTACCTCCTGGCTTCAAGCTGTTCTCCTGCCTCAGCCACCTGAGTAGCTGGGACTATCGGTGTGCATCACCACACCTGGCTAATTTTTGTGTTTTTTGGTAGAGACAGGATTTTGCCATGTTGGCCAGGCTGGTCTCAAACTCTTGACCTGAAGATATCCACCCGCCATGACCTCCCAAAGTGCTGGGATTACAGGCATGAGCTACCATGCCCAGCCAATTATTATTACTGTTATAATTTTAATTATTCCTGAAACCATCAAAGGAAAGGCTAACACCATGTTTTAGTAAATTTTTGGGGCCAAATGTTAACCATGCCACCAATGTCTTATCTTTTCATTTCAAATTTAATTTATAATTTTAATAAAGAATGCATTTATTTACATGGTTCAAAATTCAAAGTGCTGTTTTTAAAAAGTATCATCTGGGAAATCTTGCTCCCACCCATCCCCATCTTTCCCTTCTCCTTAGTTCATTATATGTATTATTAACGATACTTTAATTTTTATTAATTTCTGTTTATTCCTTTATGCAAAAGCCTAATTCAAATGTACATTCTTATTTCCAACTCCTTTTACTCAAGATAACATACTAATATTTTTCACCTTGGTTTCTTTATTTTTATTGCCTTTTTTTTTTTTTAACTGCATCCTATTCATTTCTTGGTATATGCCGTAGTTTATTCAAACCAGTCCTTTTGCACTTGAATTTGTTCAGTCTTTTGCTTTTGCAGGCAATTTCATAGTGAATAACATTGTATGTGTATTTTGTATGTATGTAAGTGTCCTGATGGTTTCGTTTCCTAGAAAGGTGTTTGCTAGATGAAAGGGTACATGCTTCTGTAATTTTGATTGATACTCCGTTTGTATACATTTTGCATTCCAGCAGCAATGTATGAGGGTCCTTGGAATGCCTCCTTTTCCCTGCAGCTTGACAAGAGAGTGGTTGGACTAAATCAGATTTTGCCAACTTGATAAGAAACACTATCTCACTGTATATTTTTTGTTTATGTTTTTGTTTTCAGCTTATCATATGTTCAAAGGCCATTTGTATTTCTTTTCTTTTTCACATACTTGTCCATTTTTCCATTGGATTATCTCCTCTGTTTCTAAGAATTTTTTATATGGGTGTATTTCTGGACTTTCTATTTTGTCTTATTGGTCTATTCATTTGTCACTCATACACTTTTAATTCTTTTTTTTTTTTGGAGGGGGGACGGAGTTTCACTCTTGTTACCCAGGCTGGAGTGCAATGGTGCGATCTCGGCTCACCGCAACCTCCGCCTCCTGGGTTCAGGCAATTCTCCTGCCTCAGCCTCCTGA
>NW_022436984.1:12771625-12810900 GCF_009761245.1 Sapajus apella | reverse complement strand
TTGACCTCGTGATCCACCCGCCTCGGCCTCCCAAAGTGCTGGGATTACAGGCTTGAGCCACCGCGCCCGGCAAATATAAATACAATTTTTTTCTGGCAGTTCATTTTTTTGTTGTTGTTTTGTTTTTTGAGACAAAGTTTCTCTCTTGTTGTCCAGGCTGGAGTGCAATGGTACCATCTCGGCTCACTGCAACCTCCACCTCCCGGGTTCAAGTGATTCTCTTGCCTCAGCCTCCGGAGTAGCTGGGATCACAGGCATGGCATGCACCACCACTCCTGGCTAGCTTTGTATTTTTAGTAAAGACGGGGTTTCTGCTTGTTGGTCAGGCTGGTCTCGAACTCCTGACTTCAGATGATCAACCCACCTCAGCCTCCCAAAGTGCTGGAATTACAGGTGTGAGCCACTGCGCCTGACCTAGTTTTAATTCTTGAGGCATTATAAAGTTATACTGTTAGAGCTGTTTTCTCATTGCTCTTCATTTTCAGAGTTTTCCTGGCAATTACTGCTTATTTATTTTTGAATAGGATCTTTAGAATCTGCTTTTCTAGTTCCTGGAGGAAAAAAGTTGATAACTTTTATTGGGTTTGTATTAATTATAACTTAAGATGAATTGATACTTTTATGATGTTTAGTCTCTCTCAGAATATAATTATAACGTTCTCTTCATTCATTTCTACTTACATTTCTTTAAAGGTTTTTAAACTTTTCTTCATAAGTTTGCACATTTCTGGTTAAGTGAAAATATACAATTAGTTGCTACTGGAAGTGATGTCTTTATATCTTCTGTTGTTATTTGTATAATATGTTATGTATATATAAAGACTTGATTTTTGTATATTCTTTTTAGAGGTTACCATCTTACTGAATTCTCTTATATTTGTAGTCACTAATTCTTAATGTTGTTTTAAAGCACAATGTATAGAGTTGGTGAGTACTATGTAGGATTTTTCTTTTTCTTTTTCTTTTTTTTTTTTTTTTTTACTACCAAAATCTTGGTTGAGAGATTTATTACACTATCCATTTTTACTGGTGTAAATACGTGGCATGATGAACCTCAGCAAGTTGAAAAGGAATCATTTCTTTATTTTGACTTGAAATTTCAAGATTTTTAATTGATGAAAAGTTGTCATTTATTGTGTTGAGGGTGATGTGAAATCCAACCATTATTGGTATGTGTTACAGCTTAGCTAAATCCAATAATAGTATATACTACTAAGTCATTCAAAAGCAAATAGTCTTTTAGATCAAGTAATAGATCTGTTAAATAGAGATATGTTTACCTTAGATAGTAAGAATCTATCTTTGATCTCTTATAGGAAGTGAAGAGAGATGTTTCTGGGCTAATATTTTTGCTGAAATTGTTTTATGAAAAGTACTGTCATGTTAAAAATTTGGGGCTCGAAGTTAAAGCACATTGTTTTGAGTAAAAAATATTGGCAGAAGTTCAGAAATGTAAACTGAATTGTATTTTATCTTAGTGGACAGTGGAATATTAAGGTATTGGTTTACAAATACTTGTAGGCTGGGTGTGGTGACTCACACTTGGGAGGCTGAGGTGGGTGGATCACTTGAGGCCAGGAATTTGAGACCAGCCTGGGCAACATGGTGAGACCCAGTTCTACATTAGAAAAACTTAAAAATTAGCTGGATATGGTGGTGCATGCCTGTAGTTCCAGCTACTCAGGAGGCTGAGACAGGAAGATGGTTTGAGCTCAGGAGTTAAGAGGCTGCGGTGAGCTAAAATCATGTACTACACTCCAGTTGGTGCTACCAAGTGAGATCTTGTCTCAAAACAGACAAACAAAACCCCACAACCAAACTTGTATATCCCTTCCCGTTTTCCTGATATTTTAATATTTAAGTATACATGTATTCTACATAATGAACACTGTGTCTGTCATCCTGAACTTTTTAACAGCTCTAGTCTTTTGTATACTAAAGCTTTCTGGCTTTAAATAAGGCATATATATCACAAAATATTTTGAAGAGTAATTGAAATCTCAGTCTCCCCCCCTCCTTTTAACTAAACAGATGGAAAGAATTATTTGATAGTGTTTTCCAGAGCCCTTTATAATGTAGCATATTTGAGCTTCTGATTCTTTGAATAATGATTGTGTGAAAATTGAAATTGGAGTATAGTGCGCCACAATAGGTTTTAGTAAACAAAGCTTTGTTATGTCATAGTTAGTAATAATGCATAATTAGGATAATGGGAGTGTCTTATATTTGGGAAATTACATTCGTCCCAAAAGAACAAAGGCAGTAAGCAGGAAGACAAATGAACCAACCCTGATAGTGAGAAATGAGCTGATAGCCTCATCAGGTCAAATTATGTAATTTTTTTATTGTATAAGAGTTTCAGAAGATTCCCTTTTCTTTTTCAGATTAAAAAAAATCCAGCATCATCAGATAGTGGAAAAACCTATTAATACTTGATGTGTAGCCTGAGTAAAACCATTATTAGGTAAAATTGTATGTGTGTGCCTGCGCATGTAGGTTGTTTGGTAAAATCCACTTTTTATATCTTGCTTAGATTTGTCAGCAGCAAGCTGTGTTGCTTAATTCCTTTGGTAATTTTTATACATACAGAGCCCTTTGCAGGTGGGTTTATTGCACATTACAATGTTAGTACTTCATTATGAGTTGGTGTTATTTCTTGAATGGAAACAATGACATCCATCTCTCTCTTTTTTATTAAACTGAATGTTAGAATGCTAGAAGGGTATATCTGAACTAGTATTTTATCTGGCCTTAACAATAATTGATATCATAGTGGAATCATTCTTTTATTCCATTTCTGTTTCAGATGTTAAGAGTTACATTGTGAGTTTCCTATTTCTGGAAGAATAATTAGAGAGTTTGATTCAAATTCCTTCTGACGCACAGGAAAGCCCCTTTCCAGGCCAGTCTCAAGAAACTTTGGGATAGGAGGATGTAGCACTGACAAAGGGACAAACTTTGTCCAACTTCCTTACTTCAGCCCTCAAAGATCTGTGTGGGATTAGCATGGAAAAGACAAGCTATTGCACCTGTATGTGGCCCTGAAAATAATATTTGTCAGCACCAATGAGATTAATTCAAGTTATTGTCAAAGCCAGTTGCTGCCAGGCCTTTTTCTGTTTATTCTTATCCTTGGCATCATGACCACATTCTGCCTATCTTATTCCCTGAAGTGGGCCTCTTCTTTTTTTCATGATCTGGTCTTACATTTTTTTCCTGTCCATCTGGCCAAGCTGTTTTATAACTTATTTGTGAATATGCTGTTTTGATACGTGGCTGGCTGAGTAAGCTCAGGTCTGGCTCTGTGGAGAGGAATGGACCTCCTCCACTATCACCTCTTCATATGAGGACTGTTGTAGATACCTCTGGATTAAAAGCACAATAGAAAAGATAGCTATTTATTCTTGGAAATAATTACTTAGGCAAAAATAATGTGGCTCTGGTTAATTTTTGTTCTGGAGAACCACAATCTGGAAAACCTGGGATAAAGTAGAATTTTTAACCTTTTCTCTCCATTCCCATTAAATGACCTTAGCTCAAGCTGTCTTCATTTCAGGCTTACCTTTGTGTAGTGTATCCTTATTCTGCCTTTCCCTGGCTCCTCCATTTTCCTCCCAAGGTTATTATAATGTTATTGAAGTAAAAGTCCAGCAGTAACAGAAGCAAATGAGATGTTGTTGAAGGGTGTTGGGAGCAGGAGAAATGTGAAAATAGTGGTATTCATATTGATCATTCTCTTGTAGGCAAATTTTTAGTGAATGGAGTAATGGTAGAAAAATTTTTATAAAGTGTAACAAAAAAAAGTTTCTAATATTGCTAGGAGTGCTTTGTAAGAGTCATGTTCAAAGCCTTGATGAAGCTTAGTTGTAAATATATTTAATTTACTTTGAAATTTTGTGTCATGAAAAAGCATGTGTACATCCTTCTCATTTCACTGATTTTAATGAAAGATATACAGTTGATCTTTCAACAGCGTATGCTTGAATTTGAACTACATGTGTCCGCATATGCGGATTTTTTTTTTTTTTTTTTGAGACGGAGTTTCGCTCTTGTTACCCAGGCTGGAGTGCAATGGCGCGATCTCGGCTCACCGCAACCTCTGCCTCCCGGGTTCAGGCAATTCTCCTGCCTCAGCCTCCTGAGTAGCTGGGATTACAAGCACATGCCACCATGCCCAGCTAATTTTTTGTAGTTTTAGTAGAGATGGGGTTTCACCATGTTGACCAGGATGGTCTCGATCTCTTGACCTCGTGATCCACCCGCCTCGGCCTCCCAAGGTGCTGGGATTACAGGCTTGAGCCACCGCGCCCGGCCCCATATGCGGATTTTTTTTCAACCAAACTCAGTATTTGTGTAAAGTGAAACCCACATAAATATGGCTGACTTTTCGTATACACAGATTCTGCAGGGCTTGCTGTGGAACTTGAGCAGGTGTGGATTTTAGTATGCTCAAGGGTCCTGGAACCAGCCTTCTGCATATACCAAAGGACAAGTGCATATCCAGCCCTCAAATAATAGGCACAAATCCTAGAAATTGGTTCACTCACCCCAGATTTAAACATAAATGATCTTAAATTAAAAAATGAAGTTTGACGCTCACTTTGGCAGCACACATACTAAAATTGGAATGATACAGAGAGATTAGCATGGCCCCTGCACAAAAATTATTTTAAAAAATTAAAATTTTAAAAAGTCAAGTTTGCTGTACATAGCTTTTTTTAAAAAATTGATAGATTCTAATGACTGCAGGTAAAAATGAGATTCTGAAATGGATAGGTTCTAAGTTTTATGACACATTTGAGAAGTATATTCTCTTGTATGATGGAAATTATCTTAAAAAGCCTGTAAGGAGGTAAATTTTATTGGGTAGAATATGTCGTGTTTCTATAATATACTTAATCTGGACTACCATCAGCTGTGTAAACATTTCATTTATTTTATACATTTGCCACCAGTTTGTACATTTTTTGTTGTTATTCACTATATTCATAGGTGAAGCCCTCAGTGATTTAATGAAAACATTTTCTAATGAGCTCACCTATCAGTTTCTCCAACCCAAAACAAATTGGAGGTGGGGATACTGTAAGCATCACACTGTCAGTTAAAAGTAACCACTGACAGCCTGATGAGAGAGAGGGAGAAAACCAAAATGCCTCAAATTAAACAGAACAGTCCAGATTTACTTAGAGAAGTGATTCTTAACCTTATGGATACCTGTCTTAGTCCATTTTATGTTGTTATAATGGAATACCTGAGACTGAGCAGTTTACAAGAACAAAGATTTATTTGGCTCACAGTTTTGGAGGCTGGAGAGTCCAAGAACATGGCAGTGGCATCTAGTTAGAGCCTTTGTACTGTGTCATCCAATGGCAGGAAGTGGAAGGGTAAGAAAGAGTGAAAGATCAAGAGAGCAGGAGAGACCCAAACTCACTTTTATAACCAGCTCAGTCTCAAGATAAACAACCTGCTTCCTCAATAATGACATCAGTTCATTCTCTGGCTTTATGGCGTAATCACCTCACCTGCCAATGCTGTTGCATTGGGGATTAAGTTTCCAACACATGAGCTTTGAGGGACTCATTCAGACCATAGTGACACCTGATGGAGTCAGTAGACATTTTTCTCAGAAAGAAGTGTAAACATTTATCAGTTTGTGTTCAGTGTCAGGGATTCTTGGGCTCAGTGAAGCTCAGCCTTGGGCCCCAGCTAGAAACGTGATTTAGTATAGGGGCAGATAGCTTTTATGTATCTTATTTAAGACTGTCACTTTGGGATGCTTTATAGATAATTGATATGATAGGCAATATTGAGTTAACAGAAAATGTTAAATTTTGTACCACACACTCAATAAGCATACAGTTTCTTTTTTGAATTAAAAAATATGCATTTTTTCACTTAACATTTATCCCATTATCTGGAAAACTTGGTCTTCATTCCCCAGGGATACTGGTTAGGGAAGTAATAATTCTGCATTTGCATTAAATAAGCTTCACTTTAACATTTTAATCGTTGATGTCCAGGAGCCTTTTTTTATTAATGAGATTATAAGTATCTCTTCCCAACTCCATGTGCAGAAATGCCAGGTTGGTAGGTTGTGATCTGCCTTGGTGGGAGTGTTTACACCACTAAAACACTACAAATCAATGCTCACTCTGTCTTCATTACCCTAAGCTGTCTTTTTAAACATTTACCAGCACAGAACTGATTTTAATTACTCATTCAGCAACATATTTTGAGCATCGGTTGTCTTCCAGGCACTGTTCAAGGTGCCAAGGATATAGCAGTGAATAGACTGTGTTTATTTAAGTAAATGTATTTTTCTAAATCCTAAATTTTCTAGAAAGTTGGAGGACTTTTGGGTGTCCTTAGTCAAATAATGATGGGAGATGAAGAGTCAAACAAAAAGTAAATGGTTTTCTTTACCTCAGAACTTTCAGAATCTTTTAATGTGCTGGTGTGCACAGTTGATCTCTAGGAGAATATAGTATGTATTATTTCTAATACTTAACCAAGAACTCTTTTTTTTTTTTTTTTTTTTTAAACCAGAATATATTTAACACATTTCAGAAATACTATTCTGCTACTCCAGGGCAGACATATCCTAGATGTTAGAAATTGGTGAATAAGGTCACTCAAGAGATGGATGTAGGTCAGAGTATGGGTAGGATTTCTGAAGACAGACTTTCCCATCGTGTTTATAGGGTGACTCATTTTTAGGTTGTGGATTAAATTATTTCATTGATGTTTTTCTAAACTATTCTGTTGTATTTTCATTTCCAGTATTTTTTAAAGGCATTTTATGTAAAGCACTGCTCTACTATATTATTATTAATCTTTAAAAAGTGCTTTTTCTTCTGATCTCCAATTTCTGCTTTGGGGACACTTAATAATAAATGCACATGAATTTCTGCCACCACCTACTCCCTGTTCCTAGATTTCTTCTCAACCCTGGGCATCCCTTCCTCTAGTGCCTTTTGCTGAAATGGGAATCTCTTAAACTCCATTCATCTAACATTTCATCCTTATTAGACTACAGTGTTTCTCAAAGGGTGATTGATAGGCTGTTATTGATTGAATCAGAGTCACTGGAGTGGTATTAAAACCGTAGGTTCCTGGGGCTCACCTCAGATCTGCTGATTCAGAATCTGTATGGTGTGGAAGCCAAGACTCTTGTGATTTAAAGCAGATCTACAAGTGATTTTTATTGAGTTGTTTAATTTCCACGCTGAGTTGTTTAAATTTCATTTTTCAGTAGGTGTATACAGTATTTCTCAATATAGGTGCTATTGGTATTTTTGCTAGGATTGTCATGTGGCACTCTGAAGGCACAACAGGACTTTTCAAATCATTGGCTCCTACCTGCCAAATACTATTATCATCCGCAGTTATTGGGACAACCCCAAATGCCCCTCCACATTTCCAAACACCTCCTTCCCATTTTTATGTAGGTAGTATCCTCAATTAAGAATCGCTGTTATATACTACTTTCATTATTCTAATTGTTGCTCTTAATAATTTAATAAACATAGCGAACCTAAGACCCCAAATTATTAACTCTGTCCACTTCCCAAACGGCTTAAAGTCTTTAGAGCAATTTAATTGTACTTCCACCTTCCCATTTCCATGATATTTTGCTCCATATTTGAGTTCTAGCTTTTAAACAATTGGGTAGACATTATTATTGTTGTTTTTACAGTCCTCAAACTTTATCTCTACCCAAGATTGCTAGTTTATTTGATACTCCTTGCATTTTAAACTTTCCATCTGAGTCTCTTTTGATCCTGAAATGTATCCTTTAGAAGAATGTGTTATTGCACATCTTTTGGCAGTGAATCCTCGGTGTTTGTTAGAAAATGTCTTTATTTTGCCCTATTTATTTAATGATGTTTTACCTGAGAATATAACTCTAGATTGACTTAATTTTTTTAGCACAATATTATTCTGCAGTCTTTCTGGCTTTTTTTTTTTTTTCTCTGAAAGTCTAATTGTTGTTCCTTTGTAGATAAATAGTCTAACTCCTTTTCTGTGAGTGCTTTTAAAGATCATTTCTTTGTCTTTAGTGTTTTGCAGTTTCATGTAATGTGTCTAGATGTGGATTTCTTGGTGTTATTGTTTTTGTTTTTGTTTTTGCCTAAGGCATCCAGTATTCCCAGGCAGTTTCCCATCCAAGTACTAACCAGGCCTGACCCTGCTTTGCTTCCGAGATCTGACGAGATCGGGCGCGTTCAGGGTGGTATGGCCATAGACAGATTTCTTGGTTATTTACTCTCCTTGTGACTGTGTCTCCTGAATCTGAGGTTTTATGTCTTCTACCCATTCTGGAAAAATTTTAGCCACTATCTGTTGAAATACTGGTTCTCTCTTCCTTCCTTGTTTAATTAAATATATATCTTCTTCTTCTATTCCTCATGTCTCTCTCGTTTTCTATCTCTTGCTCTCTTTGCTGCTTCAGAGCTGTCATTTTGTTTACTAATTTTATGTCTGTGTTCACCAGCTAGGTTTTTAATTTCATTTTTTATTTCCAGAAATTCTATTTTGTTCTTTTTATCCTATCTGCCAAGTTATTTTTGTTAGCCTCTTGTTTCTGACCCATGTGTTTATTTCTAGGGTTAACTTTTTAAAAAATCTGACCTATATATTTAATACTTTCTTTTATTTCTGTAACCTTTTAAAGCATACTTGATTGTAATGTTATGTATCTGTTAATTCCTAAAATTTAACTTCTGTGCATTTAATTTGGTTTTTCATAGTTTTTACTGTTCTGGGGGTTTGTTTCCTTTTGTGCCTGATAATTTTGTTCTAGGTTCATATCTGCCTAATAATATTATGTAGTAATTTCCTGGATTATGGGTTGGAGATGTGTTTATCTACAGAGAATTTGCTGCTTCTCCTTCTGCCAGGTGCCTTGTGTTACCACCAACCCAGAAACAAATTCATTTCTTGACTTGAGGCTCCTGGGCCCTTAAAATTAGTGTAAATTTTAACCCTGTACCCAACTGGGAACAGGCTTATGATTCTGGATTTCCAGGGAAGATACTTCTCCCATTCTAGCGAAGGCCTGATTTGAACAAGTTGCATTTTGTGAACAGAGCCCTTTTCCCTGACCTACCTATGGAGTGTGACTCTTAAAGGGCATTGCTGGTTTTATGCAGTGGTTCCAATTTCAGCTTTTACCACGTCTAATAAAAATCAAAACTGAAGTCCCTAGATTCCAAGTTTAAGCTAAGGTCATGTGAACTTTTGTTTACAGCTCTGATTTTATTCAGTAAAACAGATTATTTTAAAGCTATTTATACTATATCTCTTTGTGCCACCTGTGAATTTCTTTGCTTGTGAGTTCAGCAGTGCATGTAAAAGAGTGTTTGTTGTATCTTGTCTACTATTTCTAGGTATCTGTAATGGAAGGGTATTTTATATTGAATCTAACATATTTCCAAAAGTGAAATCTTGGAAGATATTTATGCACGTTGGGGTCTGAGCACCACTGGGCTAGAGATGCTGCTGCTACTGCTTCTATAGTGCAAAGTTGGAATTTGGTTACCTGATTTCTTATCCTTTCCTAAACTCAGTGCTACTGCTAAGTTTTATCCATATTATTAGTGTGGTCTGCCAGTTACCATTTAAAAGTGTTATTGATATGGAACAGGTCCAGTTTTGAATTCAAAAATTCAGAATTAAACTTTGAAATACAGATTACTGGTATGTTGGAACTGTCTGTACTCTTTTATCATTCACAGATTATTTTCCATGTCTGTATCAAATTATTATCTGCTAAGTGCATTTTTTAAAAGTTAATGATAGCCTCAATCCTTATTTTTCTTTTTTGAAATTAGGACTATGTAGTCCTAGAAATGTAGATCTTTAATTATCTGGTTTTAAGAAACAAAGAGCGATTCAGGTTAAGAAAAGAGAGGCTATTGTAAAGATACATGATATATGGAACTGGAAAGTTGTCAGGAACTCAAGGCAGCTTGGAGACCTGTTCTTTTCTCAAGGTCTCTTACTTTTCTCTGTCCATCTGTTGGGTTCTTGGCTCTTTATTCATTTTTCTCTTCATTGCATCTTTTCTCTTTCTTCAAAACTTCACTTCATGCCCAAAGTCCTGCATGCCATAACACTGGCATATAGCATGATTTCACAGTGAGTTACATTGTATGGTGGTGCTATTTCTCAGTATTTCCAGTTTCAAATATTTTAGAGTTGTGCTGTCTAATACAGTTATCACTAGCCACATGTGGCCTTTAAAATCAAAATTAAAATTATGTATAGGCTCTGTATGCTGATAACTACAAAGCATTGATGAAAGATATCAAAATCTAAATAAACAGAGACACTTGCCAGTAGTGTTTGTGGATTGGAAAACTCCATGTAGTAAATATGTCAGTTGTCTCGAAATTGATCTATAGATTTAATGTACTTCCAAATAAAAGCCCCAACAGCAGATTTTTTTTTTAAGACAAGTTGACTCATATGGAAAGGCAAAGGACCTTGTTGCCAAAGCAACTTTGAAGAAGAAAAAGAGGAATCACAAAATTATTGTGATTATAAATTTAAAATTTACTATAAAACTATAGTAACCAGCTGGACGTGGTGGCTCACACCTGTAATCCCAGCACTTTGGGAGGCCAAGGTGGGTGGATCACCTGAGGTCAAGAGTTGGAGACCAACCTGGCCAACATGGAGAAACCCCGTCTCTACTAAAAATAAAAAAATTAGCTAGGCATGGTGGTGCGTGCCTGTAGTCCCAGCTACTCAAGAGGCTGAGGCAGGAGAATCACTTGAACCCAGAAGACACACGTTGCAGTGAGCCAAGATCACACCACTGCACTCCAGCCTGGGCAATAGAATGAGACTCTGTCTCAAAAACAACATCAACAACAACAAAAAAAAATTACACTAATCAAGACTGTATGGTGTAGGTAAGAGATAAACACAAGTCAGTATAGGTCAACATGGGGTCCAGAAATAGATCCATACAAATATAGCTAATTGATTTTTGACAAAAGTGAAAATCAATTCAGTAGAAGGAAGATTGACTTTTCAACAAATGTTAAGAGTTGGACATATACATGCAAAAAAAAAAAAAATGTACCTCAACCTAAACTCTACACCTTACACAAAAATTGTCTCAAAATGTATCCTAAAACTAAACATAAAACCGTATAACTTTTAGGAGAAAATATTTGTGACCTGAAGTTAAGTGAAAAGACCTTGGGTGGCTTCAGCAATAGAAATCTATTTTCTCATAGTTCTGGAGGCTGGAAGTCCAAGGTTAAGGTGCCAGCAGGGTTGGTTTCTCCTGAAGCTTCTCTCCTTGGCTTGCAGATGGCTCCCTTCTTAGTGTGTCTTCACATGGCCTTTTCACTGTATGTGTGTGTATATCTCTGGTATCTCTTCCTTTTCTTAAAGGTACATCAGTCTTGTTGGATTAGGACCCACCCATATAACTTATTTAACCTTAATTACCTCTTCAAATGCCTTTCCTTTGAATACAGTCACATTCTAAGGTACTGGGGGTAAGGACTTCAATATATGAATTTGGTAGGGAGCACAATTCAATCCATAAATTCTGCAACAGAAGACACTGTTAACAAAAACAAAGAATAAGTTACAGACTGGAAGAAAATATTTAGCTGGGTGCAGTGGCTCACACCTGTAATCTCAGCACTTTGGGAGGCTGAGGCAGGTGGATCAACTGAGGTTGGGAGTTTGAGACCAGCCTGACCAACGTGGTGAAACCCTGTTTCTACTAGAAACACAAAAAAATTAGCCGGATGTGGTGGCAGGTGCCTGTAATACTAGCTACTTGGGAGGCTGAGGCCAGAGAATCACTTGAACCCAGGAGACAGAGATTTCAGTAAGCCGAGATCATGCCATTGCAATATTTGCAAAGCATATATCTGACAAGGGACACGTGTGTGTGTGTGTGTGTGTGTGTGTGTGTGTGTGTGTGTGTGTGTAGAGAGAGAGAGTGTGTGTGTGTGTGTGTGTGTGTGTGTGTATAGAACTCTCATAATTTGTCAGTAAGAAAATAAATATCCCAATTAAAACATGGACAAAAGACAGGAAAGCACTTTATTAAAGGATGGCAGGTAATCACATGAATAGACTAAACAGGGAAATGCAAACTAAAACCATCATGAAATAGCATTTATACACCCGTTAGGATGGCAGAAATAAAAAATACAGTGCCAACTCTTGGCAAGGATGTGAAGCAACTGGAACCCCATCATGCATTGCTTCTGGGAATGAAAAATGGTACAGTCACTCTAGAAAGTTGGACAGTTTCTTATAAAATTGAACATATACCTACAATTCGATATGACCTAGTCCCACTCCTGGGTATTTATGTAACCTGTATGCAAATGTTTATAGCAGCTCTTTTCATATTTGCCAAAAACTGAAAACAACGCAGATATCCTTCAACTTGTATATGGATAAACGGTGGTAAATCCATACAGTGGAACACTACTCAGCAATAAAAAGGAATAAACTAATGATACTTGCAGCATCGTGGTGAAAGAAAAGTCTCAAGACATTATATAATGAATGAATTTATATGGCATTCTAAGAAAGAAAAATTGTAGTCATAGAGAGCATGGTAGTATTTCCAGGGCTTAGGGAGGATTATGACTTCCAGTAGCGTTTTTGCAGTGATGGAACTTTTCTATTTCCTGATGGTGGTGGTAGTGGTGGTGGTGGTTACACAATCTAATATATGTGTTAAAATTACTAGAACTGTATCTTTAAAAATCCATTTTATTGTCTGGTAGTTAAAAACATTAAAAACTCCAAATTTTAAATATTTCATGGTGTACACACGTATAATTAAACAAAATTTAGTTTTTCACTTACACTGGCCACATTTTAAGTGATCAGTGGGTACATGTGGTATGGGGTTAATGTATCGGATAGCGCAGATACCGAGCATTTCCATCAATGCAGAAAGTTCTACTGGACAGTGCTGTTTTAAAGGAAGGATCAGCTTTGTCAATAAAGGGCCAGATAGTAATACTTCAGGCTTTGTGAGCCATATGGCCTCTGTCTCAGCTACTCAGCTCTGCCACTGAATTTTTTTTTCTTTTTCTTTTTTAAGACTGGTCTCACTGTGTTGCCCAGGCTTGAGTACAATGGTGTGATCATAGCTCACTGTAGCTTTGATCCCTTGGGCTCAATTGATCCTCCTCCCACCTCAGCCTCCCGGGTAGCTGGGACTACAGGCACATGCTACCAAGACCAAGCCCAGCTAATTTTTGTATTTTTTTGTAGAGACAGGGTTTCGCTATGTTGCCCAGGCTGGTCTCGAACTCCTGGGCTCAAGCAATCTGCCCACTTTGGCCTTCCAAAGTGCTGGCTGGCTGTGTACCAGTAAAACTTTATTTACAAAAATGGACATGTTTGCTGACCCTTATTTTAGAGAATTTGCCCTGTTTTTCGTGTTAGCTCAGGGTTTATTGGTAGAGTAATCTTACAGTTTACCATCCAAATTTAATAAAGCTTTTTTTTTTTTTTTTTTGAGACAGACTTTTGCTTTTGTTGCCCAGGCTGGGGTGCAATGGCACAATCTCGACTCACTGCAACCTCCGCCTCCCAGGTTCAAGCAATTCTCCTGCCTCAGCCTGCCGAGTAGCTGGGATTATAGGCACACGCCACCATACCCGGCAAATTTTGTAATTTTAAAAATAGAGACAGGGTTTCTCCATGTTAGTCAGGCTGATCTCGAACTCCTGACCTCAGGTAATCCATCCACCTCATCCTCCCAAGTGCTGAGATTACAAGTGTGAACCACTGCACCTGGCCAAATTTAATAATTTTTTAATTGTTTAAGACTACACATAAACACTATTAGTAATTCTACCGGTGCAATAGGCATAGGAGTACCCTGGGCAAAGCAGGGATGTATGTCACTGTCAGTTTTCCTATGAATTGGTTGCCCTTGTAGTGGGCACATACCTAGTAACATGATTTGGCTGTTTACCCACCCAAATTTCATCTTGAATTGTAAGTTCCCATAATCCCCACGTTGTGGAGGGGGACCTGGTGAAAGGTAATTGAATCATGGTGGCAATTGCCCTCATGCTGTTCTTATGATACTGAGTTCTCATGAGATCTGATGGTTTTATAAGGTGCTTTCCCCCCTTTTGCTCGACATTTGTCCTTCCTACTGCCATGTGAAGAAGGATGTGTTTGCTTCCCCTTTTGCCATGCTTGTAAGTTTCCTGAGGCCTTCCAACCCTGTGGAACTGTGAGTCAATTAAACCTTTTTCCTTTATAAATTACCCAGTCTCAGGCAGTTCCTTATAGCAACATGAGAACTGACTAATACACCTAGTCTAATCAACTATGGAAAAGCAAACATGAAACCATCCCTTCAGCAGTGAGTATGGGTTATCCATTTTCTTCTGAAAGGGAGTGGTTGTATGGGAGGTACCCTGAGGTTTGGTTGGCCTGGTACACTCAAAATAGCCTGTGTTTTCTGTCCCCAAGGCTTTGCTCATGCTTTTTTTTCTACGCCCTTTTCCCCATCCCTTTTTTCTATGTTTTTTGTATTTCAGGCCATCTTTTCAAACCTCTGCACAAATGGTGTCACCTGCATCCAGTCATTCCTGTAACTCCTTTTCAGGCTTACAAGTTGGTAGTTTAATTTTATAAAAGTCAGTAACACAGTGCTTTAAACTGGATCCCTAAACCTGGCTGTGTATCAGCAGTACCTCAGTAGCTTGAAATACAGACTCCTGGGTCCCATTCTTAATCGCTTGACCTAGAATTCAAAGTTTGTAGCAATGTTTTATTATTGTTTCATATTTAAACTCTTTATGTGATTTTTATGTAACCATCCAGCTGATTCAGTATTTGGAATCTGTTGATTTAGACTGAAATTATTTGATATAAACATTGACTTTTAGAATTAGAAGGAGCCTTAGAAATAGAATATTTTCACCTTCATGTTTTTAATTTGTGGGCAGAGGGACCAGGAAGAAGACACACGAGAAATTACTTGCTCAGATCTCATTGCTGGTTACTGGCAGAGCCAGGACTAAACATTGCATTTGTTTCCTCTCATTCAGAACTTTTATTCATATTCACATTGGACATCCCCTTCTACATAGTAAGGTTTGAATACTCCAAGGGGCTCAATACATAGTAGATGATGGTCAGATGTTTTACTGATAATGACTGTTTCTAACCCACTTTGTATAATACCTAGCACATTTTTTGGCTCGTAACGATTGCTGCTTGAATATGTTGTTAACCCTCAGTTCACACTCAAGGAATGCCTTTCTGATAGTTGGAGATTACTTCAACGATCAGCGTGAAATCATCTCAGAAAAATTCTTTCCAAAACTAGTTCCAATCTGAATGGCCTCTAAAAGGCTTACTGAACCAAACTGAATTCTGGTATGGCTTTGAAAGTTGTTACTTTCCAAGAACCCCTCTAAGCCTAGATCAATTTAGGCCTGTAGGGTTTTCCTCACTAGTACACTTCCATTTGAGAAAGGTTACCCAGAATCTACGAGATTGTGGGGTGGGAGAGGCGTATACCAAAATAAGGCGTGGGACCAGGGTCAGGAAAAGGCTTGTGGGAAGTTATGGTAGCCTAAGCTGAGCTTCAAAGGATGTTGTAGGCCAGGGGAGGGAGTTGGAACAAAAGCATGGACAGCTTTGGGGAATGGCAAGTTGTTTAGTTTGACCAGAGGATAAATTAGAAGTTAGGGAGCGACTAGAAGTATAAATGGGGGCCAGGTTAAAATGCAGTATTTTACAATTTCATATCCACATGCAAAAGAATGAAACTGAAGCCCTATCCGACACATAAAATTCACTCAAAAGTAGATTATAGACTTAAATTTAAGAAAACTATGGAACTCTTAGCAAAAAAAAAAAAAAATCACAGGAACAAAATATTTGTGACCTTGGATTAGGCAAATAGTTTCTTAGCTATAACACGTAAAATACAAGAAACAAGAATTAGTTAAGTTGGACATCATCAAAATGAAAAAATGTTGTGTTTCAAAGGATACCCATAAGAAAATGAAAAGACGGCCCACAAAATTGGAGAAAATATTTGCAAATCATGTGACTGGTAAGGGATTTATATCCAAAATATATATAAATAAACAATTTAAAATGGACAAAGAATTAGATAATTCTCCAAAGAAGGTATTCAAATGGAAAATTGAAAACAGGTCCACACAAAAATGTGTACACTGATGTTTATAGGACTGTTATTCATAATAGCCATAAAGTGGAAACAACCCAAATATGGTGTTTCCATAGAATGGAATACTATTTGGCAGTAACACGTAAGTGAGTTGGAGACATGGATGAATCTGAAAACATTACACCAAGTCAAGGAAACCAGTCACAAAGGACCATGTATTATTTGATCCCATTTATATGAAATGTCTACAATAGTCAAATCCATAGAGATGGAAAGTAAATTAGTAGGGTGCCAGGGATTGAGAAGCAGAGGAATAGGGAGTGACTGCTAATGGGTCTGGGGTTTCTTTTTGAGGTGATGAAAATGTTTTAAAATTGAATGGTATAGTTACATAACTCTGAATATACTAAACACCACTGAATCATACACCATGAAAGAGTGAACTTCATGGTATGTGAATTCTATTCCAATAGAGCTGTTATGAAAAGTGCTGTGTTTAGTGAAAACTTTAAATACTCTGACAGGGAATTTGGATTTTTGTCTTTAAAGCAATGGTGTGTACTCCCGTGGAGTTGTAAGTCGAGAACAGCATGATGAGAACATCACTGTGGGAGCATTTGAAGAATGGTGGTCAGATCAGTGATGCGGCAGACTAGATCAAGCTGCTTAGAATATTTTATTCTGTTTTCTGCCCTTAACAAGTATGAACATTTTACGTTACTAATTCTGAATTCAAAATTTTTAACTTTACACATGTTCATATTTTATAATTTCTATCTTGCTCTCATTTTTTAAAAATGAACTGTTCAAGGTGATTGAAAAAAGAATAGCAGTTGCAGAATGTTAGAGATAATACTGATTTTTAAATTTACCTTTGTGTGTAACCTTGACTACTGTCAATTTACAGATAGCAAAATATGATTTATTTTAGCCGGAAGACCAAGATTCTTGGTGAATCATAATGCTTTAAAGACCATTCATTAATAAACATGGATTTTGATAAGGAAAGCCTTAGAAGTGAAGTTTCTTAAGGGCTTTTAATTATCTCTTTCCCCTTCTTTTTGTGAAATATCTAAAAACTGCCAAATAAATTACATATTTGAAGATATTTCTAACGTCATAGAAGGCAAAGAACAGTAATCATTTTAGCTCTATGTTTAATTAATCCTAAAGAACTGTAATTTAAAAACTGTTAGCCTTTAGGAAATTGTAGACTGATTTACCTTTTGAAATAATTGTATTCATAAGTCAACCCTATAGTAAATATTGACTTTGTAAACCACTTATCAGTAGTTAGTGTCATATTTTTTCTGTTAAATATATGCTGATGTTAACTATTAGTAAATCTATTTTTAGAAGAGTACATTGTGTACTGCAACCATTTTGGACAGATACTGTATAACTTGTAAATAGAGAGTGTGCCCTCCTGTGGTCATTAGGAACAAAATCTCAGCTATAATCACCCTAGCTTTCTGAGTTTACATTTGTCTGCTCTTCCGTAGTAGAATTACCCATAATCTCAATTTCTTCTCAATAAGTAAAAAACCATAGCATGATGGCAGTTGTCTTATTTGGTGGAGATGCTAAGAAAATAAAAGGACAGTGGGTAAAGGAGAAGCCTACTAGAGAAAAGATATCAGTGTGAGGAGAGGCAAGTAGTTGTTATAGTGCTTGAGAAGCTTTATGACTATTATACCTGAATATTGTTCAGGTACACCCTGCCTCTTTTACAGAATGCTCCCAGAATGATATTCTGTTTTTTTTTTCTATTTGATCATTTATGTATCTTTTGATCCTAGAGAAAGGAACAAGTATCCAGCACTGTCTGTTTAAAACATCTATCGCATTTTATGGAAATCAAGTTTAATTTGAAATAAGTGTTCAAATGTTTTGTACTGCCTTGAGTGTTTATTAGTTATGGGGATTTTGTTTGAAGGAACAATTTTTAAATGAATTTTCCCTGCAAATTTTATTTTATTAATTTATATGAGATCTTTTAATATCTTTGTTAGAGTTAAATGGTTAAATTTTATGTTTTCAGCAGTGGCTGTGTCTCATATCTTAAGATCCTTGGCTGGCATTTTTAGTGCCCTAGTATTCTTAGAAGAATTCCACTATTAATGGTGTTATCACCTCTTGCCAGGTCTTCACCAGTCCATTAATAAGGGAGTGTTGCAACTAGGAATAATCCTGGTCATATGAATGGATCTTTCTGTGATCAGGGAATGGTATATATTGTTTTTCATTGGTAATATGAAAATTAATTTATTAAGTTTCAGTTAACAGTTTAAAATATCAAGTTGAAAATTCTGATCCAATTATAAAGCATTTTGAAATGACAGTTGCTGCCATTTTAATATAGTTTCTGCCTATTTAGATACATAATTACACGGTTGTAAATGCCAGGAACCTAATATTATGATTTGATTTTTTAAAGTGATTTTTAATATATGGCTTACAAAAATAGATTTGTTTTGCATTGAACTACATGTATTTGACTGTATCATCAGGTGTGTTTAAAAGGATGCAGGGGGCCCGTTTTCATAATTATATACACAATCGTGTTAGCCTTTCATATCCTATAGCTTTTAAATGAAAAATTTAAGGCTAATTAGCTCAACTAGCCTTTGAATGAATAGCAGTACAGTGTAATGCTTAAGGCTCAGGCTATGGAGTTAGACTGAATCCCAGCATTTTCAGCTTACTGGCTATATGCCCTTGTTAAGTTCTTTCGAGTTCTGTGTCCTTTAGTTTCCTCACTTTCAAAATGAGAATAATATCAGTACCTACTTTATAAGATTGTTGTGAGGATTAAATGAATTAATATTAAAATATTTAGGACAGTGCCTGACATATCCATACTAAGATCTGTGTGTATGTTAACTATTAATATTATTATTGCCAATATTAAATTTATACATTAAAGTTGAAGTTTATTGTGAAGGATAAACTTTGTTTTGTAAATATAAATCCTACTTGCATTTATTTAAAAATATTTTTATATAACTGAAAACAGCTAAAATGCAGTTTTATTTGCTTTTTGTGAAAGCTTTCTTCACAATAATCCTTTTTTTCCTTTTTTGTTTCCTTTTAGGCACGGAATGTTAACACTGGTGAATTAGCAGCAATTAAAGTAATAAAATTGGAACCAGGTAAATGATTTGAAATTTGTATTTTCTTATTGCGAGAAAGCCATTGGATAACCTAAGGCTTATTTTAATGATGTTTCGTCAACATCCTCTTGTTTTCCTCAACATCTTCTGGGATAAATAGAACCGGTTGTATGCTCTTTCCTCCACTTCTTTGAGTTCTGCATACACCTTGCTCAATTCTTCCCTGAAAAATAACTTATAACTGAGAGAGAAGGGGAACTCCTGAAAAGCCTTTGTTCTTTCTGAACTCAGTTAAGCTAACTTGTGACAAGCTGATAGTGGTTTATTTCCAGGTCAACGTCTTGTGGTGTCACTGTGATATAGTGGAAAAAACAGAACTGAATTTGGGTATTTGTAGTTCAGTTTGTCTCCGACTCTCTTGCTCTGTGAACTTGGACAAATAGCTTCATGTCTCTGAGTTTCAGTTTTCTTGGTAGATCTAGTTTCCACATTCTGTATTTCATTTGTATCCCAACAGTTACCTACCAAATTGAGCAGCTTATTATAAAGCCCCTTAAAACTACATATTTTTTGTCTGCTTCAACTATGTTCTTTGAATTCCCCCTGCTTCTCTCAAAACCCACATTTTTAAAAGCTAACTATTCATTCTTGTTTATTCTCTCTTAGAAACCCCTTCCTAGTCTTTCGTCTTCCTACCGTAAGCAAGTCTGTAATTGTGCTAGTGTGTAGACTGAGTTCCATAACAATTAGTGCTTTTCTGATGACTTCTTACTTTACAAGCTGATAGTGAGAGTTTATTGGTAAAACATGGTTTAGCTCCAGTATGAACAGAAATCCATTCAGAGACTTTTCAAGGGTGGAAAAACTTTTTCTGTTTTTTATAAAAAGAAAAGACTAAATAGCCAATACTTTAGTCTTTGTAGGCCATGTATGGTCTCTATATACAGTTCTCCCTATTTCCCTGTAGTTTGCTCACTCCTTATTTAGAGGATCAATAAACTTTTTAGAAGTGCTATTAAAATGAAAATTAAGGATGTACTGACTGACTGTGATCCAACCACACAGAAATATAATGAATTTTTTAAAATTTCCAGCTGTACACATTTGCAGATTTTATACAGTCATTATATTCTAAACATCACAAGACAAGATGTTTTTCTTTTTTCTGAATCTCCTATTCTTCAATTTGTAAGAAATTTGAGAAGGATATTTGAAATTGTTGAAATGTTAACTACAAAAGGAGAGATTTGGCATTTAAAGCAAGGCCTTCATTTTTAATCTTTAAGAAGTGACTGTTACTTAATGAAATGGTTCTAATGAGAAGTATTTTGTATGTATACATAATTCCCTCAAATCACCAAATTACCTTCTTTTTCAGGAAGCCTTCCCTGACCATGAGTCTGATTAAGATGACTGCTGACTGAATAGCTCTGCTGTAGCACTGACCATAGCTATATTGTCATTCTAGACTTGCCTTTCTTTATTGCTAAGTTTTAATAAAATTTGTGACCCCAGCACTGAGCTTAGGGCCTGGCACATAGAACTCATTCCATACATCTTAAAATTTCCTTTAGAAAATTAAAAACTTGAAAAAGCTTACTGTTCAAGTCAGTTGTTTTCTGTTCATGAAATGTTCAAGTTGTTACACTGTTAGTCTTCAACACTGCCATGAATATATTTATCAATGTATTAAAAGTAAAATATACAACTGTACAAAAGGAAGAAAATAAAAATCATTTGTATTCTACCACCCAGAGAAAACAAGAGTTATCACCATAAATATGTTTCATCTGTTATGGCTACCCATTTCCTCCCCTGCCCCGCCACCAGTTATTTTAATCCCTCAATCATATAATTTTAGCCCATAGTAGTTTTGTATATATGCCTGAAGTATAAGTATGCAAAATATAATCACAAACAGGAACCCTCATGCACAGCTGGTGGAAATGTAAAATGGTACAACCACTTTGGAAAACAGTTCCTCACTTCCTTAAAATGTTAAACATAAATTTGCCATAATGACCCACCAGTTATTCTCTTGTGTATCTACCGACACGATGATTTCCATGCACAAATGTTTATAGTAGCATTATTCACAATATGTCTCAAAATTGGAAACAACCTACCTGCCCATCAACTGGTGAATGAATATGTTGTATCAATACAATTGAATACTATTAAACAATAAAAACAAGTTGCTGATATATGATATAGCGTAGGTGACCAAAATGTGCTAAGTGAAAGGAGCTAGACACAAGAAACTTAATACTGCATGATTCTGTTTATGTGAAAGTTTCAGAAAAGGCAAATCTGTGGTGTCAGAAAGTTAATCTGGTGAGCTGGGGACAGAGGGGTGGACTAACAATTATTGGATGTGATGCTTCTACAACTTGGTAAACTTACTAAAAACACCATTGAATCATACACTTGAAATTGTTGAACTATCTGATTTTAAAGTATGCCTTAATAAAATTATTAAAGATATATAACTAAAACCATTAACAACATTGCAGCTTTGAACTCCTGGGCTTATGCTGTCCTTCCACCTCAGCCTCCTGAGTAGCTACCACACCCAGCCAACTTTTATTTCTTGTAGAGACGAGGTCTCACTGTGTTGCCCAGGCTGCTCTTGAATACCTGGTTTCAAGTGACCTCTCACCTCAGCCTTCAAAACTGCTAGGATTACAAATATGAGCCACTGTGCCTAGCCTAAATTAGAGTTTTGATGGCCAGTCTTCTACTGTTTGTAAACAAAAATTAAGTCAGAAATTGTCTAGTGCAACATGTTGGATTTTAAGAATTTCTGTCTTGAGCTTGTTACTTTTTCCTTTTTTTTTTTTTTTTTTTTTTAACAACTGATAATCAATTTGAACATGAAGCAAAATAAAACCTTATTTAGACATTTTGACCAAATTGTTTAAATGTTAAGTTACCCCAAGGTGTCTGACCATTGCTTCTTATCTTATTCATGTAGATTTATTGATTGATTGATAGATTGAGATGGAGCCTTGCTCTGTTGCCCAGGCTGGAGTGCAGTGGCATGATCTCAGCTCACTGCAACCTCCACTTTCCCGGTTCAAGTAATTCTCCTGCCTCAGCCTCTTGAGTAGCTGGGATTACAGGGGCACACCACCATGCCTGACTAATTTTGGTATTTTTAGTAGAGACGGGGTTTCTCCATGTTGGCCAGGCTGGTCTCGAATTCCTGACCTCAGGTGATCCACCTGCTTCTGCCTCCCAAAGTGCTGGAATTACAAGCCACCGCACCCGGCCTAATTTAATTTTAATTTTTAAATTTTTTATTGTTTTGAGACAGAATTTTGCTCTGTCACCCAGGCAGAAATACAGTGGCGTGATCTTGGCTCACTGTAATCTCCACCTCCCAGGTTCAGGCGATCTTCATGAATAGCTGGGACTACAGGCATGCACCACCACTCCTAGCTACTTTTTATAGTTTTAGTAGAGACAGAGTTTCATCATGTTGGCCAGAATGGCCTTGAACTCCTGGCATCAAGTGATCCACCTGCCTGGGCCTCTGGAAGTGCCAGGATTACAGATGTGAGCCACTGACCTGCCTGTTTTTTATTTATGTGGGCACATAGTAGGTGTATGTATTTCTGGGTTACAGGAGATACTATGATGCAGGTATGCAATGCATAATAATCACATCAGGATAAATGGGGTATCCATCACCTCAAGTATTTATCCTTTGTGTTTGAAACAGACTGATTATACTCTTCTATTTATTTTTAAATGTATGATTTGATTTTTTTTTTTTTTTTTACTATAGTCACCCTGTTGTGCTAGCAAATACTAGGGCTTATTCATTCTTTCTAATTTCTTGTACCAATTAGCCATCTCCACATCCCTCCCACCCCTCAACCCTGTAAGCTTCTCAGCCTATGGTAACCATCCTTCTACTCTCTATCTCCAGAAGTTCAATTGTTTTGAGTTTTAGCTTCAAATGAGAACATGTGATATTTGTCTTTCTATGCCTGGCTTATTTCTTTTCTTTTTCTTTTTTTTTTTTGGGGGGGGTGGGGGGCTTATTTCACTTAACCTAATGACTTCCAGTTCCATCCATGTTGTTGCAAATGACAGGATCTCATTCCTTTTTATGGCTGAATAGTACTCCATTGTGTATATGTACCACATTTCTTTATTCATTCATTTGTTGATGGACACTTAGGTTGCTTCCAAATTTTGGTTATTGTGAATAATGCTGCAGTAAACATGGGAATGTATATACCCAAAAGAAAGGAAATGAGTATATCTCTTTGGTAAACTCATTTGAAGTATATGAGTGGAATTACAGGATTGTATGTTAGTTCTATTTTTAATTTTTGGAAGAACTTTTAAACTGTTTAAACTGTTCTCCGTATTAGTTATACTAATATACATTTCTATTAATGGTGTATGAGAGTTCCCTTTTCTCCACATTCTTACCAGCATTTATTGCCTGTCTTTTGGATAAAAGGCATTTTGAATAAGGTGAGATAATATCTCATGGTATAGTTTTGATTTGTAGGGTTTTTTCCCCAATAGAGTTGTTTGAGCTCCTTATGTAATTTGGTTATTAATCCCTCATCAGATGGGTAGTTTGTAGATAATTTCTGCCATTCTTGGGGTTGTCTCTTCTCTTTGTTGCCTGTTTTGCTATGCAGAAGCTTTTTAATTTGATGTGATCTCATTTGTCCATTTTTGCTTGGTTGCCAGTGCTTGTAGGGTATTGCTCAAGAAACCTTTTCCCACACCAATGTCATGGAGGTTTTCCCCAATGTTTTCTTGTAATAGTTCCATAGTTTCAGGTCTTAGATTTAGGTCTTTATTTTAATTTGGTGTTTGTATATGGTAAGAGTAAGGGGGTCTAGTTTCAGTCTTCTGCATATGGATATCCATTTTTCTCAGCACCATCTGTTGAAGAGACTGTTCTTTCCCCAATGTATGTTCTTGTATCTTTGTTGAAAATTCATTCACTGTACATGTCTGGATTTATTTCTGGGTTCTCCATTCTATTCACTGACCTATGTGTCTGTCCAGTAGCATGCTGTTTTGACTACTATAGCTCTGTAGTATAATTTGAAGTCAGGTAATATGATTCCTACAGTTTCATTTTTTTTCCTTAGGATACCTTTGGCTATTTTGGGTCTTTTGTGGTTCTATAAAAACTTTAGGATAGCTTTTTTTTCTGTGTTTGTGAAGAATGTCATTTGTATTTTGACAGGAATTACATTAAATCTTTAGATTGCTTTGGATAGTATGGACATTTTAACAATACCGATTCTCCCAGTCCATGAACATTGAATATTTTTCCATTTTTTTGTGTGACTTCTTCAATTTCTTACATTAATGCTTTATGTTTTCATTGTAGAGATCTTTTATTTCTTTGGTTAATTCCTAGGTATTTTATTTTATTTGTAGCTGTTGTAAATGGAATTTCTTTCTTGATTTCTTTTTCAGATTGTTCACTTTCAGCATACAAACATGCTGCTAATTTTTGTATATTTATTTTATATCCTGCAGCTTTACTGAAATTATCAGTTCTAATAGTTTTTTGGTGAAGTCTTTAGATTTTTCCAGATATAAGAACATATAATCTACAAACAAAGATAATTTGACTGTTTCCTTTCTAATTCAGGTGCTTCTTTATTTCTTTTTCTTGTCTGAATGCCCTGCAAATATTTAATATATAAATATATGTAATATATATTATATGTATAAAAGGGTCAGTTCAGCAAGGAGATATATAAGACTGTGTGTGTGTGTGTGTGTGTATGTGTGTGTGTGTGTGTGTCTGTGTCTGTGTATAGTATACGTATATATGGAGAGAGAGGATATTTATATAGGTATATAGTGACCTTCTTAGCTCTTCTTACAGTTTTTGTTTTGAAATCTGTTTTTTCTGATGTGAATATAGCTACTCCTGTTCTTTTTTTGTTTCAATTGGCATGGAATATTTTTTTCCATCCCTTTATTTTCAGTCTGTGAATCTTTATAGGTGAAGTATGTTTCCTGTAGGCAACAGATTATTGGGTCTTATTTTCTTCTCCATTCAGCCACTCTGTTTTTTGATTGCAGAATTTAGTTCATTTGCATTCAGTGTTATTATTGATAAGGACCTATTCCTGCCATTTTGTTATTTGTCTTGTGGTCTCCTCTTCTTTCTTTCTTCCTATCTTCCCTTAGTGAAGGTGATTTTCTCTTGTGGTATGATTTAATCTCTTGCTTTTTATTTGTTGTGTATCCATTGTATGTTTTTTGGTTTGGGATTCCCAGGAACAACCCATTATTTTAAGTTGGTAACAGCTTAACACTATTTGCATAAACAAGCACAAAGAAACTCTAATTAAAACTCTATACTCTAACTCAGTTCCCTTCCTTTTTTTTCTTTTTGGGAGACAGAGTCTTGCTTCGTTGCCAGGCACCAGGCTGGAGTGTGGTGGTGCGATCTTGGCTCACTGCAACCTCTGCCTCCTGGGTTCAAGCAGTTCTCCTGCCTCAGCCTCCCGAGTGGCTGGGACTACAAGTGTGCACCACAACACCCAGCTAATTTTTGTATTTTTAGTTGAGATGGGTTTTCACCATGTTGGCCAAGATGGTCTCGATGTCTTGACCTCATGATCCACCCGCCTCAGCCTCCCAAAGTGATGGGATTACAGACGTGAGCCACCGCGCCCAGCCTAGTTCCCCTGCTTTTAAACTGGATATCCATGTGCAGAAAAGGTTATACCTAACACCACATACAAAAGTTAATTCAAAATTAACTATACTACATGTAGGAAGTAAAACTATAAAACTCTTAGAAATAAACATAGGACTAAATCTTTGCAACCTTGGGTTGGGCAGTGTTTTTTTTTTTTAGATATTGCTCCAAAAGCATCTTGACCAAACAAAAATGAGGTAAGTAGAATTACATCAGAATTAAGAACTTTTGCCCTGGAAAATGACACCAACAAAAATGTGAAAAAACAGTACAGAATGGGAGAAAATATTTGTAAATTATATATCTGTTAAGAAACTGCATCCAGAACATATAAAAAACTCTTTAAATTGAATTAAGAAAAGAGAGACAAATAACCCAGTTTTAAAATGGGCAACGGATTTGAATAGAGACTTCTTAAAAGAATACAGATGGCCAATAGGCACATGAAAAGATCATTCAACATCATTACTTATTGAAGAAATGCATATCAAAGTCACAGATGCCAATTTATACCTGCTAGGATGGCTATAATAAATATAGACAGTAACAAGTGTTGATATGATCATGGAGTAATTAGGACCCTAATTGCTGGAGGTAAAGCAATACAGCCACTTTGTGTTGTGTTGTGTTGTGTTGTGTTGTGTTGTGTTGTGTTGTGTTTGTGTTGTGTTGTGTTGTGTTCTATTTTGTGTTGAGACAGAGTCTTGCCCTGTCACCCAGGCTGGAGAGCAGTGGTGTGATCTTGGCTCATTGCAACCTCTGCCTCACGTGTTCAAGCAATTTATGTGCCTCAGCCTCCCAGGTAGCTGGGATTACAGGCATGCATCACCACACCTGACTAATTTTTATATTTTTAGTAGAGACGAGTTTTCACCATGTTGGCCAGGATGATCTCGAACTCCTGTCCTCAAACAATCACCCCCACCTCAGCCTCCCAAAGTGCTGGGATTATAGGTGTGAGCCACTGCTCCTGGCCCACTTTGGAAAGTAGTTTGACAGTTCCCCCAAATTGTTAACCAGTGAGTTGCCACTTGACCCAGAATTGTCACTGAAGTACTCTTCAGTACTTCAAAAGTGAAAGTGTATATTTACACAAAAACTTAATTCATGAATGTTCATAGCAGCATTACTCATTATAGCCAAAAAGTAAGAACAACCCAAATATCCACAAATTGATAAATGGATTAATAAATTGTGGTTTGTCCATACAATGGAATATTACTGAACATTAAAAAGGAATAAATATGTGTATAACATGGATGAGCCTTGAGAAAACCACGCTAGATGAAAGAAGCTGGTCATTAAGGACCACAAATGGTATGATTTCATTTATATGTGAAATGTGCAGAATAGGCAAATCTGTAGATACAAAACGTAGATTAGTTGTTGTCTGGGGCTTGGAGGAGGAGTGGTAGGAGTATTGAGTGGCTGCTAATAAGGTTGAAAATGTTTTAAAATTGACTGTGGCAATGGTTGTACAATCCTGTAAATATTTTAGAAACCATTGAAAAATACACTTAAGTTGGGTGAATTATGTCTTATTAAATTTTCAAAAGACAGTACTTACTGCAATATTAATGCTTAAGACAAATTTTAAACAACTAAAAGTATGTACTCCCACTGCATCACTTGACTAGCCTTAAAAAAAAACTAAAAGTAGAGTTGAGCTCTCACTGATGATAGGTTTCTAAGTATTACCAATGATAGGACTCCTAGGAAAACGAATTCTTTTACTTAGCAGAAAGAAAGGAACAAGAATTTTCTTCAAGGTAACTAGGAAAAGGTTGAGGAAAATGCAAGAGTGAAAAGGGGATTAAATACAATGTTTGGAACTGAGGAGAAAGACATTTCCTTAAAGAGTTGTGAATGACAAAATATAGGTGAAGGGTGGAGCACTGTATGAGTTGAGAGCAAGGGAAGGGTGAGGCAAAAAAGTAATTAAAAGTGCTATCCTTTGGGAAATCTCCTGAACCAGAATCTCGTAACCAATTTGGAGACCAAACAGAGAAGCTGAGGATGGATTTCAGAAGAAGTGGGATTGGTATTGGGCAGCTGGCCTTGTGGATGTTCTTTTTCGTTTGTATGTGCAGAACTTGTGAAGTTGTGAAATTTTGATTATTTGTTGTGTTATTACATGTTGTTATATTTACCTTATTTTTGAATACCATTAACTATAAATTGGTAACTAACTTTATCTGATTTTGCACAGAATTTAGTACTGAAAGTGCCACATCCCAGGAAATCCTTAATTACTGGGCAAACAGAGAAGGTTGATCACCATAGTTGTAAGTTATGCTGTTGGTTTAATACTAGTGTTTTTGCTCTGTGTGTGTGGGGGTAGAGGCAGGAAGGGAGAAATATACATTAAATGTATCAATAGTAAAGTTCAATGTGGAATAATATAAAATATGGAACCAAGAATTAGGAACGTTTCACAGATACTTATTGAGTATTATGTTGTTGAGAACCTTCCTAGTTAGGCATTAGAGCTAGCAGCAGCAAAACATGACCCTTGTTCCAAAAGAGATCACTGTTTATTAATAATGATTTTTTTTTTTGAGATGGAGTCTCACTCTGTTGCCAGGCTGGAGTGCAGTGGTGCTATCTCGGCTCACTGCAATCTCTGCCTCCTGGGTTCAAGCGATTCTCCTGCCTTAGCTTCTCGAGTAGCTGGGACTACAAGCACATGCCACCACACCTGATTAATTTTTGTATTTTTAGTAGAGACTGGGTTTCACTGTGTTGGACAGGATGATCTCGATCTCTTGACCTCCTGATCCGCCTGCCTCTGCCTTCCAAAGTGCTGGGATTACAGGCATGAGCCACTACACCTGGTCAATAATGATTTTTTGAGAAGCTTGGCTTCTTTTCTACATAACATGGGCATATTTTTAGCATTAGAAAAAATGGAAAGAATTGTTAGTAACAATGTGATGGAACCAAAGTCTTCATTAGACTGTCATTTCTTTGAGGATAAACTTTATATCCATTTTTTTTTAACCATAAGATTCCTAGTGCCTCAGTATTTACTGGATTAATCAAATTAATGGGGAATCTAGGGAGACTAAGATAGAAAATTTAGCTTAGCTGAGTACAGTGGCTCACACCTGTAATCCCAGCACTTTGGGAGGCTGAGTTTAGAAGAATCATTTGAGGTCAGGAGTTCAAGACCAGCCTGACCAACATGGCAAAACCTCATCTCTACTAAAAATACAAAAATTAGCCAGGCATGTGGCACATACCTGTATTCCCAGCTACTCAGGAGGCTGAGGCAGGAGAATCACTTGAACCCGGGAGGCGGAGGTTGCAGTGAGCCAAGATCATACCAGTATACTCCAACCTAGGTGGCAGACTGACTCTGTCTCAAAAAAAAAAAAAAAAAAAAAAAAAAAAGAGAAAAAGAAAAGACAGCTTAAAGATGGGTTAGTTTAAACCATGACATTGCTAATAAATAGCTAACATTTATTCAAGCTTAATTTGTAGCAAGCACTGTTCTAAGTGCTTTACATGTGTTGACTTATTTTATCCTTATGTTATTATCCCTTTTTTTTTTTTTTTTTTTTTTTTTGCAGATAAACTGAATTACTGAAAGTTTAAGTACTTTGCCCTAATTAGGAGCTGGGATTTAAACTGTCAGTCTGACTCTAGAGCTCACCCTCTTCCACCAGGGGTGGTGGTAATGTGGAAACTATTAAGTTCAGTGTGGTGGGCGGGGGCTCGGGGGGGGGGGGATGAGGGGGGCGGCGGCTTTCATTCAGTTGTGTGTATGTTTGTGTGTGTTTCTGCTAAGTGATTTTTATGCACATTAAATGAATAAATGAAATTTATCGGGGCTGAGATATAAATATTTCTTCAAAACTGGTGTATATGCCTGAATTGGACATCTTGGGAGAAATTGGTATGTAATAAACTGAAAGATAAACCAGCAAATAAACTCCTTTCTGAAGATTAGAATGAATCAGTATAATTAGCAAGCTGTTCTTCAGACTCTGATATAAAATGTAAAAGGAATCTTAAGTTACAATAATCTCAAGTGACTAGCTGAGAAAGTGAAAATATGCCTGGCCATTTATCAGGTTGGAATAACAGATACAGATAAAGCCCCAAACTTACAAGAAAACTTTCTCCCAAGAATGATGCGTCTGTAAAGTGTTGTAGCAAATCCTATCTTTCAGTGACTACAGCCTGCTTACTTAAAAACTGTGTTCTTAAAAATCATACACTATCAGAAACTTGGCTGTGTATAATTATACAGGTTCAGTATGTCTTACCTAAAATGCTTGGGATCAGAGTATTTTTGATTTTAGATTTTTTTTCAGATTTTAGAATTATACTGACTTATTAGTATACCAGTCAATATAATGCGAAATTGGACATTAGACACTAAATGTATAATTTTGCATCATGCTGACTAGTTATGCATCTCTAATCTCAAAATCCGAAATCTGAAATGCTCCAGTGAGCATTTCCTTTGAGCATCATGTCAGTGCTCAAAAAATTTTGGATTTTGGAGCGTTGTGTATATCAGATTTTTGAATTAGGAAAATTCAACCTGTATCAGCAAGTGTAAAACATTCCACTCTTTCCTGGAGAATCTAAGTCACTTTGACATAGAGAAGCATTCTTGATTTACATCCCAGATAGCAGAGTTTCAGCTAAGAGACATAGTGTTGACATCCATCATAACTTTGTTGCTTATAAGGAAAAAGAACCTTGGGTTTGCTTTGCAATCCAGTCCTGAAGTCTTCCCCTTTACATACAGCTCTCCTTTGCTCTAAGCCTGTCAAAACACCACTTCATTTAAATCTCACCTCAATTCCATTTTATTCAAAATATTGCAAAAACTGTCTTTTCCTTTGGTGAGTTGCCCCAAGATTTATCTGGTGGGTGATTTTTCTCATTGCAGTGGGCCAGTAATCCTAAATTTGTCAGATTACAGGTTTGTTCCTGTGGCCTATAGCTGATCAGGCTAGAACACTGCCAACTCTTGAGATGTACTTGGGGAAGAAAATTAAAAATGCATAAAGATGAGCGCTGTGGCAGAGCTTGCTAGAATAGAACTTATATATATACTTTGGGGCTTTATTTTTAAGTTCTGATAAGGTGTTATAAATATGTTATAGCTCTGTAATCTTTTTTATTTTTGTGATTTGAAGTCAGAATTTAAAAGTTATACTCATTTGTGATATTATTTGCAGCACTAGTTATTACAGTATGACAAATGCAAATACATAACAGTGATTCATTAGTTAGCAATTCACAAGAAAAGCTATTCTAAATGGGGAACTCATTCCTTCTCCAACACAATGAAAACTACTGAGATTGATAAACAGAGAAACTTGTAGTGAGAAAATAGGGTATTATGCTTTGTTTCTGTGAGAGCAACATACATTAAATAGTACAGCCAAATTTAAAAAGTGTGAAAAAGTACCAGTAAGACCTTATTCCACTATTTTTTCTTGAACTTCCAAAGTTAAATGTTATGGAATCTCCTCTTCTGTCAGCCTTTGTGTTAGTTCTTTCTTTCCTGAGAGGGAGTAGAGGTGCTTTCTGCCTCATCTTTCATCATAGAGTTGCGAAACATTGGGGATAGTGTTTATCTGGTACCTTTTCCCATCTCTCTTGAGTGCTTTTGTGGATCCCTTGCCACCGTGTGCTTATCCAATGCTGCCTTGTGTTTATTGCCATCACGAACAGAGCAGTTATTACATCATTCATGATAATTATTCTTCAAAGGTTAATCATGGATTGCTTAGCTGCTCTTAAATATGTTAGAATCATATTATGACTTGAGGCTGACTGGACAGATTGGATATTTACACATTGAAAGGTAATAGTGCTCCAAAATAAAAAAGCAACTGACAAAGGACTTTTTATTCTGTTTATCTGCAATGTATTTCTTATTCTCAGCCCTCTGTACATGACCAGTGATTTGGCTTCAAGGATGTTTATTTAGCACTTAATTTAGTTAGACGGAAGATACAGAGACATGGTTCCTGTCTTCAAGGAACTTGTTATCCAGTATGAAAACTGGAGTGTTTATGTAAGTAGCAGTCTAACTACGGAGAATCACCCATTGAGCAGATTGTGTGTGCACATGTGGGTGGTGGTGCTGGCAATAAGGAACCATGATGGCTATGACTAGAAAGACTTAATTCATGGGTCACTTTGACTATTTACTCTGAAATACTCTGGGCTGGTAATATCTAGGTAGGATGATATGTGAAAGACACAAACGGTGTATAGAGTGGCTGATACATCCTAACTTACTTGGTGGGTTCCATAGGAGCTGTGAGTTTGATTTCACTTGGGATGGTTAAGGAAGTAAAACTTCAGATGAGCCTTTAAGACTGGCTAGGATTTTGCTAGTAGAATAAGAGAATAGAGGGTATTCCACATGTGGATACTATAAAAGCAAAGGTAGCATCAAAGTACTAGGCCTGTTTGGGAAATAGTAGTTTCATTTGTCTAGAGCAAGCAGTGTGCTCTTTGTGGGCACAGTGGGAAATAAGAAGTGATAAACTGATGATAGTTTATGGAGAGCCTGAAATACTGGCCCAAAGCAGCCAGACAAAGCAGCTCACGCCTGTAATCCCAGCACTTTGGGAGGCTGAGGCAGGCAGATCAGCTGAGGTCAGGAGTTCAAGACCTGCCTAGCCAACATGGTGAAACCTCATCTCTACTAAAAAATACAAAAAAAAAAAAAAAAAAAATTAGCTGAACGTGGTGGCACGTGCCTGTATTCTCAGCTACTTGAGAGACTGAGGCAGGAGAATCACTTGAACGTGGGAGACAGAGGTTGCAATGAGTCAAGATCACACCGCTGCACTCCAGGCTGCGAGACAGAGTGAACTCCATCTCAAAAAAATATAGCCCAAAGGCTTAGATTTTACCCCGTAAACAGTAGGCTTTTGTTGTTTTTGTTAGTTTGTTTTTACAGGTTAGTAACATGGTCTAACTATAGGAAGATTCACTGTGCACAGGCAGATGGGAGAGAGACCCTACTGGTAAGAAGACCTATTCCTGTTGTGACAGCCATATTTGAGTTGCATGCAAAGGGAAGGAAGAGGTGACTACATGAGGTTTTGGGGGAAGAATAGGACTTAAAACATGATTGATAGGTTGCAAGGGATAAGGGAGAGAGGTACAATATATGTCAAAATTGAGTTTACGGTAAGAATGGTTTTTGTCGTATTGTTTTGATTTTAGGGACTCATTTTCATGAGTTTTATACAGCTATGGTTTATGCCTATGTAACCTCAAGAATAGATCAGGAGCTACTAAAACATTTTATCTTTAAATCAGATCTGGTGAGAGAACAGAAAGTTGAGAGAGCTAAAAGGGTCTGAAATTAGAACTATTTTATTTAACTTTTTTTCTTTTTTGGGATTTTATTTTTCTTTTAGAGACAGGATCTCTCACTCTGTCACCCAAGCTGGGAGTGTAGTGATGTGATCATAGCTCATTGTAGCCCCAACTCCTGGGCTCAAGTGATCCTCCTGCCTCAGCCTCACGACTAGCTGGGATTAACAGGTATGCACCACCACAACCAACTAATTTTTTAGTTTTTTTTTTTGTTTGTTTGATTTTGTTTTTGTTTTGTATAGACTGGATCTCACTATGTTGCCCAGGCTGGTCTCAAACTCCTGGCCTCAAGTGATCGTCATGCCTTGGCCTCCCAAAGTGCTAGGATTACAAATATGAACCACAGTGCCCAGCTAGAACTATTTTAAACAATATGTCATTGTTCTTGTTGGAGGGCATGATAAAAACAGAAAGAAAAGTGCCTATTGTATTCTTTACTTCCCTTAAAATCTACACCATGCTCTATTTTTCCGTGTTCTGTCCTTACTCTGGAAACATTTTTTGAGTCTTCTATAATACTTACTTTACATGTAGGAATTGTAGGGATGCTGCCATAATTTTTAGTAGAGTGGGAGGGATATATTCCAGAGGATTTTCACTAGAAATTCACTCCTAGGTTATGGGTACCTTCCTTGTTTTGGGCCTTCCATCAGAACCACTTGCGTAAACTGCCTCAAAAGAGCTGGATCCAGTTAAGCAAAGGAGACCCAACAGGTTTATAGGTCAGGAAGCTCAAGTTAAGCCCTTCTTCCCTAGCAACCTGGACACAATCCATTTGCACTAGAGAATGTTTTTCAAATATTCCTTTAAAATAAGAAAGGACTGGTTCTTGGGGATGAAAATAATCTTAATTCTTTTTATATATAAAGCACAGATATATATGTATATATGCATAATGCATAAACATATGCAGAATATCTATGGTATTAAAATTTCATGGGGAGAGGGATTAGGAAAACAAGGTTGGGAGACACAGCATTAGGTTAGAAGTTTTTTCTTTTTTTCTTAAAGAAGAAGTCTCACTGTTGCCCAGGTTGGATCGAACTCTCACCTCAGTCTCCCAAAGAGCTGGGACTACAGACTTCCAACACCATTCCCAGCTCTAGAGTAGGACTCTTTTTAGGGAGCCAGGGCCATGGTTTCTTTCTCTCTCTCTTTTTTTTTTTTTTAAGACAGAGTCTCTGTCACCCGGGCTGGAGTGCAGTGGCACAGCCACAGCTTACTGCAGCCTCAACTGCCCAGGCTCAGTCAGTCCTCCAATTTAAGGCTCCCAAGAAGCTGGGATTACAGGCTCATGCCACCATACTTGGCTTATTTTTAAATGTTTTCTACAGATGAGGTCTCACCATGTTGCCCAGGCTAGTCTGAAACTCCCGGGCTGAAGCAGTCCACCTGCCTCAGCCTCCCAAAGTGCTGGGACTACAGGTGCAAGCCACTGTGCCTGGCCTCTTTTTTTATTAAGACAGCTTGAGCAACGGAATGTCTTCTTGACTTTGTGGAACCCAAATTCAAAGTTCATTCAGTAACAATGTATGTAAATGTAAGTAATATTTATCTTAAGCATTAATCAAGAACACTTACTAAAACATAGCCAAACAACTAAGTAGGCTGTAAGTTATTTTTATCAGGCAAAGTATTTGAAGGGTTGTTTTCTTCATTCTCATTTCTGAAAACAATATGAATATTGCTATTATAATCATTTTTATTTGTTTTAAAATATCTAAGAGTCAATACACTTATTAGATAGTTCCTTTGTATTTCTGTGTTATTGATCAGAGCTTTAATATTTCTCCAAAAATTCAAAGTTGAGTGCTGCTTCTGGTGGTTTTAGGAAAGTTTTTCTAATTTTATATTGTAATTACTTAAACCAATTTCTTACCTTTTTAAAGATTACACAGTGGGTTTCATGATACCCTGATAGTTTAATGTAGTATTTCAGTGTATTTCCTGGTACTCCAGTAGTTTGAGACAATAATTGACAACTTACAAAAAGTTGGACTGTTAGCCATAGATTATTGTGTAAATCAAAAAGTAAAGTTCCAAGGCCTCCTAGCCATCTGAGTGAACCCCTCCACAGGGCCAAAGTCATTCCAAAATTACCCTGAAAAACTCCCATTATTGAAGTGGTGGTTGAACATGCCTCATTATACCCTCTTCCCTTTTGAAATTCAGGGAAAGCTGACTGGTATTAACATCAATGCAGATCTTAAGCCAGATAAGAAACATTTACCATCTATTCTCTCTCAAGCCTGCTACCTGGAGGCTTCATCTGCATAATAAAACCTTGGTCTCCTCAACTCCTTATCAGAATCCAGACATTCCTTTCTATTGATAATAACTCTTTAAACCAATTGCCAATCAGAAAATTTAAAAACTCTACCTCTGACCTGAAAGCCACCCCCCACACCCACCTCACTACCCTGCTTCCAGCTGTCTCACCCTTCTAGATCAAACTAATGTAAATCTTAAATGTATTTTATTGATGCCTTAGGTCTTTCTAAAATGGATAAAACTAGGCTGTACCCCAACCACCTTGGGCACATGTTCTCAGGTGGACTGTGTCATGGGCCATTGGTCACTCATATTTGGTTCAGAATAAATATCTTCAACTATTTATCAGAGTTTGACTCCTTTCATGAAAAACTGAAGTACCATTGATTTCATTTATTTTTTTCCACGCTATGAAATAGAGTTTAGAAATTAGGAATTTTGTATGACACTACACATGAAATTAAAAGTTAATTTGAAATTGACTTTAAAATACTTTTACGTGTAACATAAATGTATATTTTAAGTAGAATGGAAATGGGAATGGCATGAGAAATCTTTTTTATTTTTCATAGTCTAAGCTTAAATTTTTCTCTTGGCTATAAAACATTTTAAAAATTATTATGGTGTGACCCAAAAATAAAATTCTGAGCTCCCCAACCAACTGATGGACCCATCCCTCAGCCAAGGGCATTCCAAAGTTAACCTGAAAAACTAGTTCAGGCCAAGCTGTTCCCATCTTAATGAGGCTTGGACATGCCTCATTATACCTTCCTCCCGTTCTAATTCAGGCTCAGCTGACCAGCATTAACATTAAAACAGAGATCTTAAGACTGATGAGCAGACTTTGAATAGCAGTAAGACACCAAGGCCAGGCGCAGTGTCTCAACGCCTGTAATCCCTGCACTTTCGAAGGCTGAGGCAGACAGATCACAAGGACAGGATTTGTAGACCAGCCTGGACAATATGGTGAAACCCCATCTCTACTAAAAATAGAAAACTTAGCTGGGTGTGGTGGCACGCACCTGTAGTCCCAGCTATTCAGGAGGCTGAGGTAGGAGAATCACTTGAACTGGGGAGGCGGAGGTTGCAGCGAGCTGAGATTGCACCACTACACTCCAGCCTGGGTGACGGAGTAAGACTCTGTCTCCAAAAAAAAAAAAAAAAAGGCACCAAATTCCAGCCTGACTCCATCACATGACAGATAGCAGGCCCTGAAAGAAATTGAACTATTTTATCCCAAATATATTTCTTTGACATATTTTGAAATGGTCCTGCAAAGCTGTCTCTTGTGGGGCAAATCTGTATTCTATAGAGAATTCCTTTTCCTTTCCAGGTCTTTTTCTTGATCCAGGTGAGAATTAACTGAGTCTGGCACTTTCTAGGTCTGACAAAAGCTCTGAATCCTGCTACCTGGAGGCATGATAAAAACCTTTCTATTGATTCCAGGTTTTTAGATAATAACTCCTTTAACTAGTTGCCAATCAGAAAATCTTTGACTCCACCTGTGACCTGAATGCACCTGTACTTCTAGTTGTCCTGCCTTTCTGGACAAAACCAATGTACACCTTACACTTTATTATTTTTTTTAGACAGAATCTTGCTCTATCCCTCCCAGGCTGGAGTGCAGTGACACCATCCTGGCTCACTGCAACCTCTGCCTCTCAGGTTAAAGCAGAGACACCTGCCTCACTCTCCCACATACCTGGGATTACAGGCAGGCGCCACCACGCCTGGCTAATTTTTGTATTTTTAGGAGAGATGGGGTTTCACCATGTTGGCCAGGCTGGTCTCAAACTCCTGGCCTCAAGTGATCCACCCACCTTGGACTCCCCAGGTGCTGGGATTACAGGCATGAGCCACCACTCCTGGCCCACCTTACACATTTTGATTGTTGTCTTATGTCTCCCTAAAATGTATAAAGCCACACTACAGCCTGACCACTCTGGGCACATGTTCTCAGGAGCTCCTGGGACTGTATTAGAGACCACAGGTCATTCATTTGGCTTGAAATAGATCTCTTCAAACACATCACATGATATCTATCCTGTTAACAAATTGAAGTATTTATTTAGTACAGTATTGTTAACTATAACCGTTATGTTTTACATTATACTCTATAGAATTTTTTCATCTTATATGACTGAAATTCTGTACACATTGAACAGCAACTCCCAATTCTTCTTTCCCCCAGTCTCTGGCAATGACCATTCTGCTTTCTGTTTCTATATTTTTGACTACTTTAGATACCTCATGTAAGTGGAGTCATGCAGTTTTTTTTGTCCTTCTGTAACTAGCTTATTCATTTAGCATAGTGTTGTCCACATACATGCATTCCAAAGTTAACCTGAAATATATTGTAACCTTCTTATATATTGTAGCATGTGACAAAATTTCCTTCTTTGCTTAGGTTCTTTCTGCTTCTTTGCTATTGTGAATAATGCTGCAATGAAGATTGGAGTCCAGATACCTCTTTGAGATTCTAATTTCAGTTCTTTTGGGTCTATACCGACAAGTGAGATTGCTGGATCATATTGCATTTCTATTTTTAATATTTAGAGGAACCTCTATACTTTTTTCATAGTGGCTACATCATTTTACATTCCCATCAAAAGTGGACAGGGATAGTCATATCCTGGCCAACACTCGTTATTGTCCTTTTTGTTTTAATGGTCATCTGAACAGGTGAGAGGTGACACATCATCATGGTTTTGATTTGCATTTCCCTGAAGATAGTGATGTTGGGCATCTTTTGATATAGTTCTGTTGGCCATTTTTATATCTTTTTTTGAGAAATTTCTGTTCAAGTTCTTTGCTCTAAAAAAAAGTTCCCAGTATGATTACTGTATAAATGACAAATAAAAATTGTACTGTTTACAACATGGTGTTCTGATATATATGTTCAAATCCTTTGCTCTAAAAAAAAAGTCCCCAGTATGATTACTGTATAAATGACAAATAAAAATTGTACAGTTTACAACATGGTGTTCTGATATATATGCGTATATTGCAAAATAATCCATCACCTGTTACTCTTTTTTTATTTTTTTGGAGATAGTGTTTCACTCTCTTGTCTAGGCTGGTGTGCGGTGGCACAATCTTGGCTCACTGCAACCTCAGCCTTCTGGGTTCAGGCAATTCTCCCACCACAGCCTCCTAAGCACCTGGGGTTACAAACATCTCCCACTCTGCCCAGCTAAATTTTTGTATTTTAGTGGAGGCAGGGTTTTGCCATGTTGGCCAGGCTGGCCTTAAACTCCTGACCTCGGTGATCCGTCTGCTTCGGCCTCCAAAAGTGCTGGGATTACAGGCATGAGCCACTGCACCTGGCCCTTTGCTCATTTTTGAATCCAGTTATTTGGTGGGCTTTGTTTGCTTTGCTGTTGCATTGTAGGAATGCCTGATAACCCCTCATCAGATACATGGTTTGCAAATATTTTCTTATATTCCATAGGTTGTCTTTTCATTCTGTTAATTGTACTGTACAGAAGCTTTTTAGTTTGATGGAATTTCAGTTGTCTATTTTTGCTTTATTTGCCTGTGCTTTTAATGTCATATCTAAGTAATAATTGCCAAGACCAATACTATGAATGTTTTGCCCTGTGTTTTCCTATAAGAGTTTTATAGTTTCAGACCTTGCATTTAAGTACTTAATTAATATTCA
>NW_022436984.1:12618336-12771525 GCF_009761245.1 Sapajus apella | reverse complement strand
GTGTGTGTGTGTGTGTGTGTGTGTGTGTGTGTGTGTGTGTAGAATAGCATCCAATTTCATTCTTTTGCATTTGGACATTCAGTTTTTCCCAGAACCTTTGTTGAAGACTCTTTACTCCATTGCATAGTCTTGGCACCCCTGTAAAAGAGGATTTGACCATATATGATATGTTTATTTCAGGCTTTCTTTTCTTTGTTCTGTTGGTCTATACATCTGTCTTTAGGCTAGTGCCATATTGTTTGATTACTGTAGCTTTGTAATACGTTTTGAAACCGGGAAGTGTGAGAGGCCTCCAGCCTTTATTCTTTTTTTCTCAAGATTGTTTAGGCTACTTGGGGTTCTTTATGGTTCTGTATAAACTTTAGGATTGTTTTTTCTATTTCTTAAAGAAAAAAGTTGCTGTTTGTTTTCCAGATTACGTTAAATTTGTAGATTATGTTGGGTAGTATGAACACTTTAGCAGTGTTCTTTCAGTCTATAAATACAGCATGTCTTTCCATTTATTTTCTAATTGAATGTTTTGTCATTTTCAGAGTACAAGTCTTTCTCCTCCTTGGTTAAGTTTATTACTAGGTACTCTTTTTGATGCTGTAGTAATTGGGATTATTTTCGTAATTTTGTTTTCAGACTATTGTTAGTATATATAATGCAGTTGATTTTTGTATCCTGTAACTTTGCTGAATTTATTAGTTCTAATAGGTTTTTTCTGATGGAATCTTTAGAACTTTCTATATGGAATTTAATGTAATCTTCCAACAAATACAATTTTACTTCTTCCCTTTCAATTTGGGTGTCTCTTATCTCTTTTTCTTGTTTCTAGCCATAGGACATTTAACATCATGGTCCAGGATAAAGTATCAAAAAGATGAGAATTAATTCCAGATGTATAAATTCTAACTAAGACCTACTTATTTCAAAGTAATATCTATTAGAAAACTGTTCCTCCATGTTTATTTTTTCAGATGAATTTATATTTTTTTCTTGTCCAAAAAGGATTCAGTTGGCATTTTGATTGGAATTGCATTAAATCAGGCATTAATTGATACGGCACTTACCATATCCAGAAGGGAAATGTCTTTTATTTCAAGTCTTTTAGCTCTCAGAATACTTTATTTTTTTTTTCAGTCTTCTTTATTTCTCTCTTCTACATGTTTAACATCTTTGTGACTCTAATAAGTTAACATGGTTTTCCAGAAGCATCTTGACAAATGTCATTATAGTGAAATAATTCTTTGCAGTATCAAACAGCTATTTAACATGAAAACTAACAACCAAATAGATTCTATTTAAAATGATGATTTAATAATATTAAGTTAAATATTTAATATTTAAATGAAATATAGTTTAAATAATGTTGAAATAATTTAATAATTATTATTTTTAAAGATTTAAAAAGCAAGTTTAAACTTTATGTATGGAGCCTATGCATTTTAAAGCTTATTCTTAGGTACACAGTTTAATTTGACATATTCTAATGTGTTATTAAAGAATTTAAAAAGTTGTTTCTGCTTGATTTTCAGGTGTTTGTTTTCCAGGAGCACAGTCATATATAGTAAATAATGAAAATTATGCATTTCTACTGTTTATACCACCTTTTTTGTGTGTGTGTGGGTTTCAATTGGTTTGTACCTTTAGAATAATTCATTAATTCATTTATATTGAAAGACTCTAATGTGCTAGGGAGACACACATAAGTAATGGGGAAAAATAGAGTAAGGGGACATAGAATTTTGACTATGGATAATTGCTATAATATATGTATATAATCGCACTATTACATAAAACATGATATAATTGCTTTAATGTAGAGACAAAAGGGTGTAGGGGAGAGAAGGAGAGAGAGAGAAAGAAACAGAAGAGAAACAGGAGACAGAGACAGACAAATTTGCCTGAGATGATACAACTAGTAAATTGTGAATCCAAGTTTCATAGTTAGGTTTTCTGATTTCAAAGTGCATATTCTTAACGATGACACTGTGCTAGATATGTAGACAAGGCCAGCAGCAAAGTATGAACTTAATGTGACAGAAATAAGGGACCTATTCAGGGTTCATCTTTAAGCTAGTATTGTTTTGATTGTTGATATAGTTTAGCTGTGTTCCCACCCAAATCTCATCTTGAATTGTTCCCATAATCCCCACGTGTCATGGGAGGGACCTCATAGGAGGTAATTGAATCATGGGGAAAATTACCCCCTGCTGCTAGTCTTGTGATAATGAGTTCTCATGAGATCTGATGGTTTTATAAGTGGCTTTTCCCCCTTTTGCTCATACTTTTCCTTTCTGCCACCAAGCGAAGAAGGATGTGTTTGCTTTCCCTTCTGCCATGATTGTAATTTCCTGAGGCCTCCCCAGCCATGCCAAACTGTGAGTCAGTTAAACCCTTTTGCTTTATAAATTGCCCATTCTTGAGTATGTCTTTATTAGCAGCATGAGAATGGACTAATTGGTACCTGGAATGGGATGCTGCTGTAAAGATACCCAAAAATGTGGAAGCAACTTTGGAACTGGATAACAGGCAGAGGTTGGAACAGTTTGCAGGATTCAGAAGACAAGAAAATGTAGGAAAGTTTGGAAGTTTCTAGAGACTTGGAGGGCTCAGAAGACTCAGATGTGGGAACATTTGAAACTTTCTAGAGACTTGTTGAATGGCTTTGACCAAAAAGTTTATAGTGACATGGACAATAAAATCCAGGCTCAGGTGGTCTCAGATAGAGATGAGGAACCTGTTGGAAACTAGAGCAGAGGTGACTCTTGTTAGGCTGTAGCAAAGAGACTGGTGGCATTTTGCCCCTACCCGAGAGATCTGTGGAACTTTGGAACTTGAGAGAGATGATTTAAGGTATCTGGAATTTCTAAGCAGCAAAGCGTTGAAGAGGAAACATAGCATAAAAGTTTGGAAAATTTGCAGGCTGGCAATGTGATAGAAAAGAAATACACGTTTCCTCAGGAGAAATTCAAACCTGCTACAGAAATTTATATAAGTAACAAGGAGCCAAATGTTAATCACCAAGACAATGGGAAAAATGTCTTCAGGGCATTTCAGAGACTTTTGCAGCAGCCCTTCCCATCACAGGCCAGGAGGCCTAGGAGGAAAAAATGGTATTATAGGCCGGGCCCAGGGCTCTCCCTACTGTGTGCAGCTTAGGGATGTGGTGCTCTGCATCCTAGCCATTCCAGCTGTGGCTAAAAGGGGCCAATGTACAGCTCAGGCCATTGCTTCAGAGGCTGCAAGCCCCAAGTCTTGGCAGTTTCCACATGGTATTGAGCCTACGGGTGCACAGAAGCCAAGAACTGAGGCTTGAGAACCTCTGGCTAGATTTCAAAGGATGTTCGGAAATGCCTGGATATCCAGACAGAAGTTTGCTGCAAGGGTGGAGCCCTTATGGTTCTGCTGGGGCAGTGCAGAAGGGAAACATGGCCTAGTGGGGCATGAGAAGATGGCCACTGTCCTTCAGACCTCAGAATGGTAGATCCACTGACAGCTTGCACTGTGCACCTGGAAAAGCTACAGACACTCAATACCACCCTGTGAAAACAGCCGGGAAGGGAGCTGTAGCCTGCAAAGCTACAGGGGCAGAGCTGCTCAGGGCCATGGGAGCCCACCTCTTGTTATCAGAATGACTTGGATGTGAGACATGGAGTCATAGGAGATCATTTCAAACCTTAAGGATTAATGACAACCCTGTTGGATTTCAGACTTGCATGAGGCCTGTAACCCCTTTGTTTTGGCCAGTTTCTTCCATTGGAACAGCTGTATTTACTCAATGCCTGTATCCCCATTGTATCTAGAAAGTAACTAACTTGCTTCCAATTTTACAGGCTTGTAGTTAGAAAGATCTTGCCTTGTCTCAGATAAGACTTTGGACTTGGACTTTTGGGTTAATGCTGGAATGAGCTAAGACTTTGAGGGGCTATTGGAAAGGCATGATTGTGTTTTGAAATGTGAGGACATGAAATTTCGGAGGGGCCAGGAGTGGAGTGATGTAGTTTGGCTGTGTCCCCACCCATATATCATCTTGAATTGTAGTTCTCATAGTCTCCATGTATTGTGGGGGGACCCAGTGGTAGGTAATTGAATCATGGGGGTGGTAACCCCCTGCTGCTGGTCTTGCAATAGTGTATTCTCATGAGATCTGATGTTTATAAGTGGCCTTTCCCCCTTTTGCTCATACTTTCATCCATGTGAAGAAGGACGAGTTTGCTTACGCTTATGCTCTGCTTGTAAGTTTCCTGAGGCCTCCCTAGCCATACTGATCTATGAGTCAATTACATCTCTTTCCTTTATAAATTAAAACTCATACAGTTGTATATATTTTATGTTCCTTGTACATTTTTTAAAGTCCTGTTCATTTCTGACACTCATAGTTCCTAGTATGTTCTCTTACATCATATTAGCTGCTCAGTGTATGGTGGTTGTTGAATGTTTTCTCAAGAGAGAATATTTTAAGAATAACTGTTATATTTGTCCACATTAAAATATTAGATGTTTTGCAAATATACAAGTGTACACTCACATACCTATCTACAAAGTTATAACCTACAAGATGAATTCGATCTGTTCGTAGTAGCCGTGTTAAATAGCTGTTTGATACTGCAAAGAATTATTTCATTGTAATGACGTTTCTCAAGATACTTCTGGAAAACCATGTCAGCTTATTATGGGTATGAAGACCTTAAACATGTAGAAGACAGAAATAAAGATGACTAAAGAAAAATAAGAGTGGATAATGGAAGGTGACTTGTAGCTCATGTTTACTTCATAGGGGACAGATGTAAGGTAACAGGACACACAGTTTACAAACAGGCCAAGACTTGGTTCCCTGAAGAGATGGATATACTGGTCTGTTAGTTCACATCCCAATACAGATATTCTTGCTTTCCCTGTTTGATTTTTATGTAACCCCTACTTCTATTCAGTGTGATACATGTCAACTACCTTGATGCAATGACTTGAAATTAGATACATAAGCTGTTAAATACACAAAAATGGCAGTGCCACCTCCCCACCAACAGTTTGATGTTAGCAGATTTACCATCTCTGTTTTAACAACAGTAGTTGTATAGTAATTTTCTTAGTTTCATTTTTGGCTTACTGTTTTATAAAAAATTACTGGCTAGTTTATTCAAAATGTATATGCTAATAAGAGTAGGTCTTACAAACAATACAGTTGACACCAGTGTAAATGATTAGGCATACCAAAAAGGGTATAATTTTAACTTTGGTTGAGTAACCATTTAGTGCAATATTATGTATTATTTTGTTAAGGAAAGAATGAGGAAAAAGTAAAGAATTATATGAAATGTTGGAAATACAATGATTTGTCAATTTGTATCTAAAAGGCAAAAAGACGTTAGGGGTTCTGCATTCTATTTTTGTTTTCAGGGGAAAACCTGCCCTCATAACATACATGTCTCCTCTTTTGCTTTCACACATTTGACTTAATACACCTGTTTATAGGAAAGCATTGTGTACTGAATAGAGAAAAGTGCCTATAATCTTGTTCATTTTATCTATTCTGTTAGTAATCCACGTAAACATATGTGAAGCACCTACTACATTTTGGACAATCTTTTCCATAAATGGATGGTAATAATTATATCACCTTAGGGTAATGTTAACTATTGTAATAACTGAACTGAACATATTTGTGGCTTAAACAAGTAAACAAATAAAATAATAAAATTTTATTTGTTTACTTATTTATTTTTGAGACATGGTCTCGCTGTCTCTCCCAGGCTGGAGTGCAGTGGCATGATAATGACTCACTGCAGGCTTAACCTCCTGGGCTCAAACCTCTCGAGTAGCTGGACTACAGGTGTGTCTAGACATGCCCAGCTAATTTTTTTATTTTTTTGTAGATACAGGGTCTCGCTATGTTGCCCAGGCTAGTGTCAAACTTCTGGGCTCAAGCAATCCTCCTACCATGGCCTCCTGAAGTATTGGGACTACAGGGATAAGCCATGGCACTCGGCCTTATTTTAAGTTTATGTAATAGTTCAGTGCAAGTGTTCAAGATTTAGGGTAACTTTCTTTCTTTTAGTGACTCAGGGACCTCGACTTCTTCCATTTCCTGAGGACTTGGTGTCATATAGACTGCTAATGGGGGTAAAAATAATAGGAAAGGGAAGCATTAATTTGCTCATGTTCTATTGGCAAAAACTAGCCTTTTGGGCACATCAGTATGTACATTAACTGGGAAATGTTGTCTTTGAGTGAGTGAGTAACTGCCATCACCAATAACTACATCATTTGTGGATGGCTAGTCAGCTCTACCACAATAATAATAATGTCGATTATAATGACGTATTTGCATCCTATGACCACTGAAACAGATTACCACAAACTTGGTGATTTGAAACAACACAGATTTACTCTCTTAAAGTTCTGGAGTTCAGAAGTTTAAAATGAGTTTCACTGGGTCACAATCAAGGTGTCAGTAGGGCCATACTCCCTCTGTAGGCGCTAAGGGAGAATCTGTTTTCCTGCCTTTTCCAGTTTCTAGAGCTGCCCTTCATGACTCTTGGCCCCTTCCTCTATCTTCAGAGTCCACAGTTTAGCATCTTGCTTCAGTTATCACATTGCCTTCTCTTTGTTGAGTCTCACTCAGCATCCCTCTTAGAAAGACACTTGTGACCACATTATAGGTCCAGCTAGATAATTCAGGTTAACCACCCCCTAATTTAATCTTATCTGTTGATTTCTTTTGCCATATAAAATTAACATACATCATTCACAGGTGTCAGGGATTAGGGCCTCTGTACTTTTGGGGGCTATTATTCAACCTACTACAGATAGTTAACATTTATTGAACACATATGTGCCATGTACTGAGAACTTCACATGTATTCGTTTGTGTTTTTCTGCTTTTATTCATTATGTGTTCTATTTATAGGCTTGCCTGTTTTTTTTGAGGTTTTTTTTTTTTGTGAGGGTGGGGAGCAGTACATCTTCTGGAAGAATAATTCTTCACTTTAATTTAGTCTAAAACTTTTATCAAAAAATTTTAGACTCTCAGAATTGTAAATAATTTTTACATATTATCTAGTCTAACCTCCTGCTTTATGGTGTCTTAAGTACTGTAGAATATTTTTCTTGGGTCTTTTAATATAGGCCCATCTTTATAATGTATTTCTCATGAGCCTTGAACAAAGTTCTTTAAATCAACAGTTCAGCTCCTTTAAGTTATTAATATGTTAAACTCTACCTTTTTCTTACTCAAATCTACATTTTTTAATTTATCTTTAAAAATTGAGCATGTGGAATTTTTCTTTGGATTTTTTTCCCACAAAAATGTTGAATTTAATTTGACCATTCTCACAATCACGTTAGAGTAGACTTAATATTACAAAATAATACACTCTGGATCAATAGTAGTTCATGGGAAAGCTACAGTTGAAAACCTAAAGCCACTAATAGGTTTTATTAGAAATAAAAGGAATAATATATAGGCAATTAATTATATAAAACATGCTAACTATTGGATGAAATTAAACCAAAAACTGTTACTCTGGATTTACAGTCATCATAGAAAGGAATTATATAGTGGTGTAGATTCATTCAGTCAACAGTTCTTTATTGATCACGTCTTAGCTACTAAGAGTACAAAGATGATGAAGACATAATCCTATCCTAGAGGACTGTATATTCTAATGAGGGCATAGACATGCCGATGTCAATGTTGTATAAATAAAGGTGCTCCATACAAAGATCACTGTAGAAGTTGTGATGCTTACATTTATCAGTAACAGAAAGCCCAGCTGAAGTAGCTTAAACAATACACAGAGTTTATTAGTCATGTACAGGTATATCTGAAAATTACAAAGGCAGGTGAGGCTTGTTATAATAGCCCAACATGCTTCCTTTTACCTGTTTCTCTTCAATGCTTTCCTCAAATTAACTTTACCGTAAGGCTGACTCCCTTTGAGGTTGTATCATGACTGCCAGTAACTCACAGGGATAACCCTCAGAAAGAGAGCTTTTGTTCTCTAACCATCAAGCTAAAGTTCTAGGTTCACGCTGACTAGATCAACTTTGATTGTATGCGACTCTGTCACTAGATTGAAGAAAAGTATATTTTTGGGTTGGGTGAGAAACTAGAAGTCCAGAACTTCCAAAGTACCTAGTATATCTATAAAAATTGATGTTGGTCCTATTTTGGCTTTATTATTTCTAACTTTGATTTCTTCTAATATATGGAAAATCAGGAATCCTTAATAGTGGGAAGTAAAGTGATAAGAAGATCATAGTTCAGTAAACTTCTAAATTTTTGAAAGCCTAAAAAATTATGTCTTTGGAGATCTGTGATTTTGTGCTCACATCAATGCAGAACTTAAGAACCTGACATAACAACCATCTCTTGTCCATTATTTCTTTCCTTGTAACTGGGACAGTAAGGTGGATTTTGATATTGGGTTCAAATGATTCATGGTTGGGCTGTTTCAAGTCTCAATTACACTTGCAGTAGGAAAATGCCAAGGCGAGAAATGTCGGGGCTTACCACAATGACCTCATGCTTATGATTTGGGCAGGAACTGGGAAAGCCTTCTGTTTTTTACTTTGCTACTAACTTACATTTAATCAGGCTATTTATAGTATGTAGTACTTTAAAAACTCAATTAGTGATACAAAGCTACTTTTATTTAAGAGTAAGCACTCAACATGGTGAAACCCCGTCTCTACTAAAAATACAAAAAATTAGCTGGGCATGGTGGCGCGTGCCTGTAATCCCAGCTACTCAGGAGGCTGGGGCAGGAGAATTGCCTGAACCCGGGAGGCGGAGGTTGCGGTGAGCCGAGATCGCGCCATTGCACTCCAGCCTGGGTAACAAGAGCGAAACTCCGTCTCAAAAAAAAAAAAAAAAAAAGAGTAAGCACTTCCATTTGTTCTCTTTCTGCATAGTCTCTGGTTCACCACATTTGCATTCACTGCAGTTCTGTTTCTCTCCATGACAAGTGTTCATTGAGGAGCCACAGCATGTGACACTGCTATAAAATTGCCAGATCTTATTTTAGAGAATTTGGACAGGGAGGGAGTAGGAGAGAGGTTATTTGCTAATAGTCTGACCAGGCTAAAATACAATCCCATGCTGCATCCTAACACAGTTGGAACAAGGCACTCAAATACAGGATAAGCCTGTGAATGTGGGCCATCAGGTAATCCAGTACTGCTCCAGTGTAGGCCTCTCAGCTCTACAAATAGCCTGTGGAGACAAATTTGACACACTTGGCATATAATGGTTCCTGCCCTAACTTAAAAAATTACTTCTTTGTGCTAAAATTATATTAAATGTTATTTAGAAATAAAGGAAAAAAAATTCCATTTCCTATTGATGGATTATACCGATGATTATGTCCAAGGCATAATAATAATAATAATGATAATAATAATAGCAAATACTTATATAAAGCATACTCTATGCCAGGCACTGTTCTAAGCATTTTACATGTATTGGTTCATTTAACCCTCACAACTTCCCTATGAGATACGCTATTATTATTTTACCGAGAATGGAATTGGCACAGAGAAGTCAAATAATTTACCCAAGCTCACACAGCTTAGTGAGGAACAGAGTTAGGATTTTATTCCAGAAAGTGTGGGGCCAGAGTTTATACATTTAATCACTATTCTATATTTTCTCTCAAGTCAGGACTGAAATTGGCTGTGTTTTATTTATAACTCATTAATTATGTTATACTTATTAATAGGTATAATTATTTTATTGTGTTTTGAAATAAATGAGCATTTTGAAACTTACCTCTATTCAACATGCTTGTTTTTTATTCTAGGAGAAGACTTTGCAGTTGTGCAGCAAGAAATTATTATGATGAAAGACTGTAAACACCCAAATATTGTTGCTTATTTTGGAAGCTATCTCAGGTACATTGTTTGTTTCCCTTTTGAAAAACAATAATGATTTCATCACCTAATACATTAAACAAAATAAAGCTAGTTTTAATACCATGTTTTATAGGTTTTCTTCATGATTTGAAGATAGGATATTTTCATATGAATGGAATTTTTACTTAGGACCTATGTTAATTCTGTTAACTAATATTAGAGTCATATGACTTGGGAATTCTAGATGTGCTTTTAGTGAAGATGCTGGCAAGTAAAAACTGACTTTTATGGTTAGTCTTCCAGTGGTGGACTAGTGATCTAAATATGCCGTTCTCTTGCCCCCTTCTTTTAGACTTAGGTGAATTTAGAGTCAGGAGCATCTCTTCCAGTTGTATTTTTATCAGAAACTTTTTTGTTTATTTTGTGCTTCTGCTCTAAGAGTATTGTATTACCTTATCTCTTTCTTTCATTTTATCCAAAGAACTAGGAACTATAATCATCTCTGTAACTTATTTTTTCAGATCCTAAAGTGAACTTAGGACTGTGAAGTTCCTTCTACTTACTTTGTTTTGGTAGCCAGAACCAAGCCAGGTTCCTAAGTTATATTCCATAGGGGATTTTCTTTGGGTCAAATCTTGTTTTCCATTCATTTCTATATGCAGCTGTCAGCTGATAAGTGCTGACCTGGTTGTTTTTAAGCTTTCTCCAAAGGGAAGATTAGAGAATATTTTACTTTTTTTTTTTCTTTTTTTTTTTCCTTTTTGTTTTGGAGACAGGGTTTCACTCTGTCACTCAGGCTGGAGTGCTGTGGTGTGATCATGGCTCACTGCAGCCTTAACCTCCCTAGGCTCAGGTGATCCTCTGACCTCAGCCTCATGAATAGCTGGGACCAAGGTTAGTTACCCCCAGCCCAGGTTATTTTTGTTTTTTTTTTTTTTTGAGACGAGGGTCTCACTATGTTGCCCAGACTGGTCTCAAAGTCCTGGGCTCAATGAATCCACCTTCCTTCTTCGGCCTCCCAAAGTGCTGAAATTACAGGTGTGAGCCACCGTGCTTGGCCTTCCCTATGTATTAAAAAAACTCTTCCGTTTTTCTTCAGTATACTTTAGTAGCATCCATCATGCTGTAACTTATTACAGGTTCCCATTTTCATATGATCCAGATACAAAACACTTTTCTCTTCTTTTTTTGGGCACAACAGATAGAAAAGACTGGTCATCTTTCCAGCTTTTGAAAAGCCACCTGGACCTGCTGTTCATGGTTGTAACCACTCTTGTACAGCATTGATTGCCCCACCCTGGGTAAGGTGGAGGTGTGGGTTTTATGGAGACTTAAGGGAATTAACTAACCCTTTTCGCATAGGGTTAGGTACTACCTCCAGGTCAGTGACTGTTACACATTTTAAATGGGTTCTTTAACAGCCAATTTAAAACCACTTATATGGTGAGTGATTCAAACAGCAACCTAACACAGACAGTTTCTCCATTAATTTGTATGTTAGGAAGCCCACTGAGCATAGGCAGTTACTGTATAGGTTCAAAGAAATACTCTCTTAAAACCATTGAAATTCATGATACAAATAATTCATTCCTGCTAATACAGTTAAAAGCACCACTTCAAAACCGTTTCTTTTACTGCTGTAGGTCCTAACAAAATGACCTACCCACTAAGCTCAACTAGAAGTATTACAAAAATTTTTTTTCCCCCAAGGGCAAGCTGGTCTTTAAAAGAGCATTTTTTTTTCCGGGGACATTGATCTCAGAGTATCTCTCAAACATGGCCTGAATCTTCCAGAACTATGGAACCATCCAAAACCTAACCTGTTATTCCAGGATAACACCACCCATTTATATGGCACCCTTGGTATGGTGAAATGAGCACAGTCTTTTTGCCAGAGACAAATAGTATCTTTGGTAGTTAAGAGGTTAAGTTCTGGAGACAGATTGTCTGGATTGAGACCTGGTTTCATCACTTATTAAACAATTATTTAATCAGTTTGTGCCACTGTTTCCTTATCTATAAAATGGAGAAAATAATAATATCAGCATGACAGGATAAATATGAGTACTTCCTGGGTAAGTACATGTGAAATACTAAGAACATGCTTAGAATATAATAAATTCTCAATAAATATTTGCTGCTACTACTACTACTGCTACTATTCCTGCTGCTTCTACTACTACTACTTAACTTCTAAAAAATATCATTATTTTAGTGCCTCATTTGATGTTTCAGCAACCTGGATAGCAGTATAACTCTGTGGTAGATGTTATTTCCATTTTATAAATGAGATTATTGAGATAATTTAACATTTGAGTTTTTTATTTTATGATTTTGCTTTGTTGCAAATATGAATAAAGAATACAAAGAGCAGAATTACCCAGAAACCAAAGTAAAACAGACAAAAATAGGATCTTTTTTTTTTCAGTAAAACTGTTCTTTTAGTGTTCTATAATCTAATATTAAAAAACACAGATTTAAATATTTTATTCTATAGCTGGTGTAGCTGATCAAAGTGTTATGAAGGTAAATAGTAGTATAACATAGAATAGCAATTAATCCTATTTCTCTCTTGCTGTTTTTTTCTCTAGAGATCCTTCCCATATTCCCTAATGGAAGTTCAGGCTCAGCCAAGTTTGGAGCAGGGAATCCTAATGATTAGGCTTGTAGGATGTTAGAACTGTAAGGGACCAAGAGATGTTGTCATACAGTCCACTCCCATTTATAGAAAAATGGAGTGGTGGATAAATGACTTACTTAGGTTATCCAGCTAATCATTAGTGGCACTGGAATCCTGGTCAACATGGTGAAACCCCGTCTCTACAAAAAATTCAAAAACTTAGCTGGGCATGGTGGCGTGTGCCTGTAATCCCAGCTACTCAGGAGGCTGAGGCAGGAGAATTGCCTGAACCCAGGAGGCGGAGGTTGCGGTGAGCCGAGATCGCGCCATTGCACTCCAGCCTGGGTAACAAGAGCAAAACTCCATCTCAAAAAAAAAAAAAAAACCTGGCTTTGCAGGTCGCTGTTGCTTAACCCAGAAACACCAGATTTAGTCTTAGAGAAAACATGATTTCTTGAATTCTCTGTCATTACTGAATGACTTTACAAACGGGGATCTTATTTCAACTGTTCATTGCAATGTTCTTCCTTCTATGTTGTTACTATTACAACCTGTATAGCAAATTTAGACAAAAAGTTGAGGAAACTGAGGAGGTGTGGTTTGACCATTGATAAATTTCCCCCTCAGAGAATCAGACTTATCCTATGAATTTTCTTAGTAGAAGACTAGCATGTAATTAAGTTTCAAAAGCCCATTTTATATCAGGGTAGGTGTGCTCACTTCTGAAGAGTTACTGAAACTGAGCTCCTTTAAAGCAGAGTACCTGGCATTCTTCTTAACAAGGCCTTTCCTACTCCACTGTTCAATATCATTAATATACTGTACAACAAGAAGTAGATGGACAAAACTTTAACATTTAAAAAATTTAAATAGTCTTGGTTTGGTGTGTATTTGTTTCTGAATATTTATGTTAGTGTATTTATAAAACAATAGAGTTAAATCATCATAGACTTATTCTTTACAATTCTTTTAGAGCTTAACTATTACTTCTTTTAAGCTAAAGATGAGTTTACATTAATTTCAGGTTCCTTATAAGCATTCCGTAGCCCAGCATATCATTTAAGAATAAGTTAAGAAAATGGAGGCATTCCTCTCAAACTTGAACTCAGTAAAGCTTGGGGAAAAATAACAAATGCTCCTTAAACAATAAGCCAACAGAAGATTTGATCCATACAGCAAAAACTATTTAGAGTAGATATTTTAAACCTTTGGGCCGGGTATGGTGGCTCATGCCTGTAATCCCAGCACTTTGGGGGACCAAGACAGACGTATCGTCTGTGGTCAGGTGTTCGAGACCAGCCTGGCCAACATGGCAAAACCCCATCTCTACTAAAAATACAAAAAATTAGCCAGGCATGGTGGCACATACCTGTAGCCCCAGCTATACTCACTCGGGAAGCTGAAGCAGAATTGCTTGAACCCAGGAGGTAGAGATTGCAGTGAGCCAAGAATGCTCCACTGCACTCTAGCCTGGGTGACAGAGCAAGTCTCCATCTAATAAAATAAAATAAAATAAACCTTTGAAGTACAGAGTACTAGTTTAAATGAGCATACTCTACCTCATAATAACAAATATGTAAATCACCATGATTTACAAAGTGTTTTTACATCATTTCTTAGCATGTACAGTACGGTATTGATTTCCACAGATATACAGATATCTAAAACCTAACCCTTGCCTTTAAGGAGCTTATAATCTAATAGGAGAAGTAGACATGAGAAATAATCATAACATAATATGCTAGATACAGTACTAATGTAGAAGTAAGGCACAGAAGTGCTAAGGATGATAGAATGTCTGATTTTTATCAAAGTAGGGGAATCAGAGAAAGTCATACATATATGAATGATGTAATTCCCAAATATTGGTTCTTAAAAGATTGGTAGACAATTATATGTATAGAAAATTGGAATTTTTGGCAAAGGGAACACGTGCATGAAAAATCATGAAGGATTCAGGAGACAGCTACTGGTCTCACATTAGAGCCTGGGAGGGAAAAAGGGGTACATACTTATTTCTCAGTATGTATAAGGATTGGTTTCAGGACCCTAGAGGATACCAGAACCCATGAATGCACAAGTTGCTTATATCAAGTGGCATAGTATTTGCATATAACCTAAGCACATCCCCCAAAATTATCTCTAGGCAACATATGATGCCTAACACAGTGTAAATGCCATGTAAATAGTTGTAATACTTTATTAATTTATGTTTTTTTAATTGTTGTATTATTTTTATTTTTTCCCCTCTGAAAATTTTCAGTCTCTGGTTAGTTGAACCTCAAGGTGCCGGACCTGTGGACTCCAGAGAGCCAAATGTAATTGGAGTACATAAGATTGTGGAGATTTAGGCAAAAAGGAATCTTTTGTGCTTTAATTAGGACTTAGAGGGACTGAGCATACTTGCTGAAAGATTTTAACACAGTTAGTATATTCTGTGGAGGATGGACCAAGGGTGGAGGGGATTAAGACAGGCAATTTAGTTAAAGTAATTATGGTATATTTATTACGGTAATCTGGGAAAGAGATGTTGGTCTGTTGAGTTATATAAAACGGGAAAAAATATTTCTAGAGCCAGAGACAGTGCTAGGAAGGGAAACAGTAGGATCTTAATTTGAAATATATTTATGAATGTCTTTTTGAATACTTAGAATGTGAGAATAAAGATTACGGTTAAGTCACTTTATATCCAGCTACTCTTGCTTTTAAAAAGGGGAACTTTCTAATTTGGGAATATTTTACATTTATGAGAATTTGCAGAATGGTGCAGAGTTCTCTGTATTTCCTTCACTCAGCTTTCTCTGATGTTTACACCTTAGACAACCATGGCACTTTTTCACAACTATCATATTAACATTGATATGATACTATTAGCTAAACTGAGATACCTTATTTAGATTTTATCAGCTTTCTGTTAATGTCCTTCGGTTTTGGGGTACATGTGAAGAACATGCAAGATTGTTGCATAGGTATACACGTGGCAGTGTGATTTGCTACCTTCCTCCCCCTCACCTATATCTGACATTTCTTCCCATACCATCCCCCCTCAACTCTCCACCACCCACTGTCCCTCCCCTATTTCCCCCCAACAGACCCCAGTGTGTAGTGCTCCCCTCCCTGTGTCCATGTGTTCTCATTGTTCAATGCCTGCCTATGAGTGAGAACATGCGGTGTTTGATTTTCTGCTCCTGTGTCAGTTTGCTGAGAATGATGGCTTCCAGGTTCATCCATGTCCCTGCAAAGGACACGAACTCATCATTTTTGATAGCTGCGTAATATTCCATGGTGTATATGTGCCACATTTTCTCTGTCCAGTCTATCATTGATGGGCATTTGGGTTGGTTCCAGGTCTTTGCTATTGTAAACAGTGCTGCAATGAACATTCATGTGCATGTGTCCTAAAAAACAATTTATAATCCTTTGGATATATACCCAGTAATTGGATTGCTGGGTCAAATGGAATTTCTATTTCTATGTCCTTGAGGAATCGCCACACTATCTTCCACAATGGTTGAACTAATTTACACTCCCACCAACAGTGTAAAAGTGTTCCTATTTCTCCACATCCTCTCCAGCATCTGTTGTCTCCAGAGTTTTTAATGATAGCCATTCTAACTGGCGTGAGTTGGTATCTCAATGTAGTTTTGATTTGCATTTCTCTAATGACCAGTGATGTTGAGTATTTCTTCATATGTTTGTTGGCCTCATGATGTCTTCTTTTGTAAACTGTCTGTTCATATCCTTTGCCCACTTTTGAATGGGCTTGTTTGTTTTTTTCTTGTAAATCTGTTTTAGTTCTTTGTAAATTCTGGGTATCAGCCCTTTGTCAGATGGGTAAACTGCAAAAATTTTTTCCCATCCTGTTGGTTGCCGATTCGCTCTAATGACTGTTCTTTTGCTGTACAGAAGCTGTGGAGTTTGATTAGGTCCCATTTGTCTATTTTGGCTTTTGTTGCCAATGCTTTTGGTGTTTTGGTCATGAAGTTCTTGCCTACGCCTATGTCCTGAATGTTTTTGCCTAGATTTTCTTCTAGGATTTTTATGGTGTTAGGTCTTATGTTTTAAGTCTTTAATCCATCTGGAGTTGATTTTAGTGTAAGGTGTCAGAAAGGGGTCCAGTTTCTGCTTTTTGCACATGGCTAGCCAGCTTTCCCAACACCATTTATTAAACAGGGAATCCTTTCCCCGTTGCTTGTTTTTGTCAGGTTTGTCAAAGATTGGATGGTTGTAGATATGTTGTGTTGCCTCCGAGGCCTCTGTTCTGTTCCATTGGTCTATATCTCTGTTTTGGTACCAGTACCACGCTGTTTTGATTACTGTAGCCCTGTGGTATAGTTTGAAGTCCGCTAGTTAGGACTGTATCTTAAAGTTGATGTTAATTTGTTGTTTGTTTAAGCCAGGGTTTCTTACCTTTGGCACTATCAGCACTTGAGGCCAGATACTTTTTTTGTTGTGAGGAGTTGTCCTGTGCATTGTGGGATAGTTATTAATATTAGTACCCCGTCCTCTGTTAGTTGCCATTAGCACCCCCTCCCCGAGTTGCAACAACCAAAAATGTATCCAGGCTTTGCCAAATGTTCCTTGGGTAATATAATCACTCCCAGTTAAGAACCACTTGTCTAAACAAAAAAAACTTTGGTGGGGTTACAGATACCTTCCTCTATTAGTATTGCTAGGATGTTTTCTACAAATCATTAGTTCTGAGGGGTGCAAATATGTGTTTTGTTAAAAAAAAAATGGGTACATTGAAAAAATAATTTGGGTAAATAGTGAACTAAACAGAATCAGAAGTTTTATTTCTTCTTTTTTCTTTCTCCTCCATTTCTTCCTCTTCTCAGCTTTCCCCGTCCCCCTCTGCTCTTTCTTCCCTTCCTCTACCTCTTCTCACTTTATCTTCTTTCTTGTACCCTTCCTCCTTCCATTTTGTTACCCCTCCCTTCTCTTCTGTTCTCCCTCCTCTCTCTCTCCAACCTCCTGCTCACTACAGAATTTCTCAGAGCCTTTAATATACCAGTGACCTTGCTAATTTCCAGGAAAAAGCTATGTGATATTTCTAAAAACTGATTTAACTATACAGTGGTTTCTCTCTGAGCATATTTCACTTAGGATTGATGTTCAGTGACCCACACTTTGGAAATACTGTGGTGAACCCTGAGTGATTATTAAGTATAATTATAGAGAAATAGATCACCTTGTGTTCCCTAGGTACATCTTCCTTACCCCTCATTATTAAAAGGAAAGCAGATGGTATAGGTTACCTATAAATTTGGAATGCAGTAATTTTTGCTTATTAGTGATTTTTTAATGAACCAAAAGAGTTTAAGTTTTGCTCACATTAAATAAGTTATTCTATACTAAAACATCTAGCAGTTACTAAACTTTCTATTTTTCACATTGTTGATTAAGGTTGAATTATTTTGCTGAATATAGTGGAATAGCCATTGCTTTGGTTAGCAAGACAACAGCTCACAGTACAGTACAGGAATCAGGGGACAGCAGTGTAGAGGATCGATAACCCATCCTGTCCCAGGGAGGATGACTCGGTGTGCCACCTTCTAGCAGACATTAGAGAGTTGCTGATTCTCAGTGGCCTTGGTCACATTTTAGTTTACTTTTTAAATTATGCTATGTTTGGGAAAAATATATAAATATACTTAGTTTGGTTGATCAATTTTAAGTCTGATATATTACAAAATGTGGAAAGATGAAAAAGCGTGTTTTAGGAATTAAAAGATTTTCAGAACTATAAAATAGCCATTAGAATTTTGGTCCCTGTATGCTCTGGTAGATATCAAAATAGTTAACTGTTTTCCCTCTACTTATTTTTCTATTTCTTATAAGATAGATAATTTACAAAATGAGAAAAAAGAATTCTAAGGATTTGTTGAGTCAGGATATTAATACTGATACATTGAACATTGATCTCAGCGGTTAATTTTATTTCAGTTCAGCCACCTAGGGACAAAGATTTTATAATTGGCCTGCATAAAACGGGCTGATTGACTCAAGACTTTTTCTGTTAGGCATATGGCTTGGTGACTGACCAAAACTAAATATAGATTTATCATTGTAAAAGAGAGATTCATGGAACAGATGAAAGTCATTTCTCTAATAGTCTATGACTACTCAAACTTTTTTGATAATACCAGACTTTAAATAGAATATTATAAAAGTAAAGTGTTTTAGACATCTTAAAAAGTAAAGTATTAATATATACAGTCCTGATTTTTTTTTTTACCTGTAAGCTGACAAGTCATTTTTCATAGGATGAATAGAAAATTATATGTTTAAGCTAAGGGAGAAAAGAGAATAGACCAACTTCAAGTAGAAGGTAGTGTCATACTGAAATACGTAAAAAGCGAGAACTCATTTCCTGCAAGGAAAATTGTTTTCAAACTGGAAGGGGTAGGAAAAACAATATTAAGATGGAATTGAAACACAAGATGGTGAGTAGATAATTATAGAGCAGCTAGATACCTTAAATTTTTAGACATTTTTAGATTTATATAAAGTATATCTCATATTGAAAATTTAGCAAATGTGATGGTAGTCCATTATCACTAAGTATCTTGACAAACAGAAGAGGTGTCAAAGATTAGAAATCATCAATGACTAGTTTATAAATGAAGGGAAAAGGTGGTTTCTAGAAAATAAAGACTATTAAAGTTGGTATCACTCATCAGTTACTAGCAAAGCTGTAGGATAAATTATTAATCAGATAATTAGTGACCACTTAAAGAAGTTATGAGTAACATGACTTTAGTAAGAAGTCATGCCAGATCAATCCTCTCTCTTAATTTTTTTCCTTAAAAAAGAAAAAAATATATGTATTTATACTTTCACCAAGTTCAGGAACAATTTAAGATGACTTAAGTAAGTACACTGCAAGATAAATTATAACAAAAAGAGTAGAAAACAGCTTACATTTATTGTGCTGTATTCCAGATCTTTTACTAAGCAGTTTACCTATTACTCTATTAATCCTAAGCAGACCCCAAAACAGTATTTCAACCTGTTTTTGTAAGCTGTGTGACAACCCAGTTGCCTGCATCTTAAGCACTCTGGGCTGGCATTTAGCATGAAAGATTCACTTGTGGCAGATGTGAAGGTATTTTAGAGCTGTGGTTCTCAACCGTTTTGGGCATAGAACCCCTGAGTACCCCCAGAGAGCTTTTGTTTCATATGAATTATATCTATTGCCATTTACCATACTAGAAATGAAAGCTGAGACATTTTTAAAACTCAGGAATACAGCTAGTAGCTGTCAGGGATGACAGCATTATCACACTTCACATAGTCTCTGGGAAACTCTACTGTACTTTCATGAAAGAGAATGTAAAGATCAAATAATTTCTTTGTGTTATAAAAATGGTTTTGACCTTACTGGTCCCCTGAAAATGTCTCAGGGCCTCTCAAGGTACCCCCAGACCACACTTTGAGAACCACTGTTCTGGAGGAAGGATTCAAGTAACCTGGAGAGATCAGGCTATGGAATCTGCATTCTAGATATATCCAAATTGGAGCCTAAGTATCATTCAAAATATTGTTGACTAATGGACTTGCCAGAGTCTTTGGACCTCAGGCAGAGGCAAAGAAATGCCAAATGATAATTCTAAGTAATCTACATAGAGTGCCATTCATGTTTTAAAATATTTATAATATTATTTAAGCTCATTAGTAAACCCACTAGTGCAGATTAAAATAGTTTATAAGCCAAGTTCTTACAGTTGCTACCTCTGGAGGGTAGACTCCTGATTTAGGTTCTTTCAGATGCTAACCAGCTGTTTCTGGAGTGTGGGAGTTGGGAGCAGGAGTGGAGAGGTGTATTTCCAATTAGGATACTTAAAAATGTTAGCTCCCTGCTCTAAGGATGTGGATTAAACCTCATGCAAGTGTGTGTTATGCTTTCTTTGCTGAATCATTTTAAAGTGATATGCTGGGAGAGCTAATAAGACACCTGTCAGAAATAAAGGGGTGTGAATCAAAACTACTTTTATTTTTTTAAATGTAAGATTTAACAAATAAGAAAAAAGTCCTATGCTTAGTTTCAGTGAGCCAGATAGACAAATCTGAAGCTGGAGAGAGAACTGGTCTGCCTTCTATTTTAAAAAGATCCAGAGGTTTTTGTTAACTATAAACTGTAAACTAGCAGTTTAATATAGTTGCTGAGAAGTTAAAGTTAGCTTTCAGCTAAGTGTAATAGAAATACAGTGATCAAATAAAGGAGAAAATTATTAGAGTTTCTGGGGGATTTATGCTTCTCCCTGTGTAGCAAGGACTAGTCATAAGTAGCTTCCTTGTTTTTCATAAGACCATACATCTACCAGGTCCTACACGTCCACTCTGAAAGTTCTTTACACCAGGCCACTGGGCAGCTGGCATATATTCATGTAAGTTATGTCTATTGGTATTTGCCATATTAGAAATTAAAACAAATTTTTATATTAGCTGTATCCTTCAGTTTCATTTATATGTGGACCCCCTGTGAATTGTAGATCCTGGGTGGCTTCAGATTTATTTTGGGCCTTACTCTCTTTAGCTTTACCTTCTAGAACCATGATACCTTGCTACTTCATACTCTTAAATTGATTGACCTTTGCACTCTGATAGCTTGTGCTCTCTTTTTGTATGCTGCATTGTCCATTGCAGCCAAGTCAGCTCACCTCTTTGGTCTAGCTAATCCCACTACCACCAACAATATGTGACCTATGACTCATAAAAGCATCTCTACTTTTTTTTTTTTTTTTTTTTAAGAGTCAGGATCTCGCTCTGTCACCCAGGCTGGAGTGCAGTGGCACTATCATAGCTCACTATAACCTTGAACTCCTGGGCTCAAGTAATACTACCCCCACCCCGGCCTTGGCCTGCTGAGTAGGAAGTAACACAGGTATGCACCACTTCTCCTGGCTACGTTTTTCTATTTTTTAAGAGATGAGAGTCACTAAGTTGCCCAGGCTGATACGAAACTGTTGGCCTCAAGCAATCCTTTTGCCTCAGCCTCCCAAGTCACTGGGATTACAGGTGTGAACCACTGGGCCTGGCTTGGCATCTCCACTTTTTAATGTGTTGTTCATGTAACACTAAGAATAGTACTTGATTTTGGATACCACATTTTAAGAGAGACAAGGACCATCTAGAGATTATCTACAGAAAGGGATAAACAAAGGATTGTTTCACAGTGTGACCCCAGCCTAATCTAGGTTTATTTCCTGCTATTGTCTCTTCAGGACTCTTTCTTCAACTCACATAAAATCACCCACAGTCTCCCACATGTGTATTCCTTTCAAGTCTCCGTTTTTTTGCACAGGTTGCTTTCCTGTCTCTGGTAAATTTCTGCTTTAATTTCAAGACCCAATTCAAATGTTTTCTCCTCCCTAAAATTTTCCATTCATTTTCCTACGGATTTTCATCTCTGGGTTCTCAGAGTACTTTATATATGCCTAGACTATGTATTAATCAAATTATGATCTAACCCAAGTCAGCAAACTTTTTCTATAAAGGGATATATAGTAAATAGTTTAGGCTTTGTGGGCTACATGGTCTCTGTAATGACTACTCAGCTCTTCTGTTCTAGCACAAAAGCAGCTGTAGACAGTATAGAAATAAATGAGTATGACTGTGTTCATATAAAACTTTATCGGCTCTAAAATTTGAATTTCATGTATGTCATGTGTCAAATATTATTGTTTGTATTATTTTCCCAATCGTTTTATTAATTTTAGTTACAAGTGACAGAACCATTCCCAACCATTTTAGAATAGGAAAACGATTCATAGTTGCAGAGGTGTGCAAAATCAGGCAGCAGGCTAGATTTGGCCCACTGGCCATATTTTCCTGACCTCAGTCTAATTTAATATGTTTATTCTTTTAGTCATTCATGTATTTATTCATTTATGGAACAAATATTTATTTGCTGGCTATTCTTCTAGACATTGAGAAGGCAGTGGTGAGAGAGACCGACATATATTAAGGTAGAATCTTTCTTCTGCATTAGACGGAGCTCGCTGAGTTAAGAGATTTTCGGTCCCATCTCTGTACCAGGAATAGTACATTTCCTGGTACATTTTAAGAGGTTAAGTAATGAATGACTGAACAAAGGAATAAGCTATGTAAATCACTGCTGATTATTTCTCCTATGACTATATGATTACAACAGCATATAATTTGAGTGTCAGACAAGTGCTATCTAAAGAGAAGTGAGTGATAAATTTTAAGAGTATTTTGGGAAAATCATTGTTGAATCTAGATATGAAACTAACATTTACAAGAGAGTGCTATCAGTAGTATGCTTTGAGATTTATTGCTATTTGTCTGTGAAGAATCTGGGTAGATGTATAAACTGTTGGGGAGGGGAAGTTTTTAACTAAAGGAAAATATTTTCATTATTTGGATGTGCCTGATGACCGCTTCATATCCAACAAATGGTGTATTATAAGTTTAAAACCTCAGGTTGGATTATAGTAACACATATTAAGTAACTCATTTACTCACAAAGATTAAATATTTTAAAGATAACAGATTACATTTGTTGTTTTTCAGTGTTACAGCATACACTGTTAAAAGATTTGTTACCTCACACAGTTTTAATCATGAAAATATGATACATGCTTGTTTTCTCTTTATAGGCGAGATAAGCTTTGGATTTGCATGGAGTTTTGTGGAGGTGGTTCTTTACAGGATATTTATCATGGTAAGACCAAAGTTACATTTTTATAGGTATTAGGTCGAATTTCTTAAAATACAGCAATTTGCTATATTAAAATATCAACATCATCTTAAGAAAAGCAAGCTATGTTTTATCATTATATTATTTGGATATATAAAGGTATTTTAGATATATATGGAAGAAAGGAGTCTTTGCTTTATAAGTCGGAAAATTAAATAAATTAAATTGAATTATTTGCTAATTCTGAAGAGGCATATTGTAGTTAGTTCAAAAATTTAAGCTCAGATCTGTAAAAATGCAAGGGCTTTGCTGGCTAAAGCTAAGCTGGTACAATATCCAGTGTATGCATGAGTAGTGATAATACAAAGATAATTGATTTTGCTCTCATGTATTCAATAAATATCAATTGAATGTTTATTCTCTTAGATATTGCCAGATTCTGAGGAATTCAAAAGATTATTACAACATTTTTCACTGGGATTTCAAGAAGTATATAAGAGAGATTTGTAAAGTTAAACAGCCTTTGTCTTTTCTGTTTCTGTTAGTGGATTATTGTCGCAAACTGCTGAGTAGCCTTTTGATTAGCGTAAAATAAAATAATGTCTATTTAATGTATACTTTCTGAGAAAATATTTTGGGCCTTTTTTCTCATTTTTTCATAGAATTTGAGCTCCTATTTTCTAGTGTGGAGTCACTTAAGTAATTTGAGGGACGAATTACACTAAAGCAGAGGCATAAGACTGTTTGGACCGGAATTTTACTGTTTCTGTTTTACTTCATTTCACTTTATCTTCTTGGCATAGGTTTTACTTAACATAAAGATTGACATAATAGTATTTTACTGGGCTGCTAACTACAATTGAAATAGGAAAAATGATGGATTTTCTAGAATCATTTTAGAAAGCTTAATAAGGAAAATGAGCTTTACATTGGTCTTTAAAAGATAGGTAAACTGGGTAGAAAAAAGACAAAGAAGGACTGGGCACGGTGGCTCATGCCTGTAATCCTAGCACTTTGGGAGGCCAAGGCGGGTGAATCACCTGAGGTCAGAAGTTCAAGACCAGCCTGGCCAACATGGTGAAATTCCATCTCTACAAAAATATAAAAATTAGCCAGGCGTGATGGCGTGTGCCTGTATTTCCAGCTATCGGGAGGCTGAGGTGGGAGAATCACTTGAACCTGGGAGGCGGAGGAGGGACATTTTTCCTCCATCCCCATGACAGCCAAAATCCCTAGTTGTCTTCTCTGCTTGTCCACACCTTTAATGAGGATGTATTCCTTTGAGGATTCTAGCTTTATTTGGGTGTTTGTTTTAGCTCTTCTGCAGACATAGGGCCTTGTCCTGTACCCATGTAGAGGATAATACTAAAACCCTAGCTTACCAAGATGGACCTTCCCCTAAGAGATAGCTAGAATATTCTTTCACAGTTTTACTTTCTGTTTTTCTTTTCAGTTTTTGCTTTTGTCTCCTGGGAAAATATCTTACTGTTTGCAAACTTAGCTAGTAATTTAAAAGGTTATTTCTAAAAAGATTTTTTGTCTTTCACTTCCAGGTGTTATTTTCAGCATTTTCAGATTATCTTACTTATCATATTATAGAAACAGAAATCTCAAGGAGGTGTATCTTACTGAATGTGTGTGGGCTTGGAAGCCACAGAAATAAGTTATTTATAGTTTATCCGTAGACATTTATTTAAACCCAACTGTGTCCTTAAAATAATCTAAGTGGAATAGATTTCTCTCTTTCATAATTGTAAAATACCACAAGTACTCAAAACCAAACATGTTTACAAATCTGTTAAGTTTATGTAAATGTGAGTTTACTATCTAGCCAAGGTTTCCATCTTTGGAATTTAATTCAATTTCTAGAATAGTCTGTTTCACTTTCTTTATTCTAAAGTGATTTAATAGTGAAAAAGAAAACTACTTTATAGTGTACAGATGCTCTGTTTGTGCTGCCATAACGAAATGCCTGAGACTGAATAATTTATAAACAACAAATTTATTTCTCACAGTTCTGGAGGCTGGGAAGTACAAGATCAAGGTGCCAACAGGTTTGGTGTCTGGCAAAGACCTGTTTCTCATAGAGTGCAGACAGTGTCCTCACATGGCAGAAGAGATGGAAGGGTAAAAAAGAGTGGACACTGCTTAAAGTCTCTTTTATTAAGAGTCTTACTCTCATTGACAAGAGATGAGTACTCATTACCTAGTCTTCTCCTCAAAGCCCCCGCTTTGAGATTAAGTTTCAACATGAGTTCCAGAGGGAATTAGCAGATGCACACAGAGGAAATATTATTCATAAGATTAAGACCTATGTATTGATGTGGAAAAATGTTCGTCATAAGTGAAAAGAGTAGGTTTCAGAATTGTTTGCTATAATATGATTCTACTTATGTGTTTCTGGAATACATATAGTATATAAAATGTCTGTATAAGATCATCTGGCAGGTTATAGACCAAATTATTGGTATTGCTTACTATTGAGTAATATTTTGGATAAAGAAGAGACCTTTACTTTCCAAACTTTTCTCTAGATTGAATTTTTTTAGATTGAACATATATTAATTTTATAGCAATGTAGCTAATATTTTTATAATAAGTATTCAATCAAAACTAGTCATAGTACATGTTCCACATCAATTAAAAAGCTTTAATAAAAACTAGGTAGTCCAGACGTGGTGGCTCATGCCTGTAATCCCAGCACTTTGGGAGGCCACTGCACTCAACTCTGGCAAAAGAGCAAGACTCTGTCTAAAAAATAATTAATTAATTAAAAAACAAAGATATTAAAAAATAAAAGCTAGCTAAACCCCCTGGACATCTTTTCTTTTAATGTTTAAGAGATGATGTTGATGAATGAGATATAAAAATGAGAACATAATTTTAGTGGCTACTTTAGACAATCTTTCATTCCATAAATATTTATCAGGCTGCTTTTCTGTGTCAGGCACTGTTCTGTACACTGGAGATACAACGATGAGCAAATCAGATTTTTAAAAAGCAGAAACTTGGCTGGGCACAATGGCTGACGCCTGTGATCCCAACACTTTAGGAGGCTGAGGCGGGAAGATTGCTTGAGCCCAGAAATTCAAGACCAGCCTGGGCAAGATAGTGAGACCCCATCTCTATAAATATAAAATAAAAAATTAGCCAGGTATGGTGGTGCATGCCTATGCCCCCAGCGACTCAGAAGGCTGAGGCAGGAGGATCACTTGAGCCCAGGAGGTCAAGGCTGCAGGGAGCTGTGATCATACCACTACACTCCAGCCTGGTTGAAATAATGAGACCCTGTTTCAAAAAAATAGCGAAAAACTGGAGCCAGGCACAGTAGCAGAGTAATTCATGCCTGTAGTCCTAGCTTACATTTCAGTAGAATTGTTTAGGTTATTAAGTCTGTTGCTTAAACTTGCAAAACTTTATTATATATTGAAAAACGCATTGACTAATTTTATGAGGGTTAATTTTCTTCTTTTACAGTAACTGGACCTTTGTCAGAGCTGCAGATTGCATATGTTAGCAGAGAAACACTGCAGGTAAATCAAGTGCTAATTGAAAAATAACATTTTTCATTAAACTAAATGTTTACTTATTGTGCATTACCTGTTCAGCAATATAGGAATTAAATATTTTGGTTTGGTAAACTCTTAAAATTAGTTTTAATGCTTTTGAAAATTGTGCAATGAACTCAAATTATGCTTACAAATAAACACTTTAAAGCCTAAATGTGATGATATAACCTAAAATTTAAGCACTGTGGATCTGTTATTGTATGTTTTCCTCTTAATACCAAAGAAAGCCTTCAAAGTTAAGCACTGTCTTGGGAATCCAAACACTCTGATACTAATTAGGTTTATACTTTTTTAAAGTTATTTCAAACTATCTGTAGAATTTACTGAAAATTTTCTTAGAAACATTACTCGTTTTCTTGATTTTTTTAAGGGATATCTCATTAAAATATGTTAGAGATACTACTAGATCCTCTGTAAAGATTACATAGAATACACAGAATACTACTCATTTGATCATATAAAATCCCAAAGTGTGCTCTGTGATAAAATCTTGTTTATTTTTCTGTTTTTTGAAACTCCAGGGATTGTATTATCTTCACAGTAAAGGAAAAATGCACAGAGACATAAAGGTATACATTATATTTTTAACATAATAACCCTCTCTTTATTTTTAAATACTCTGATCAAATTGTTGAGCAAAGTTGTTTTATTTGATAAATTTATCTAAAATATGTTACCATAATAAAAATGAATGATACTTTTAATTAATATTTTTATAGCAGCTTTATTGCAGTACAATTCACATACCATAAAATTCACCCTTTTAAAATGTATCATTCATTAGATTAATGTTTTAATAACTCATTTTAGCTTCTTTGTAGTTATTAGTAAAATGTAGAGTAAGTTCATAGCTTTCATCAAGTTATAGTTTTTAGTAAGTTTTATGCTTTGACTATTTCAGTAAGCTTTGGCGGTCTTAAGTGTAAGTCTTAGTAATGCATCAAAATGGATAAACTGAGCCTCGACGTTTCTTATAGTCTTTTCTTTTTTTTAGATGAAGTCTTGCTCTGTCACCCAAGCTGGAGTGCAGTGTTGCGATCTCACTGCAACCTCCACCTGCTGGGTTCAAGTGATTCTCCTGCCTCAGCCTCCTGAATAGCTGGGATTACAGGCACCTGGCACCACGCTTAGCTAATTTTTGTATTTTTAGTAGAGGTGGGATTTCATCATGTTGGCCAGGCTGGTCTTGAGCTCCTGACCTCAGGTGATCCTCCCACCTCAGCCTCCTAAAGTGCTGGGATTACAGGCATGAGCCACCGTGTCCTGCCTTTTCAGAGTCTTTTATTTATTTAGCTGGCAGAGGAGGGCAGGTGTTCTAGATGTGCTGGAGTTAGCTCAGTGGCACAGCAGGTGCTATGGTAGGACTCGTAAGCGTATTTCTAAAGATACTGCCATCTCCCTAGTTTAGATTTTTTTTTTCTTTCACTTATTTTTCTTGTGCCTTCCTTGTTCATCTTTCCTCCTGTTTCTCTCTTCCCCTTTTATTTTCTCACGTTTTCTCTAACATAAAGATTCTTAACCTTTTTTGAGGATTGGGGCTCGGGCAAACCTTATTGCTCTCTGGATCTCTGATGATAAACCATGAACTCTCTTCTGAGAAAATGCCCTTATGCACATGTCTTCAAATTTTCCATGAAATTTCAGTGGACTCACAGATGATCTGCTGAGATCCCTTGTTTCAAGGTATTCTTTGTAAGCCACTTAAAAGACATAAGCAAAGAGCTTTTGGAGTTCAAAGGTAGAAGAGATCATAGGAAGATGAGTAGCTCAAAAAAGGTTCCGTGTCGTTGGCATGTAGATGATCTGGGAGGATTGATAGATTCTTGTCAGAAATGGAAGTTGGAGTACATTTCAAGCAGAGAAAACAGTGTGAGCAGATACAGAGATTAGAAAGTGTGAGGCCATTTTAGAGAACATAAAAACTGTACCATATTATTGAAGGGAAGAAACGTATGAGACTAATGAGAGATGGGGCTGGTTGGGTAGTTTGGTGTTCCATTATCCAAGGACTTATGTGCTAGACTTCAGAGTCTGGGCCTAATTGGACAGATTTGGGCCATCACCACCATTTCTACTCCTGTCTAAGCCACCAGAATATTATATCACGTGGTCTTCTGTAATAGCCTTTTAAGAGGTCTCACTTCTCCCATTCTTAGTGGTTCTGTAGTCACTTTTCCACTTGATGACCAAAGGGACTTTTTTCAATCAGATATTATCACTTTCCTGCTTATAAACCACCATTGGTTTCCCATCATACTGAGTATAAAGTCCAGATGCCTTTACTATGACCTACAAGGTTATACGTGATCTGACCCATGTATTTCTCTGTGACCTCATCTTACATTCCACTTCTCTGTTTTACTCATTCTTTTCCAGCCACACTAAACTTGCTGATCTTGGAATATGTTGAGCTTATTCTGGCCCCAGGTCTTCAAATTCCCTCCTTCTTTCCTGAAATAGTCATCTCCCAGATTTTGATGTGGCTCTGTACCCTTACTTCACCCAGATCTCTGCTCATACATTACTGCCTTCAGAGAGGCCTTCCCTGCCCTGTCTTCAGAGTAATTATCGCTGTCTGACTTTGAATCCTCCGTGGGTTCATTCATTCATAGAGAGATGATAAATATATTTATTTTTAGTTTTTTTGCTCCTACTTGAATGTAAACTCCATGAGAATTGGAACTTATTCGTTACTGTAACCCCAGAGCTTAAAATAGCACCTGACTACTAGTAGTCTCTCGGGGGGAAAGGAAGGAAAGGAGGGAAGGGAAGGAGGAGAGGAAGGCCAATGATGTACAAGTGATGCGATGTAAACTCTAACTTAGGAAAATTAGTCTGAGCTAGGAAGAGGCCAAACTGAAGCCTCTGGCAGAAGTCTTAGATTGCTAGGGACTAGATTAAAATCCCTGCTCCTAGTCTCTTTCCTTTTTCTCCTCCCCCCACCATTCCATAGAGCTACAGTAGTATCAGTGGGTGGGTACAGCTCAGCTTCACTGGTGACATTTGGAGTTTGGGAACTTTTTTCTTTCTCTTCCACCCCCTATCCCCTACACCAGTCTTTTACTGTTTGTTCCTCATGTTGGTTGAGAGTAGGAGCGTTCCCAGTATTTTTTCCACCCTGCACCTTAAACTAAAGAGAGCCCCCACTACCTTTGGGATATAGTATTTCTACCTCTTCCAGAAGCTTTGAACTTATTGAAGATGAAGTCATCATTATCTTCTTTGAGCTTAGGTCAAGAAGCAAAAGTGGCTAAAATGTAACCAGATCATGAAGATGGGTGATATTTTAATTGTGTGGGCCTGTGACTAGTTAACATACTGGATGGGCCTAAGTGCTTGGCAAGGCATATTAGGGTAGTCTCACTTACCAACACTGGTTCAATTGCTGGTGAGTTCCTAGAAAGGGAGATTCTTAAAAAGAAAAAAAAGGAAATAATAATCAAGTTTAAAGTATAATATAAATAGTTGAAAATGCATTGTAAGATTACATTTTAATGTAGTAATAGTGTTTGATCAAGGAAGAAACACTTTGATGAAAACTAATATATCACTTCTACATTAACATTCATACTATGTTAGTAGCAGCTTTTTTGCAAGGCAGAACATTTTATGATAGTCAAGTTGCCTGAAATGTAGACAGTAGATTTTCCTGTGACTATAATGATATAACATTTTGATTAAGCACACTTTAAGTATTTTTAGGTGTAAGGCTGTGATTATTTTAAATATGTTCATTTATTATATATGTGCTGTCTGATAAAATATCTATTTCCTACTTTAACTAAAATATTGTTACTTTGAAGGGAGCTAACATTCTATTAACGGATAATGGTCATGTGAAATTGGGTAAGTAAGTTGGAATTTGTCACATGCACAAATCTGTTCTAAAATATAATAAAGTTTATGTTTTCCTTTGTAAGACCAGGTTTCCCTCTCCTTAGACGGCATCTGTGTATTTTTAGATGGAAATCTCATTGCCGTGCATATGTCATCTCTTTGTATCGGCTTCTTTTAAGCAGGAATAAATGTCTGTCCTTCACATAAGACAGATTTGTTGTAAAGATACTATGAAAGAATATCCTTTCTGAATTCTTTCATCTCTAAACACAGGAATATGATTTTTATAATAGAAATCTGTACAGAATTACCTTGTAACCAAAAAAAAAAAAAAAAGACAAATATAAAAAAATCAATAACTCCAAAAACCCTTTATTCTTTACATAAAGCTTTTAAAATAAAACTCGGTATTACTTATTTAAGAATGTAATTTAGATCATGAATGTTGTTTTATTTCAAACAGTAACATATTTCATTTTGTAACTTTAGGTTGTTAAATTTGCAATTAAAATAGAGTTCAACACCTAAATAATGACTTAATTTGCAAGTTTAAGACAGAACAAATGTTCATTATAGTTTTATGAACAAAGTCATATTTGTTAGTACCAAATGAAGTAGTTAATAACAAATATCAGTTATTTTAAACTATATTAGATAAACCCAATTAAAAATATGTATTTTATAAAAATATAGATATAAATACTTTAAACTATAACCTGCTGTAAGATTAGTCAGATTTAAGAATATGTATCTAGAAATTAACATGTAATAAAATTTCCCTATGTGACTTCTAAATATGGGAAAAGCAGAAAACATACGTCCTATTCTTTTTAGTTGTCTATTGATTTTTTAATGAACAGCTTTTATCAGCAGTTTAGTTTAATATTTTGTGCCAATGTTATGTGCCTCACTCAAAGACATATTATTTATAATATCTTGCTTGAGAAGGATTTAGAAGTCATCATTAGTAAACTAGAAAATATTAGATCTCCAAATACTTATCTTAAAGAATAGTAAGAAATCATATATAAAAACAATTTCCTGATAGTGACTGATATTAGTACTAAATGTATTGTTAAATTTGGGAGTATTCTGACTGGATGTCTTTTCAAGCTACAAGTAGACTTACTGGTTTATCTGATGCCAGTCACGGGTATGGAGAAAGTGAATGGAATATCCTATCTCTTAAAGATCCCTTCCAGTGATATTCCTTGGATTTCTGGTCCTGAGAATTAGAAATTACAATATTAATAATAAGTCTAGCAATTTACATTCTCTCAGCTATCACTTTCTCATCAAAATTATTTGAACTTGACCTTTGTTGTTATTTGACTTATGTGGGGATATATGGGAATCCATTTGGCTGTGATATGTGTTCACTACTTTGTGGTATTTTAATGCTAGTCCATTAAAGTTAAAATGTGTAATATGATGTTTGAGAATGTCTGTTATTGCTGTGTAATTAATAAAAATAATTTTTAAAAGCTTCTTATGTTGCCTTAAACAGTTTTACTTTCTCTTAGCTTTCTAAATGTTTCTCATTTTTTTAATAGCTGATTTTGGAGTATCTGCACAGATAACAGCTACAATTGCCAAACGGAAGTCTTTCATTGGCACACCATATTGGTAATTTTATTTTAATTGATATTTAATATTTTGTTCTATCATTATTGGATATAGCATTCCTAAAAAATAGACTGGTCAAAATTTTTCAGACTAAGACAGATTAAGAGAAAAGTCATCAACAGATAAAGTAATTTAGGCATGTACGCCTAATGGGTGGAATACATGGCCAGAAAATTTTCTACCATGTTATTTTTCATTAAGCAGAAAAGCCTTTAATTATTGATATGGTTTTCAGGAACCTTAATATTAGTTCTAGCCTTACTGGAAAATCCTGGCTCTTTTTCCTGTACATTTCTCATGTATTTTCACATGTTTTTTATCTTTCCTCACCCTCATTTCCAGTTCTTACTGTGATTAATCTTTCATCATTACATTATTCACAGTACCTCTTTGCTGAAAACTTTTTGGCATGTCTTGGTTGCCTGTAGGAGCAAATGCAGATTTCTTGACATTTGAGTTTTCTGTGGCCTGGCCTCTGTCTGCTTCATTAGCCTTAGCTCCTACTAGTCTTCTCCATGGACCTTCCTTTCTAGCCATGTTTCTGTTAAATACTCACTGATCATAATATAAAAACTATCCTAGTCATGTATTTACTTACAGAATAATTTTTGGCCACTTACTGTGTGCTAGATGTGGTATTAAGCAGTATAATTATAATGGTGAATTCGTATAGAGCTTTTTTTGTTCATACCATTACTTTGTTCATACCATTACTTTGAAGTAACAACACCTTGAAATTCTTGCCATGCTTTTAGCTTATGTGCTAACACTCCCCTGATGCCTTCTTCATCTGACTCATCAGCAGTCATGTAGTACTAATTGCTACTACTCATTTTTTTGTATTTAGAATATGATGTATATACCATTTTCATGTCAACTTATCTTTTCATCAATATATATTTTAAAAGTCAGATAATGCTAAAAAGGCATATGAGGAAAACTTAGTTGTAACTTCTGCCATCTCTAGCATTATTCATTTACAGATACTGTGTTATGATAGGTGATGATCTTAGCTCTCTTCGTCTTCCAGTCATCTTTCCAGTGTACTTTGCCGAATCAGTTGACAATACTTTCCTGAAAAAAAGTTTTTCCTGATTTTAATAATTTCATTTTTAATTTGCTTAGTTTCTTGTTTTTCTTTTGAAATCCCTGGTTAACGCTTTGCATACCTTTCCACATTTTACAGTTTTGTAAGATGTGTCTGTATAATTTTTTATGCCATAAAGTTTGTAACATTATCTGATTTTGTCTGGTTGGTGTTGCTTTGTTCTGTTTTGTTTTGTTTTCCTAGAATAACCCTTCCTGGAGTCATCTTCCCTCCTGTTCCAGTCTGGACTGTTTAATTCTCTGGATTTTTTGCCTAGCTCTGTTCTGGCAGTTTTTCATCTTCAGCTTAGCATTCCTTTCTTGGTTTCTAGGTCTTCTTTCATGATTTACTCCTTCCTTTTTGTGTGTGTGGAAAGGGTGTATGGGGAGTAACATTTTTGAGATTTTGCATGTCTGTCCTTGTACATGATTGATAATTTTGGTAGGTAATTCCAGGGTGCAATTTTTGAGGCATTGCACTAGTGTCTTCTGTGGTGCCCATGGGAAGTGTGATACCATTATGATACATGATCTTTTGAATGTAATTTCTCCCCCTATAATCATTCCTGGTGTTTTGATATGCCATAATTATATACTTCAAAATATACTTGTTTTTTGATTGTTTTTGCTTTTATTCATTGTACTTGGCATTTGTGCTTTATAATCTAGAAACTTACATCTTTTCAGCTTGGAGAAGTACTCTTGTATTACTTCTTTGATAATTTCTTTGCTGTCCTTTTTCCTGCTGTCTATGGAACTCATTGGCTATATATTGGACCACTTAAATTAATCCATTAATATTCTTATATTTTCTCTCATTTAAAAATCTTTTTTGTTTTACTTGTAAGAGTTCCTCAACTCTTTACATTCATATTTTCATGATGGAGGCTTCCCTCAAATGTCTGCTAATTCTTATGTTTTAGTTCACTTTGAAGAGCATGGCTCTAAAAACTGGTTCATAACTCTGTGTGTATGGGAAGTCGGGTGTAAAGCTGGTTGTTAGTGTTCTAGAACTGGTCAAGAGAAGGAAGCAAAGGTATTCTTTATTCTGTATACATACTTCTGCTTAATCACGTCCTCTCACTTTAACCTCTTCATTCCTTGGTTCCTGGTATCTGTTAAGTCTGCAGTGTCTCTTCTTCATCTTGGTCCTTATCCAGTGGAAATGGAGAAGGAATAGTTGCTGGGACTTAATGGATAAGAGTAGGAACATGAAGGACTAACTGTTGACACTTTCTGATACTTCTGTTTTCAGCCCAACCTCAACCCTACTATTGCTGCTTTTTAACCCTAACTTGTCAACATTTCCAGGATGTTGGAGGCTTGTTGGCTGCTAGTTGTTTTTTTACTTGGCACCTGCTTAGGTTTTCCCTGCCTCCTGTTTGCTATATCATTTACTGTTCTTCTGTTTTTAGTCTTATGTGTTGTGGGTTTAGGTAAAATATGTCTGCTGAACTTTTCAAAGATGGTATGTGTATATATTTCTCTTTGTTCTTCTCTTTATTGTTTTGGGTTGATTTCTGAGCGGAGTGAGGGCTTGAATTGCTGTCATTTCTAAGTACACCGTCTTTACAGTTTTATTGTAAACATCTCTCATTAAATCTTCAGGATCTGACTTGATTCTATATAATATTCATTCACTGAATGGGAATGTTGACGTTTCCAACTCCAGTTTCAGATGTTAAAAATTTATGTAATTACTCTTAACAGTAATGGGGGAAATATCTTGGGAACATGTGAGATTGTGAATTATGTAAAGTTAAATTTGGGAACACTCTCCCTGTACTTGTCTTTCTGGTATTGTATCTTTCTTACCTACAATCTAAGAATTTAGAATCTCTCTCTTCCAAAGTGATTAGATTGGCAGTTATTCAGTTGTTTGAAAAAGTCTGCGTGAAATTACATTTCTCAAAATTAATACATATGTACCTTAAACAACTTATTTCAATTTAAGACATATATGTACATTTATTCAACAGTCTTTCAATATAGAATCAAGGCCTTTTCTTTGAGTAGACACCTACTAGAGTTCCATTTTAGTAATGCAAACCACACACATCCCAGTGCATCAACTACATTTCTTAGTCAGGTTTATTGAAGTAGAAATTTAACCTTATTAGGTGTACAGTTGTACAAATTCATACAGTTGTATGAATGTTGAGAAATTTGTATGCTGTGGTGGTAAGAAACCACCAGAATACATTGACACCATCCAAAAAATTTTTTCTTTTGCCCCTTTTTAGTAAATGCTCTCCCTCCATCCGTAGCATCTAGTTTCTGTCTCCATTTGTGCCTTTTCCTTGAGTGGGATGCAAATGAAATCATATAATCTGTAGCCTTCCCAGTTTTCTTCCATTGTTATGTTCTTATCTAATGTACCAGGTTTTTGGCTCATCTTTAGAAATTTGCCTTTCCAAAAGCAAAGTCTTTCTAAAACATTCACTTTTTTCTTTTCTTTCTTTTCTTTTCTTTTTTTTTGAAATGGGGTCTCACTCTGTCACCTAGGCTGGAGTGCAGTGGTGTGATCTCGGCTCACTGCAACCTCTGCCTCCCTGGCTCAAGTGATCCTTCCACCTCAGCCACCTAAGTAGCTGGGAACACAGGCATACACCACCATGCCCAGCTAATTGCATTTTTTACAGAGATGGGATTTCACCATGTTGCTCAGGCTGGTCTCTAACTCCTAAGCTCAAGTGATCCTCCTGCCTCAGCCTCCCAAAATGCTAGGATTACAGCATGAGCCACTCCTCCCAGCCAGCATTCACTAATTTTTAAACCTTCATTATAAATCCATTTTCATAATACTTAACTATATGTTTACAATAGCAAATGTAACTGGAATAAACAGTTTCAGAGATGAACCCAGTTGACTGAGAAGCACACAACAGCTGGTAGGAGTAGACATGTACTAGGTAGAACATTTCCCTTGTCTTTTCTTAGAGGAAGGGAGAGCATCAGCTAATGTGGTAAACTAGGAAGGGGAGGCAAGTTAAGAGAATATCACTTGTATGCATTTCCCACTCCACTAGGGGATTTCTACCAGCTAGTTGGAGTCTATCCATCATAAAAGTAATAACTGACACTTTGAAATTCACTTTTCTTATAAAATTCAATTTTCATAAGATCTGTTTTGAGATTTAAAAGATTTTGAAACTAGGGGTTTTGAAAGTTAGAGGATTTTTTGTTTTTAACTTTACTGACTTACTTGACCTCCCTGAAATCGTACCAGGAAGATAATGAATATTTGTAAGACTATCTAGACTGCTTTTGAGTATGGAAGAGTTGAGATGTTTATCTCAATTAGTTGTTCTTAAAACTATTGTTTAGGATTTAAAAATTTTTATATTTGAAAATTAATTTATACCAGTCAAAGTCAAATTTATGGAGGTATAATTAGAATAAGACTGTAGCAAAGTTAAGAGAAACAAAAAATATTACTGAATTTGGGTAACTTTCCTCTGAATAAATACATTTTTTAAAAGTAGACACTCATTTTTATAACTAATAAAACTGGAAAAAATTCCAGGTAAGTTTTTAATAAATATGAATTAAATACTAAATATGAAGATTATTGGTGGCCAAAGGAATAGTTTTGATGAAGTAAAAACAGAGGCTGCCAGATTGCAGTTTTTTGATAAAAGGAAGTAGAGCTATACATTGTTTATTACAGATATTACTTATTGAATTTTACATGTACAGAGAGATTGGGAGAATGAATGAATTTTGGGCATGTTGTTCTATTAGAATTGTACATTTTTATAAACCTTTTTAGTAACTAGTATAAGGAAGTAACAAAGGAATCACCAATAGGGGACTGAAGTGGAGAATCTTTTAAAAAAAAATTATTAACAAAGGTTTAATTGACTCACAGTTTTGCCGCGTGGCTGGGGAGACCTCATAAAACTTAGTCATGGAGTAAGGCAAAGGGGAAGCAGGCACCTGCTTCACAAGGTGGCAGGAGAGAGCACGCAGGGGAAACTGCCAGTTTTAAAACCATCAGATCTTGTGAAAACCCTCTCACTACCAGGAGAAAAGCATACCAGGGAAAACTGACCCAGTAATCCAATCACCTCCTACCAGGTCCCTCTCTTGACACATGGGATTACAGTTTGAGAAGAGATTTGTGTGGGGAGCCAAACCATATCATTCTGTCCCTTCCCCCTCCCAAATCTTATGTCCTTTTTACATTCTAAAACCAGTCATGTCTTCTCATCGGTACCCCAAAGTCAACTCATTCCAGCATTAACACAAAAGTCCAAGTCCAAAGTCTCATCTCAGGGAAGCAAGTCCCTTCCACCTATGATCCTGTAAAATCGAAAGCAAGTTACTTATGAAGTGGAGGGTCTTATGAGATGTCAAGACCTTTGAAAAGGTAGACCTTTAAGTACATATTTATTTTTCAGAAATCAAGGCCTGTTTAGGGCAAATAGTGATAATTCTTTGTGCCTTTGGGTGGGAGTATAAGGGAAGAGATGTAACAGAAGATTTTTCTTGTCTGGAATATTTATTTCAGGATGGCTCCAGAAGTCGCAGCTGTTGAGAGGAAGGGGGGTTACAATCAACTCTGTGATCTCTGGGCAGTGGGAATCACTGCCATAGAACTTGCAGAGCTTCAGCCTCCTATGTTTGACTTACACCCAATGAGGTCAGTGCATCATCACTGAAGAATCCTGTGCTTAAGGTTTTTTCCTCTTAGTATGTCATGGACAACTAATTTTCTTAGTCTTGTTTTGCCTTATTTGGGGAATAAATAGTAATAGAATTTGGGTTACAGATTAAAATGTGAAATATTAAAATGCTATGTAATGATTTGTTGATTTTTCAGAGCATTATTTCTAATGACAAAAAGCAATTTTCAGCCCCCTAAACTAAAGGATAAAATGAAGTGGTAAGTATTTTTATGTTACTTACTTTTATGGTAAGATGAGTAAAAAATGAATTGGAATATAAAAATCTAATTTTCTAAATTTCTTAGGTCAAATAGTTTTCATCATTTTGTGAAAATGGCACTTACCAAAAATCCGAAAAAAAGACCTACTGCTGAAAAATTATTACAGGTATTTTTTTACCCTCAAATGTATATATTTTTCAAAAGATAAAATGTCATTCCATCAGATTTCTAGTAAGTGTTCTGCATTGTATTTAATTTTTATAGCATCCTTTTGTAACACAACATTTGACACGGTCTTTGGCAATCGAGCTGTTGGATAAAGTAAATAATCCAGATCATTCCACTTACCATGATTTCGATGATGATGACCCTGAGGTAGGAATTGTTTTTACCAACTGGCATATGTAACATATATGTGAATGTATATATATGTATGTCTGTTTGTACGTCTCAAAATCAGTTGTTTTTTTTAATTTTGGGGTCTAGTTTAAGTAAAAAAGCTCTTAAGGGAACAAGTAATTCTTTGCCTTTCATGGGAAATCAAATGCTATGTTTTTCTACTGACTACTTACAGGTGACTATAGTGTGAAAATGGCAAAGGCAAATCATTTGATCCACTGTTGAAATCACTCTAGTTATTTCAAAATAGTCATTTTCAATGAAGTTGCCAAATAAATAATCCACTGTAAAAGAGAAAGCAAATGGGAAATGCCTAAAGAAGATACTAGAATATTCAAAATGTTTCCTCAATTTGCTTCTCAAAAAGAATCCTCAGTTTGGTATGGTGGCTCACGTCTATAACCACATCATTTGGGGAGGCTGAAGTAAAAGAATTACTTGAGGCCAGGAGTTTCAAACCAGCCTGGGCAATGTACCAAGACCCTGTTTCTATCTTTAAAAGAAAAATTCTTACACAATAGTTAATGAATTATTAGAGGTTACTAGGAAGTATAGGATTGACTTTGTTGGTGACTAAAACTCAGTTATTCACTATGGAAATGTTTTAAAAGAGCTAGTGTAGTTAATAAAATAATTCTAACACGCAGAAGCATTCATATTAATGGAAGCTTAACTTCTGTTTGCATATGTAACATTCCTAGCACTGCTAATAGTTGTGGCACCCAAGATAAATTCAGTATGTGTGACATGGCAGAATTCTGTTATTGGGTATATAACAGAAGTGGATAGCCTTTAACTCTGCTGGCTTTATGGGAGGCCCTTAAAAATGTAAATTTTATTGTTGACTGAAGATGTTTTTAGAAAGATGGTGAAAGATTGTCTTAAGTCAGAGAGAACCTTTCTATCAGTTCAGCATTGTTCCAGCTTGCCATCCTTATATAACTCTGATAGATAAACTATTTGTCCTTTTGTTTAAAGATCTGGAAAGGAGTTTGGAGCATAAAAACTTAAGAAATATAAAATATAATTAACCTTATAATTGTACTATAAAGAGATTGTTTGTTTGTTTGTTTGTTTGTTTTGAGATGGAGTCTCACTCTATTGCCCAGGCTGGAGTACAATGACATGCTCTTGGCTCACTATAGCTTCCGCCTTCTGAGTTAAAGTGATTCTCCTGCCTTAGTCTCCTGAGTCGCTGGGATTGCAGTTGTATACCACCACGCCTGGCTAAGTTTGTATTTTTAATAAAGATGAGGTTTCACCATGTTGGCCAGGCTGGTCTCGAACTCCTGACCTCATGATCCACCCACCTCAGCCTCCCAAAGTGCTGAGATTACAGGTGTGAGCCACCTCACCCAGCCTAAAGAAGTTTTTTTGTGTTGCTTTGCTTGATTTTATTTTGAAGACAGTTGAGTTTTATAAACTCTTCTAGTCTTATCTAGTATACAGGCAGTCCTTGATGTGGATGGTAATGTGGGACTATAAAATGACTGCATAAGCTAAAATTCTGCAAAGTAATCCTAATAATCAGTGGGAAAAATTACAATTGTTTCATGACCTTTAAAATTTTTTGTTACAGCATAAACTCTGTTACTGTCAGTTATAAATATAGGAATGTGAAAAAAATAGTAAAATTATTATTTACAATATACTATAAATATCAGAATCATTGATTCTGATATTTATAGTATAAAATGTGCATGAAAATAAAAGTTTATTAACTTTTATTGATGTTTCATTTCTTTGTTAACAAACTTTTCATGCACATTTTTTACTTACCTGGTAGTCTGCTTATTGAGTAGGTTGCCTTTTCATGATGTTTCTGTGACACAGAGCAAGTATCTTTTCTATGCCTTGGGAAATTGTCATATTCCTTTCTTATTTTCTTTCTAATCATGATCATGATGTGCATCTGTTATTTACATAGTAATTTGTGAACTGAAAGGTTACCAATGAAGTTTATGCAATCACAATTAACACACAGTGGTAACTGTTATTTGAACCATGTTGTAGGGAACTAGTATATTTAACTAAATTACGGTAACTGAAATTGATGTATAACAAAACTGTAAAACAAGGACTGTCTATACACTTTTCAGTGCACTGAATGCTATATGATTGTGTCTTACCTCATTCTATGTACTTGTCATGCCGAATTATAGTGTCTTTTAAAAAATGTATTCAAAGAACAGAAATAATAAACCAAATAGAGAAGCAATCTGTGGAATGAAGATTCTTCTGAAACTTTCTCATATAGCAGGGGAAGAAATTCATCTTTCTTATCCAGACATTGTTTTGGTATTATAATTATGAATTGTTATAAATCTTTATGGTAAGTAGGTAAAAGAAAGAAATTTAATTATTCCAGGGGTAGAATGAGGAGAAGCTGGTACGTTCCTTCTCACAGTAGCTTAGAATAATGTTTTCCTTAAGAGAAATTCCTAATGTTTTATTTCAAATGATTCGTAATTGTAATTGCAGTGTTGTCACTCAAAATGTGAGTGTATCTAAGTATTTCAGCACTTGCTGTAATACTAAAACTATTGTATTCATACTCTTAAAAATAAAAATAGGTGAGGTGGCTCACGTCTGTAATCCCAGCGCTCTGGGAGACTGAGGCAGGCAGATTACCTGAGGTCAGGCGTTTGGGACCAGCCTGGCCAATGTGGTGAAACCCTGTATCTACTAAAAATAAAAAAATTAGCCAAGCATGGTGGCTCATGCCTGTAATTCCAGCTACTCAGGTGGCTGTGGCAGGAGAATTTCTTGAACCTAGGAGGCAGAGGTTGCAATGAGCCAAGATCATGCCATTGCACTCCAGCCTGGGCAACAGAGCAAAACTCCTGTCTTGAAAAAGTATATGTATATATGTGTGTCTATCTATATATACATATATATATATGTACGCACACATACATATCACATCTACTAAGTCTAGTTTAAGTTTTTTTATAGGTTATGCACTGTGGAAGAAGTTTGACTTTTTAATGTTGTATTCCCATGTAGTTTCTATTTTAGAAGTAATTACACACTGGTGTGATTATAATTCTGATTTTTATTCAGTTTTCTTCTCCTATATGTTAACCCACTTACTATGTACAGCATTAAAGATTTAATGATTTTATTAAATTAATCTATTATGCTAATAAATTAATAATTTATTATGCTGTTTAAGCTGGGAAGGTAAAACTGTTCTCAGAAATAATCATGGGTTTCATCCATGTTCATTGATAACAATCTGTTTGAGTAATATGCATGTTACCTGTTTTTGTTTGGTTTTGCTACTTTATATTATATCAAAAATCTAGGAGTTTTCCTAGCACTATGGCTAGCTAGCTGAATGCACTGCCACTTAATTTTAAGTCTCAGTGTCCTCATCTATGCAATGAGGAATAATGCTTGTTTCATGAGTTTAAGGATATAATGCTAAGGTGCATCAAAACACTTTGTAAACTACAAAGCACGTTGCACATGTAAAATTTAAATATCTAATTTTTAAAATGACTGTTGCTACTGTTTCACTATTACAAGTATTTAATATTTCAATCTTTTAGATTTGTATGTTTTTTTCCCTGAGATGTACCTACACTGTGAATAGTTAATTCGAGTCTTGTTCTTGATTTGCCTTATTGAATCTAAGACTTAGAACTTAATGTTTATGAATTGTGTTTTCCACAAAGATAGATCTAAAAGTATATCTCCTCAAAGATAATACAATAGCTTCAAAGATAGCATTTCACACACAGAGGAAGCTATTGGGTATTGGAATAAGTACATGAAATAATGGTGACTGAGAGACCTTAATTTTAGTATGGAACTGCAGAAGTTTTTCTGATAAGACCTATTTTACTTCCAAAGGTTAGAGGAATGTCCACGAATTAACAGTAAGTAGAACTCATCTCCATTCTGCCCACCTTCAGAATATTCCTGTATGAGGTTGGCAGTGCACATAGAATAGTTTTAATAAAGTAAAAGGAAAGAAAATAGAGGGCTGCTGCAAGAAAAAACATAAAGGGCCAAAAAAAAATTGTGTTTACCAAGAAAAAGTACCATAAATCATTAACACATTAATGTGTAGTGTTCCATTATTGGAACTAGGTTTGTGGGAGTTATTTATATCCTAATGCTCAAGGTCATCGTCAAGGTCTGATTTTTCACACAAAAAAATTTGCAACCTCAGGTATAAATGGGTTAAAGCCTTTAGCATTATTTCATTGCATTTATCTCTCATCCTTTTGATATAAGAAGTTGAGGCAGATTTTTGCAATTTTGCAGTTTTCTCCTCTGCAACAGGGAAAGCTACTTGCAACTTGTAAACAGCTATTGAATTATTGAAATACTTAGTTTTTGACTGTTTGTTTATATTCAACTCGATGAACATTCACTGGGGACCTGCTGTGAATAAAACATATTTCTTAATTTAGAGAAGCTCACCATTTCAGGAGTGAGAAGAAAAACCATCCAGCTTTTGTTGTGGAAGTCAGAGACAATGTCACAAAGGAAGTGACATTGCTAGAAAGGAGTTTGCCAATAGGAAGGTGCCAGAAAGACCAAAGTTTAAAAAATAAAAATAATGGTCAAAGAATTGGGGACTTTTAAAACTCATCAGGACACTTAAAAAATGTTAGCCATCTCCCATAGGTAAATGTTTGAATACACTAACTTTTGTAAATTTTAGAAATGTTAAAATACAGTCTTTACCCTTAAATAAGATTCATGTAAAAGTGAATGCAATTAAGGTTACGTATGGATTAAGAGCACATCAGGTGTCTGGGTGCAGTGGTTCACACCTGTAATCCCAGCACTTTGGGAGGCCCTGGCAGGCGGATCATGAGGTCAAGACATTGAGACCATCCTGGACAACATGGTGAAACCCAGTCTCTAATAAAAATACAAGAATTAGCTGGGTGTGGTGACTTGTGCCTGTAGTCCCAGCTACTCGGGAGGCTGAGACAGGAGAATCTCTTGGATTCAGGAGGCAGAGGTTGCAGTAAGCCGAGATCACACCACTGCACTCCAGCCTGGGCAAAAAAAAAAAAAAGGAGCACATCAGGTATATGAATGTTTGTTATTTAATTTGTTTAGGTTCTTATCTACTAAATAGTAGATTCGTGAATTCTTCTTACGTTAAATAATAGCTTGCCATATGATATTTATACAGTAGAAATATTTAGACTTTTGATTTGGAATTTTAAGAGATGTTTGACAGGATAAATTTTACTTGAATTTTTTTTTAGTCATTAACAGTTACCTTTCTTTAAAAACATTGAAAATGCAGTTGTCCCTTGATACACACAAGGGGCTGCTTCCAGGACCCTCAGGTATACCAAAATCCTTGCATACCCAACTCCCGCAGTCAGCCCTGCAGAACCCACATGTATGAAATGTTGGTCCTCCATATACATAGGTTTTGTGTCCCCAAGTTATCTGCATAGAAGTGGACTTCTGAAGTTCAAACTTTTGTTTTTCAAGAGTAAACTGTACATGAAATGAAGAAACAATAAGGTTTTACTTTCCGTATTTTCTAAAATTCCTGGCAATTTTAAGGGAAGAAACTGGGGTAGGGAGGTTCTCTGTAGTTTTGGTTAAAGAAAAAAAAAAAAGTATATGACAGAGTGTATATACCTGAAAAAGATGAGGACCTAAAAGTAAATTTGACAACAGTAAACAAGTTTACCTGTAGGCATTTACTTGTCGGATTTCTCAGTCTGAGCACTGTTGACATTTTGGGCCAGACAGTCCTTTATTTTGGGGGGGTTGGGGAGGCTGCCCTGTGCATTCTAGAATGTTTAGCAGCATTTCTGGCCTCTTCCCATTAGTTGCCAGTTAATACCCTTTAATCCCCAGTTGTAACATCAAAAAATGTCCCCAGATATTGCCAAATGTCTCCTAAGGGACAAAATTGACCCTGGTCAAAAAACACTGGCTTATGTTAACTAAGACTTATCATATTGTCTTTGTCTTTCCTTCATTTCCTACAAACTTTACGTTCTCATGCGGCTCCCATTGCAAAGGGCCTATTACTTGTATTTATATTATTTGATGATATAATAATCATAGAACTTTAAGATTTTAAAAGTTGAATAAACATGAATGGTTTATAAGGGCAGGGTTTTTTTCAAGAAGTAATAAAAATAATTGTAATCACATGGCATGTAAAGCATTGTTTAAAAAAACAGACACCATGCATCATTGTGAATGGCTTGTTTCTTTAAATGCTATTTATTAGAATGATTATTTTCATCATCGCTTCTCTAAATATCATGTATAAGTTATTAAAAGCCTGTTGTCACAGGTGTCTATGACTAGTATATATTACATTTATAGAGAAAAATGAGAGTGTTTGTATTTAGAAATTAAAGGCTAAATTTTGATTTTAAAAATCTTAACAGTTTTTATTAGTGATCTTGAAAAAATTCATTGAGTTTCTTTTTCTTTTAAGTTTTAGTTTCAAGGTACATGTGCAGGTTGGTTCTGTAAATAAATGGTGTATCACAGGGGATTGATGTGCATACTCTTCTGTCACCCAGGTAATAAGCCTGGTACTCAGTAGGTAGTTTTTTATACTTAACCTTCTCCCAAACTCAGGGAGGCCCCTGTGTCTATTATTCTCTTCTTTGTATCCATGTGTACTCAGTGTTTAGCTCCCACTTGTCAGTGAGAACATGTGGAATTTGGCTTTCTGTTCCTGTGTTAGTTCACTTAGTTATGATGATGGCCTCCAGCTCCATCCTTGTTGCTGCAAAGGACATTATCTCATTCTTTTTTATGACTGTGTATCTGTACCACATTTTCTTTATTCAGTCTACCGTTGTTGGGCATTTAGTTTGATTCAATATCTTTGCTATTGTATTTTGCTACTGTGAGTGGTACTGCGATGAACATAACGTGTGCATGTGTCTATGCTAGAACGATTTATATTCCTTTGGGGATATACCCAGTAATGGCATTGCTTGGTTGAATGGTAGTTCTCAGCTCTTTGAGAAATCCCCAAACTGCTTTCCACAGTAGCTGAACTAGTTTACATTATCACCTGCAGTGTTTAAGCATTCCCTTTTCCTTGCTGCCTTGCCAAAATCTGTTATTTTTTGACTTTTTAATAATCATTCTGGCTGGTGTGAGATGGTATCTCATTGTGGTTTTGATTTGCGTTTCTCCAATGATTAGTGATGTTCAAGCATTTTTTTCATATTCTTGATGGCTGCATATATGTCTTTTTTTGAAATATATCTGTTATGTCCTTTGCCCACTTTCTAATGGAGTTGTTTGGTTTTTGCTTATTAATTTGGTTAAGATTCTTACAGATTCAGGATATTGGATCTCGGTGATGCATAGTTTGCAAAAATTTTCTCCTATTCTGTGGATTGTCTGTTTACTCTGTTAGTTTGTTTTGCTGTGCCAAAGCCGTTTAGTTTAATTAGATCCCATTTGTCAATTTTTGGTTTTGTTGCAGTTGCTTTTGGCATCTTCATCGTGAAATCTTTGCTCATGACTATCTGGAATGGTATTTCCTAGGTTTTCTTCAAGGGTTTTATAGTTTCAGATTTTACATTTAAGCCTGTAATCCATCTTGAGTTGATTTTCGTATACAGTATTGCGTAAGGAAGGAGTCCAGGTTCAATCTTCTGTATATGACTAACCAGTTATCCTAGCACCATTTATTGAATGCAGAGTTCTTTCCCCACTGCTTCTTGTTATCAGGTTTGTCAAATATCAGATAGTTGTAGGTGTGGGGCTTTATTTCTAGGCTCTCTGTTTTGTTTCATTGGTCTATGTGTCTATTTTTATACTAGTACTATTCTCTCTCGGTTCTGTAGCCTTGTAGTATAGCTTGAAATCAGGTAATGTGATACCTCTACTGTTGTTCTATTTGTTTAGGATTGCTTTGGTTATTGGGGTACTTTTTTGGTTCCATGTGAATTTTAGAATAGATTTTTCTGTAATTTTTAATTTTTGAGAATATATCTACATGGCCTTTGTCTAATGATGCTAAAGGATATCCTTTTCCAAGTCCAGCTTTTTAAGTTCAGATGAGCTATTTTAGAATCGATTGTGCTTATTTGAAATTCTAGTAAATGTAATACCATTTTAGAGCTGTTAAGTGTCATCTTTCATTGTTAGAAAACAAAATTATTTAGCATTTCAGAAGATTGTACCTAACATTCTGTTGCCTCCTTTAATTTCAGGGTGGGTATCTTTCATTCCCTGGCTTCATTTAAAAAAATCTTGTGGCAGTCCCTTGCTCCTTTTATACATGAAATATTTCATTGTCAAAAGAAATTTTTAGAAAATAATACTATTTTCTTATCCAACCATCTGAATTGGTACATGTGAATAGGAAATAACCAGTCAAGTCTCCAGTTCACCTCTGTTCTAAAGAGTGAAATATGGCTTTTGTATAACTGGATAGTCCTTCTTACAATCATTTGATTTCTTGAGTTAGTTATCAGTTTGTTCCTGACATGCTAGCAGTTCAATTTTCAAAGTGTTTCTCTAAATCATATTTTTCAGCTTTTTCTTTTTCTAATGTTGGAGGCCTTTGACACATCTCATATTGGACATTCATAGTATAAGTTTTCCAGTACTCCTTTGTGATCACATTTAATTAGGTGCTATAAATAATTTCAAGGTGTGAAACTTCTTTGTAAATTAAAGGCAAATAATTGAATACTGGTATATTTCCTACTTATGGAAATTATAATGGTGCATCTATCATCAAGAGAAACTGAGAAGGAGTGAAGAGCATTTTTTAAATGAAGAAAAAAAAAGCTTCTGAAAATCGTAAAATACTGTATGTTCACATAAACATAACTTATGTAATTTTGGGGAATCTTAATTAAATCAATTATGATTCAAGTTATGCTGAAAGTGAAATACAATATCATCTATAAATGTGTGTGGTTTTTGAATATTATTTCAAAAAACTGTAAATTGAAAAATAAACCTTAACTTCTAAGCTCAGCCATCATTGAATGATAGACGCAAATGGTAATGTTTACCCTGTTGTGTTTCCTTTTCCTTCAGAATTTCTTGATGTCAGAATAGATCCAGAATACTTAAGTGAACTTGATTCATCTTTGTAGAATGGATCTAGACAAGTCTAATGTTGCACATACAAATAAGCAAAATACGTTACTGTTGTGTTTAATTTCATATGTATTTAATCTAGCCAAAGAAGTGCCTCTTCTAGTACAAATAATTTATGTTGTGGATAATAAAAATATTTTTTCCCCTTCATAGTTTGAGCTGCCGTTGTGATTTGCTCTTTGTTAAAAAGAATTTGCAAAGTTATATTTTCCTTTCGTTTTTACTTAAAATGAAGTATTTTCTCCTATTTGAGTAATTTTGTGGACCAAACTATGACTTGATTACCAAATGCTGCATATCGTTGCTTTTGTTCTTTTCTAGCCTCTTGTTGCTGTACCACATAGAATTCACTCAACAAGTAGAAATGTGAGAGAAGAAAAAACACGCTCAGAGATAAACTGTAAGTATATACTATACACACTTTATGATTTAATGATAGAAAACAAGATTTTAAGTTATAATTTAGTTATTTTTATTTTCTTCTGAGTAATTTTTCTTTCTAAACACTGTTAAAGTTTAGAGCAATAAGAATTTCATTTTCCTTATTCTTGTGGAATTTTTGGTGGCAGAATGGGATGTATTTATGTTTTTGCTGTTTGGGAGGAGAAGTTAATTTCTGGAATAAGCAGGATAGAAGTAATTAAGGCAGTGCCATTAAACTCCTGTGTGCACCTAGAGAGCTTGTTAAATGCAATTTCGGATTCAGCAGACCTGGGATGGATCTGAGCTTCTACTAATAAGCTCCCATGTTACTCATACGCTCATGATCCAAGGGTAACTGAGAAATAGAGGTTCGCAAACTGCCCTAGCATCTGAGTAACCTGGCGGCTTTTAAAAATGTATTCGGAGGCCGGGCGTGGTGGCTCACGCCTGTAATCCAAGCACTTTGGAGGCCAGGGTAGGCGGATCACCTGAGGTTGGGAGTTCAAGACCAGCCTGACCAACATGGTGAAACCCCATCTTTAAAAAAAAAAAAATATTCGGGCCCCATTTTTCCGGAGTCCAATTCAATAGGTCTTGGATTGGCCCAGAAATCTTTTAAAATAGGCCTCTAGTTAATTCTTACGGACAGTCAAGTTATGGGCCCACTGAGACAGTCATTCATTCATGTGAGATCCAATACTATCAACTTATCAGTGATAAACTGCTAACAGGAATCCCTCCAACAATAATGCTTAACTTTTTTTTCCTTAGAAGCATTTATTCTCATAAGTTTTGTGCTAGTGATACCTGGAAAGCACGGTGGATTATATAAAAAGCTCAGGAGTGGGATTTGGTACTTTGTTTGCCAACAGTTGGTTGTGTGATCATATAAAATTATCTTTAAAGCTACTGCTGAAGTCACGTTTTAGATTTGCTAATTTCACCACAAAACTATTTTTCCAAAAATGACATCCTTAGCATGTAAGAGCATTTCTCATCTTTTTCATATACATAAAGTAATTATGAAATATCTTTATCATTCCTTTAATATACAAAAAGTAAGTGGAAGCCAGGTATAGTAGCTCACGCCTGTAATCCCAGCACTCTGGGAGGCTGAGGCGGGCAGATCACTTGAGTCCAGGAGTTCAAGACCAGCATGGCCAACATGGTGAAACCCCATCTCTGCGTAAACTACCAAAATTAGCCAGGCATGATGATGCGCACCTGTAATCCCAGCTACTTGGGCGGCTGAGGCAGGATAATCACTTGAGCCTGGGAGATGGAGGTTGCAGTGAGCCTAGATCATGCCACTACACTCCAGCCTGGGCAAAGAGCAAAATTCTGTCTCCAAAAAAAGAAGTAATTAGAGATGTCTTGCAGTTGATTTAGAAAACTTTATGTATTCAGTACTGTTGAAAATGTAAAGTGCTCTCTAGTTATCTGATTTTATTTAAAAATTACATTGTCAGTTTCTTTATATCATAGTGTAGTTGTTTCTGAATCACTCTATGGTAACCTATCAGTGATTCTCAACTTTTAAGTGCATATGCATGTGTATGCTATTTCAAACTAGATGTCTAGGCTGGGCCCAGTGGCTCATGCATATAATCCCAGCACTTTGGGAGGCCAAGACGGATGGATCACTTGAGGTCAGGAGTTGGAGACCAGCCTGACCAACATGGTGAAACCCTGTCTCTACTAAAAATACAAAAATTAGCCAGGCCTGGTGGTGTGTGCCTGTAGTCCCAGCTACTCAGAGGCTGAGGCAAGAGAATTGCTTGAACCTGGGAGGCAGAGGTTGCGATGAGCTGAGATCCTGCCACTGCACTCCATCATGGGTGACAGAGTGAGACTGTCTCAATTTAAAAAAGGGGAGGTGCATCATATGAGAACTCATGAACACAAAGGGGAACAACAGATACCGGGGCCTACTTGAGGGTGAAGGGTAGGAGGAAGGAGAAGATCAGAAAAAGTAACTATTGAGTACTAGGCTTAGTACCTGGGTGACAAAATAATCTGAATGACTTTTAGAAAATGCAAATCAAAAAAGAAAAACCCCAATGAGATATCATTTCACCCCAGTTTAAATGGCTGTTGTTAAAAAGCCAAAAAATAACATCTGCTGGTGAAAATTCAGAGAAAAGGGAACTCTTATATACTATTGGTGGGAATGTAAATTAGTACAACCACTATGGTAAACAATATGGAGGTTCCTCAAAAAACTAAAAATAGAACTACTGTATGATCCAGAACTACTGGATTATGCATCTAAAAGAAAGGATATTGGTATATCTAAGAGATATCTGTACTCCCAAGTTTATTGCAGCATTATCACAATACCCAGGATAGGCCTGGTACAGTGGCTTATGCTTGTAATCCCAGCACCTTGGGTGGCTGAGGCAGGGAAATCACCTGAGGTCAGGAGTTCAAAACCAACCTGGCAAACATGGTGAAATCCCATCTGTACTAAAAGTAAAAAAAAAAAAAAAATTAGCCAGGTGTGGTGGCATGCGCCTGTAGTCCTAGCTACTTGGGAGGCTGAGGCAGGAGAATCGCTTTAACCCAGGAGGAGGAGGTTGCAGTGAGCCAAGAGCGTGTACTCTGGCCTGGGCAACAGAATGAGACCCCGTGTCAAAAAAACACATAAAAAAGCAAAACCCCAATACCCAGGATAGAGAATCAACCTATATGTCCATCAACAGATGAATAAATAAAGGAAATGTAGTATATATACATATCAAAATATTATTCAGTTATAAAAAAACAATGAAATCTTGTCATTTGCAACAACATGGAGGGAACTGGAGGACATTAATTTTAAAGTGACCAGGCGTGGAAAGACAAATATCTCATGTTCTCTCTCATAGGTGGGAGCTAAAATAGTTGATCTCATGGAGGTAGAAGTAGAATGATGGTTACCAGAGGCAGGGAAGGGTAAGATAGGTGGATGGAGAGAGGTTGTTTCATGGGTACAAAAGTTAAATAGAAGGAATACATTCTATTCACTAGCAGAGTAGAGAAATTATAATTAACAATCATTTATTATATATTTGAAAATAGTTCAATTTGTAATGTTCCCAACACAAAGAAATGATAAATGTTTAATGTAATGGATATCCTATTTGCTATGTTTCAATCATTACACACTATATGCATGTATCAAAATATCATATGTACCACCATGAATATTTACAATTATTAGTATCAGTTTTGAAAACTGAAAACAAAAATCTTTGGAGGTCAGTGTATGGTTGATGGTAACATTAAATGTCTTTTACTGTGGAATAACTTTTTAAATTATTATATCATTAAGAATATAAAAACAGATCCTGGAATTTTTTTTTAGTTGGCCAAGTGAAATTTGATCCTCCCTTAAGAAAGGAGACAGAACCACATCATGAACTTGTAAGTAGTGTAGCCTTAGAATGTTAACACTGAAATAAATGTTTTGATTTGTCTCTGTGTGATATGTTAGTACTGACTAAAAAAGCTAGTTGTTAGTATTTCAAAAACATTTGAGGTCCCAGCTTGGTCAACATAGTAAGACCCTGTCTCTACAAAAAGATTTTTAAACTCAGCTGAGCATGGCGGTGTATACTTGTAGTCCTAGCTACTTGGGGAGGCTAGGGCAGGAGGATCCCTTGAGCCCAGGAATTCAAGGTTACAGTGAGCTATGATAAAAGCCACTGTACTCCAGCCTGGGCAAAAGTGTGAGACCTTGTTTCTAAAAACATAAAATAAAATTTTTCTTTTAAATTGTGGTAAACAAAAAGGTAAGTAATTCTCAAATTCATAATAAATAAATCTGTGTTGCTGAATATTTTCAAAATTATTTTAAGAGAAACTTTCTAGTTTTAACATTCTCTGATTAAATGTTTTTAATGCTGGCTTTTAAATTTTTTTTTTATTTTTTTTTTCTGTTTTTGAGTAGCTTTTTAAAATATGTATCTTTAGGATAAATGCCACGGTTTCCAAAATTAGAGTCATATCTCTTTAGAATACTAAAACTTAGGAAGATGAGGCATACATAGTAAATGAAGTTTGTCATTCATTTAAGACTTGCTACAACTTTATGAATATACTTTGCATGATTCTTTTGTTGTTGTTTTAGATACTCCTTTCCAGATAAATGATAATATATTAGATTGAGTTGTAAAAGCAAAATACTTTGCAGCTATTTGAGATGTTAATATTCTATAGAACAATAAAAAAAGAGACATTAGAAAATGCAAAATTAATTCTAAAGAAATTATTTTGCCAGAGTTTCATATGATGTCTGTTTCATTTTTTTATTTGCTGTTTAATAACGATAAGAAAGTAACTGTTAATAAGTACTAAGGATTGAAGTAGGAGCTTCTTAAATGTAATGTTTATTTTAGCTCACTTGACTGAAGCATACGAAGGGTGTCATTAGCCTTTATCTTATATTTCCTCTAATTCAATGTACCAGTGTGGAGGAATAGAAAGTTAAAGAGAAAGTCTTAAAGTGATCATACTGTAATACCAAAACCTGACATTTATGAAGAGGGATGGAAAAAATTAAGAAAAAGTAGTCATGATATTTATAAATGCTAATTGTGTTTTGTTAAGGCAGTTTGAGTTTATTTTTTGTTTCTCTTTGTAAGTTGGCATTGCCTGTATTTAAATTCTGTACTAATTTAATAACTGCATTTTAGAGCAAAGTTGTTGCAATGTTGCTTTTTTATAAGCTGCCTAATACAGTTTGACTTTCCATTTGCCTTAATAAAATTATATTAGCAGGACTTACTTCCTTTGTGAAAGTTTCCCTTTGTGAATTTGTGGCTTTTAGTCTAAGCATAAATAACTTGGGTTTCTTGGTCTCTGCTAAACAGCCCGACACTGATGGTTTTTTGGACAGTTCAGAAGAAATATACTACACTGCAAGATCTAATCTGGTATTTCTCATCTTCTGATTTTCTTTGTCGGCATTGTTTTAGTCTTAATTGTTTTTTTTTTTTAAGATCAAACATTTTGTCCAATTTAAGCATTGTTTTATAAGTTGCTATCATTTAGCAAACTTACACATATTAAGAATTGAGACATTTTTTTCCCATAACAAGTTACATAAATATGTCTACTCAAATATAATGCTGTAGTAATAAACGTTTGTCTTTTTTATGAAAAATGTTAATTTTTAACTTTATCACTCAAATATTAGGGTTTTTTTTTTTTTTTTAAAGAAATGACATTTCCCTGTAAAAATGTGTGGTTTAAAGATGTAACTTGTTTAAATGAACTAGAAACCACCCATCCACATTTATATGTAAACTATTCATATGTTATATGGTATACATATTCATATATATTACATATATAATGTTCATATATCATATGGTACACACATATATTCATATAATATATGGTACATGTATAATTTTTAAAGATAATTTGTTCCTGAATTAACAAGAAAATCATTCTTAGATGAAGTTTTAATTTTTCAGCATTACTATCATTTGTAGTTTCCTTAGGACAAAATTTAGATTATAAAGTATTCCTGAAGTTGTAAATACTATCTTGCAATTACATAAGAAAAAATGAGAAATTGTTGCTATTCAATGTTAAATAATACTGTTAATAGTTTTTATTAAGTAAATAGTTGTTTCTGCTACTGTGGTTGGCGAGAGCCCCAAGTTACCCCCATATTTACTCTATGAGATTCTACTGTTCTGCCTTTTAAATGGAATTTTCCTTCTCTTTCCTTCCTCTTTACCTTGGTAACATACATCTTTCAATTTTGGTTGGCTTAAATGATTCTTTCTGTAAATTTTTTAATCTAGGACCTCTGACATTTGTAAAATATAAAAGAGATTTTAGACATAATTTCCCTTCTTCAGGAAGGTTGCTGTCCTGTTGGACAGAATATACTTACACATCTCAACTCTTACCCATGCAACAAAATATATAATGACTTACCAAAATTTTGCCAGGTGGCAAGCATTGATGAGGGGAAGCTAACATACAGTAGGTACTATAGAGTTGAGAGGAGAAGAAGAGCTTTGGGGCTCATGTGGCCTGCCTGGCTTCTAGGAGGAACTGAGACTAAAAGTCAGTATTGCGTAGGAACATGGTAGATTTTTCTGGAAGAGAAAGAACAGATGCTGGCTATGTTTCATGGGAATTGCAAATAATTGCCGACATAGACCACAGGTTTGAGGGATGTCAGGCAAAGAGCTGGGATTTTGAAATTATTATACTAATCTGAGATTCATTTTTAAAAGTAGATTTAAATTATCAAAGAGGAAGTGATAAGATGAAGCCGTGAAATTGCATCTGTTCCCCATTATTAGATTTGAAGAAAGAGTGAAAAAAAAAAGTGGTTGATGCCTATGTTTAACAGTCAGGTGGAACCAACGTTGGAGGTAGGGAAGAAGCAGTTGAAAAGCTGGGAGAGCCAGTAAATGCAGTGTCTCAAAAGAAAGAGGGATGGCCTAAAGAAACAGAACATGTGAGGATTGAGAATTAACCCATAGGGGCCACGTGAGATAACATGTCTGAAGAAAACATAATTGGTGATTTCTGGATTGAAAATGTTTTCAGAATTAGACATATAGGCTAGAATGACAATTAGTGAAATTTATTACAGAACTAAAGACAACACAATCAAAATTTTTAATTGACTCTAGTGTTTATTAATATCCTCCATGTAGAAAAGATAACAAGTCTGGAAACATAATACTTTAAAATTACAAATACTCTTTTCGGTACCACTTGTGAAACTAGCCTAGTAACTTGAATAAATTACCGTATTATGGCTTTGTTGCCTGGAACTGCTCCCACCTTCATCCCCGCTCCCAGCCCTGTAATCAGGAGTTTCTTGTGGTACAGGAGAGCAGTTGACAGGGGGTCTTGTGACAGTGGAGGGATTTAGGGACTGTTAGGATAGTTGTGGTAGAAGAGGGATGAATGAAATATTTGTCAGAGTGTACAATTTATAAAATCAACCTTAAAGCTCACTCCTAATGGTAACAAAAGCCAACATTTATCTAGAGGTTTTTATATACCAGGCATTATTCTAAGCACTTTAAATATATTAACTTATTTTTGTTTTACAAATGAGGTGATTTAAAGTGCAAAGAAGCTGAAATTCGTTATTCCTTAGCTAAGAATAGCAGAGCTGGGATTTCTAAGCAGCCTGGCTCAGGAATTCAAACCTAAACCACTGTGCTATATTGCCTCTACCAAACATCATCAGTATATATTTTTAAAGTAATACTGGGCTCCCCTCTCCACATTTTAAAATAAATATCTATGTCCCATGGTTATTTTTGTTTGTTTGTTTTTTACTGTGGTAAAATACACATTACCAAATTTACCATTTTAACATTTTTTTTACATCTACAGTCCAGTGGCATTATGTACATTCACATTGTTTGTTATGCAACTGTCACCACTATCCGTCTTCAGAATGATTTCATCTTCCCAAACTGAAACTCTATACCCATTAAACAATAACTCCCCATTCCATCTCCCCTGCAGCCCCTGGCAGTGAACATTCTGTTTTCTGACTATGAATTTGACTCTAGGTATCTTGTATAAGGGGAATCATAGCATATTTGTTCTTTTGTGACTGACTCACTTTATTTAGCGTAATTTCATAATATCTTCAGGGTTCCTCCATGTCACATCATGTGTCAGAATTTCCTTTTTAAGGCTGAATAATACTCCATTGCATGTAAATACACATCTTGTTTATACATTCATCCACTGACAGACAGTGAGTTGCTTATACCTTTTGGCTACTGTGACTAATGCTGCTATGAACATGGATGTACAAATACCTGTTTGAGTTCCTGCTTTCAGTTCTTTTGATATGTAACTAGAAGTGGACTTGCTGTTAATTCTATCTTTAATTTTTTGAGAAACTGTCATACTATTTTTCACAGCAGCTGCAACATTTTACATTCCCACCAGCGATGCACATGAGTTCTACTTTCTCCACATCCTCATCAGCACTTGTTGTTGTTCTCTGTTTTGTTTTGTTTTTTACTTTTGATAATAGCTATCCTAATGGGTATGAAGTAGCCATAGTTATTTCCGTGGTCTAATTTTATCAATTCTAAAATTTTGGCTCTATGAACAAGATTTTATCTCTAACAAATGCTTATGGCTGACCACTTAAAGCCTGAGGAATCCAAAATGTCTAGTGCTTATCTTATCTGGCAGTTGGCACCAAGGTAAAAACACTAAATCCCTTTGGAACCAGTAAAAAACATTTACCACTTTAAAGATCTTGCTGCATAAACATTCCATATAATCCATGATTTCTGGTTGATTTAAATGCCAACTGTATTTGTTTTATGATTTTGTAAGTGAATTTAGAGTGTTGTCTTTCAACTTTTATTGCTATCCAAAAGTGCTCTCTTAAAAAAAAAAAGAAAAATTAGGTAATTAATATATGAAGCCAGAAGACTAGGGCTTGATTTTTTAGGATTGGCAGTTGGTATGAGAATTTTTGAAAGGTATCTGGTTTAAAACAAAAACTCACTATAAGTTGATAATTAAAAGAGTTTGCCCAAAACCATAAAAATTGGTTTATCTGATCTGCAAAATGCTTTCTTCAGGTTAAAAGATTGTATTACATATCCATCTTAACTGATGCTATTTTTTTCTAATATGCATAGTTTTACTGGCTATTTAAGCCCATATACCAATAAAAAAAATTGAAAGTTAATTCTGTATAAAACACTATGTTGGCCAGGCGAGGTGGCTCACACCTACAATCCCGACACTTTCGGACGCCGAGGCAGGCGGATCACTTGAGGTCAGGAGTTCGAGACCAGCCTGGCCAGCATGGCAAAACCCCATCTCTATTAAAAATACAAAAATTAGCTGGGCTTGGTGGTTTATATCTGTAATCCCAGCTACTTGGAAGGCTAGGGCAGGAGAACCACTTGAACCTGGAAGTCGGAGGTTACAGTGAGCCGAGATCTCACCACTGCACTCCAACCTGGGCAACAGAGCGAGACACCTCCTCAAAAACAAACACTCTTATGTTAATGGCCATGGAGGGGCATAAATAAATAGTAACATAATCATTGCTCTAAAGAATTGTATAGTATACCTCACCTGCCCGTACTCATTTCTGAGCCTGCAGTACAAAAGTCATATTATTCAATTTTTAGGCTCCTTAATCTGCTTTTATTAGAATCCTGCTTGATCAGTTAATATTCTGACTCTACTTGTTTTTCTGACTTTTTAAGAAATAAAAAAAATTTGAATTATCCTGGATTCAACCCCTCTCTATTTCTATAAATCAACTACTGCATTAAAAGGTATCTCTCTAACATTTGTGCCATAATTTTCTCATTTTTGATGGAAAAAATTTCTCCTCTCTTTTTCTTGGTTAAGATATATTGCTCAAGTATTTTTTTCTTTTGTGTTTTTGTAGCCAACTGTATCAATTCTATTGACTTCCTGCTGCTTTCTCATCAGGTATAGACTTAAATCTCCCAAGGGGATTTTTTTTTTTAACTACAATAAGATGTTCTTGATCATATGCTTTCTTTTTCCAGTGTTCCATGTTACATCCTTTGTTCATTTTCAGTTCTTTCTCACACTTCGTTTCTTAGAAATTCCATCTGAAATTTAGAAATGGTCTCCCATTTATTAAAATGAACCACTGAAATTAAGACTTTCGCAACCCAAAAAGATATTTTAATTGGGCTAGGATAACAATCTTGAACTTTTAATCTCTACTAGATTAGTGCATGTTTTCAGCTCCTGTTACTTATTTGACTCTACTGTGTGAACACTGTTATTCATTAACAAGTCGATGCCTGATTGACACTACTAACTTTTTTTACGCTGGCGTACTCAAGTGTTTCTTGTTTAGCTTATGAAGAATGGCCATAGGATACCATCGTCTTGGGTTATTTTGAGTGCTTTTCCAAGCATTATTTTAGTAGAATTTTTCTGATATGGAGTAACTTCCAAATCCTTTTTGAAAAGCATTTTAGATGAGTCTTTCTTAGAGTGCCCCAAAAACATGTAGATAGCTAGCTACTAACTTTGCTTTGGTTTCACTTTTGTCCTTTTTTTATTTCCTTCTCATTTTCCTTATCCGATTTTCTATCTGAATTCCTGTCAGATAATACGTCCTTGGTAAACACTGGTTGTACTAAATGAGATTAGGCACTTTTTAGAAGGATTTAAATTAATATTTTACTTATAGTATTCCTAGTACATTGTTTTTGTTCCATAGTTGCTGTAACATAGTTTAGGGAGAAGAAATTGTTAAAGAATGAGCCCCTTTGAATTTCAGCTTTCCTGGTAAGACTCAGGGCATGACACATTTACTCATCGGACTTGGATCTATCTACAGCTTCTCTCCTGGCCTGAATGTTACTCTGTATATGAGCCTATGCTCAATTTTCAATTACTATATTACTTTAGTTATTTTAGATACTTTTCTTACCTTTCTAAATATACTGCTGATCTCAGTTTATTTTCTTTATTTTTAATCATTATTATCAATCTTACTTGTCATGTATCAGATGAGCTGAAAATTCTTATGACACGTCTGTGTTTATATAACAGAAGCTATGGCCACTCTACATAATGTGTGCTTTTGGAAGCTGTCGTTTGATTAAAGGCTTAAGAGATTATATTGGCTAAAAACGTAGCTGGTCTGGCAGAGGGCCCAGTTGTCTATAAGTGAAGAAAACAAATTTTGTATTTATTTAGGACTTCTCTTTACTGAGTACTGCAGTTTAAGGATTCAGTAGTAAAGTCATAACCACTTAAATTGTGCAGTTTTGTGATAACAGTAATTTTATCCTATTAAGATATATCATTATAAATTAAAGAGTATGGATATCCTTTTTCATTAGAATTTCATGTGATACCAGTGTGACAGTCAGCTAATCTTTTTTGTTTATGATGTGTTATCTTTTCTGACACTGGTAAGAGTACTTAGTATGCACGGAAGAACACAAATGTTAAAGAAGACAAAATTTGAGTCTTGTCGAAAACCGGATTTTGATTTTAATTTTCATCAGATTTTTTTTTTGACAGGTCTTGGAATATTTAAATTTTAAAGTGCTTTATTGCTTAAAATCCTTATATTTGGAGGCTTAGTATTTTTTGTGATTTAGGATCAGCTTTGTGTATCTCAAAGAGGCTGAAGTTTTATTTATGGGAAAATAAACCATTGACATTTGAATCAATATTTATTTATGGTGCAGTCAGTGTGTGCTAGGGACCATGCTAGACCACAGGCTGTAAGGAAAGAAGATAGAATTGATCATTTCCAATTGTTTGAGGAGCTTAGTTTTACAAACATGTAAATAGATTAAAATGCAGTATAAGTGCTAGAGGAGATCTATGTGTTAAATGCTGTGGAGACTTGGAGAAGGCTGCAAATAATCTTCCCTGGCAGTGTTGGAAGGCTGCTGCTCCAAGGTGACTTTTGTGTTAAGCCCTGATCGTGAATCTCAGAATATCTTGTAAAAAAAAAAAAGCACTTTAAATACTCTATATTCTAATGTAAATAAGATTCATTTTCAAAATGTCAGATATTCCCCCTTTATGGTTAAAACAGTGCATAGATTACAGTGGCTCTTTAAAAGGGGTACAAAAGTCAACTTTAAACTTTTCATGGTTGTTGGAAAGCACATTTCTTTTTCTCAAGAAGGCATTTGGGTTGAGCGTGTATACTGTTCATCCTTTTAAATGTTAATTCTTAATACTCTATAACCCCAGCATTAAGTCGGAAAGTGTTTAAATAGTTGAGGAACTACCTTAATACTAGTTTGAAGTTTTGCTTTTACACTCTAAAAGAATTATTAAAAGTCCTTCAATACAATTTATAATATTATACAAGTTCATATATATAATTTACTTTTTAAATAGCACCCAATTTGTATCTTTAAAAAATTATTACCTACATGAAACAACAGTAGAAATATGTGAATGTGTATATATACATAATTATTTTAGATACTATATACAAAGTAAACCAAGATTTTTGTTGCTTATTCTCTTTGAACATTTTTGCTTCATTATAACTTGAGAATAAATACCTTATTTGAGCTTTTTTCTTTCTAAAAACTGATTTCTACAAAAGTTAATTAAAGTAACAGTAACCAAAAATGAAACTTGCATATATTAGTCAGAGAAATTCCAAGAAAAACACTTAAATAATAAAATACTTAAATCAGGACTATGAACTCGTGAAATCCTTCTTTTTAAGAACATAGAGCAATACAGATTTATTTGGGGGTCTGGAGCTTGTCTTTTAAAAATATATATTAATATATCATGATGTGTGATATACTACTAGTGTACTAAATATTTTATTTTGTACTATTAGGATCTACAACTGGAATATGGACAAGGACATCGAGGTAGTTACTTTTTAGGTGCAAACAAGTAAGTAAAGTTCTCTTAAAACTTAATGTAAATTCAAGAATGATTAAGTTGCCTTTAAAATTATATTCTAACATTTAAGATAGTAAATTGTATGAGTTTGGTAGATATATTTTACAATATCCATTTAACCTTTTTCCATTGCCTCCTTGCTCATTATTTAGTTAATAATTGTCATAATGAGAAGCATCAACATAATTTTTTATATCAGGCTACTTTGCTGATCTTAGAGAAAACCAAGTGTATTCCCACTGAACACAGATACATGTTTTAGCAATTAATTTATTTCTAAAGTTGATCTGTTTATTCCTTATAAAACTTGCTTTGGTACATCTCTAAGATGGGTTGGTCACTAAAAACAGCTGGAATTATTCATATAACTTAGAAATCTTAAATTTTTGGCTATAAGGTTTTTTTTTAAGTAGGTAATAGTTAAAATGTGTGTCTGAATTCTTAAAAATTACCAATCTGTGCAGTAAATAAATTCAACAGTTATTTAATGCCTCTTCTACACCAGGCACTATCTAGTTGATAGGGGCATAGTGGTAAAAAAAAGCAGCTTACAGACATTAGCAATTTAAGTTGTTCATTTGCCAGGTATGATGGGAGACAGAACTTTGCTATTCCCCTTAAAGTCTCATTTTCTATGTTTGTGGATAAATTATCATCATAAAAAACTAATTTATAAGGGAGTATAATTTAAATTACCAAAATCTTCCAGCAGTGCATATATTTTAATAATCAGAACAACTTAAAATTTCTTTTTTATTTTTTTGAGGCAGAGTCTCACTCTGTTGCCCAGGCTGGAGTGCAGTGGCACAGTCTCTGCTCACTGCAACTTCCGCTTCTTGGGTTCAAGTGATTCTCCTGCCTCAGCCTCCTGAGTAGCTGGGATTACAGGTGTTCACCAACTACACCCAGCTAATTTTCGTATTTTTAGTAGAGATGGGGTTTCACCACGTTGGTCAGGTGTTCTTGAACTCCTGACCTCGTGATCTACCTGCATTGGCCTCCCAGAAGGTGCTAAGATTACAGGTGTGAGCCACCACACCTGGCAAAATTTCAAAATATTATTTCAATTGCAATAGAGAGTTGAGACATGCATATTCCCATATTTTAAGTTAAGCAATTGAGAAATAGTAACTAAAGACAGCTCAAGTTTTAAGGATAATAGTGCAAAATCTTGCCTCTCTCTTTTTTTAATAAACTAAATATCAAGTGTTTAATTTTTTTACTTAAATATACTATTCTTTCGTAACACAGAGAGAAGGCTTTAATGACAACCTAGAGATATACATTAGTTTTGATTTAGGGTGAACTTCAGATAAATAACTATTGTAGTTTAAAAAATATTTTTAGCTTTAATACTAAGTAGTTATTATTAGCATTTATGTTTTTTAAAATGGAAAATAAGTGTAAAATTTTCCTGGTAGAAAAATGAAATTTTACCTAAATAGTCACTATTTGTGATTTATAAATTGTCTTAGTTTGTTGGTGGGCAACAAAGGAAAGTTTATCTCATATTGGATTAGCAAATTAAAAAAGTGTTATGTTATTTTCTCTACATGTCAGGTCACTAATTTTAAGAACTTTGTTAGCAAATTTTAGTGTATTTTAAGAGACCAAAAAATTTGGGAAAATATTTTTTACCTTTTTTTGATTTATTTAAAATATATTTTAAAAATTTGTACATGCAAAGTACAAAAAATAATGTGGCTCCTCACTAAATGCTTTTCCAGATTCCTTAGTCACCATTGTCTGATTTCTGATTGTTAGACATTTTCATAGTGTATAATTATTTTAGCTAGGTAAAATGTTAATAATTTGCCCAACCTTCATTTTTTGATTAATTGGATCCCTGCTTAAGGAACTGTGTTCTATATAACGAACCCTTGGCAAGGTAGGTTGGCCAAAAGTTTGATCTTTGGCTGTGTTTCGTGTGTAGGTATATACATACATCATGTGACATGAGCATGTATGTAGCACTTCTCTTGCTGTATTGATATGTCTGCTTTATTCTTGTGATTAGGCAGTGTTTTAAAAACTTACAGGATTTCCTGCTTTCTCCATAGGTGATCAGGCAGGCAGATTTCCATTGATGGGTTTCTACCTATTCTAGACAATGCAGGAACTATCTAATTAAAATTGTTACATAGGAGTTTTCTTTTTCTAACAGGAAACATATGTATTTTGACTTATACTTGGTTGTCTCCTTTTCTTTGGAATTCTAATCTCAATAGGGTTAGCTTTTTCTGATAATTTATTTAAAACCAACAAAATATTATTTTTAAAAGAAGACACTAGGCCAGGTGCGGTGGCTCATGGCTGTAATCCCAGAACTTTGGAAGGCCGAGGCAGGAAGATCATCTGAGGTCAGAAGTTCAAGACCAGCCTGGCCAACATAGTGAAACCCATCTCTACTAAAATTAGCCGGGTATGGTGGCAGGCACCTGTAGTCCCAGCTACTCAGGTGGCTGAGACGGGGATTCGCTTGAACCCAGGAGGCGGAGGTTGCAGTGAGCCAAGATCATGCCATTGCACTCCAGCCTGGGCAACAAGAGCAAAACTCCATCTCAAAAAAAAAAAAAAAAAAAGGGTGGGGGACACTAAATTATTTATGTTTGGTTTTAATTTAGGGCAAAAAGTGTTAAAGGTAAATTCTTTTCTAATAAGTAATAGTGAAAAGAGTAAATTGAATTACACAATGCGTGCCACAATTGAGTATAGTAATAGTAAATGCCAGATGGCTTTTCCTATAAGCCACATGACTTTGAGAAATGTACCTCTATTATTGCTAGTAAAATGGAGAATATAATAGTAACTGCCTCATAGGATGCTAAGGACGAAATGGAATAATCCTTGTAAAGCATTTAGCACATTTAGGATTTAGTAAATACTTATTAGTTGCCCTTATTTATGGTAGTTATTCAGTAAATGTTGATTATATGAGCAAGTAGATAATATGAGTGAATAAAACTGCTCTTTAATTTTAGGGTAATAGGGCATTTTTTCTGGTTTGATATGTAATCAGGGTGGTACTTACAGATTGGAGGCAGTTAGACAATTTTAAAAGATATTATAACCTGTAGCACTGATTCCTTAGCTAATGTAAATATGCTGAGTATTTTGGTGGTGGTTTTAGATCTCCCTCTTGTCTGTTTGTACATTGTTTTATTTTTAACCTTTTCATCAAAATTTCTTACTCATTTTAGATTGACTTAGAATTCATTATCTGAAAGCATTATTTTTGTTTTGTTTTGTTTTGTTGTTTACTTTCTAAAAGTTCCGTAATAGAAGAATTCAAGTGGACTAGTGAATAGTGACATTGTTTGTTGTATAACACTCAATCTTGGTGAATCAATCAGTATCACATTTTCTCCAGTGTTCTCAAGATGTAATATTTACTGTAAACAGACCTTTTAGCAAATTTAGCTGTATTTCATTTTCTCTTTTATAAAGCCTAAAAAGTAAATCATACATCCTACTTTTCATTAAGACTGCATGAATTCTGCAATTTCATTAATAAAATATCTTAATGTATAATAGAGATTTATAGGTAAATGAATTAAAATGTACATATGAGGCTGGGCGTGGTGGCTCATGCCTGTAATCCCAGCGCTTTGGGAGGCTGAGGTGGGCAGATCACGAGGTGAGGAGTTAGAGACCAGCCTGGCCAACATGGTGAAACCCATTTCTACTAAAAATACAAAAATTAGCTGGGCATTGGTGGTAGGTGCCTGTAATCCCAGCTACTCGGAAGGCTGAGGCAGGAGAATCATTTGAACCCAGGAGACAGAGGTTACAGTGAGCTGAGACCGTGCCATTGCACTCCAGCCTGGGTGACAGAGCAAGACTCAGTCTCAAAAAAAAAAAAAAAAAAACGGAAAACAAAATGTACATATGAATCCCTGGGCCATGGGCTATCTGCTTTTTCATGTTCACTTACTCAACCATTCTCTTACTGTTAGAGAACTCTCAGGAAGATTTTTTTTTTAAAAAGTAGAATGCTGGCTGGGTGTGGTAGCTCACAGTTTATGCCCATTATAATCCCAACACTTTGGGAAGCTGAGGTGGGTGGATCACTTGAGGCAAGAGTTCAAGACCAGCCTGGGCAATATAGTGAGATTCCGTCTCTACTGAAAAATACAAAAATTTAGCCGGGTGTGGTGGCGTGTGCCTGTAGTCCCAGCTACCCGGGAGGCTAAGGCACGAGAATTGCTTGAACCTGGGAGGTGGAGGTTGCAGTGAGCCAAGATTGTGCCACTGCACTCCAGCCTGGACAACAGAGCAAAACAACAAAAAAAAAAAAAAAAAAAAAAAAATGTAGTATGCAGTATAAATTCAATTAAATATGGGACCTGAAAGTAAAACTATTAATGCATTTTAAATTATCTTCCTATTTTCAAATCCTAATCTTTTCTATTGAAAAAAGAAATGTATCAAAAAAGATTGCCATGTGCTTAAGAAAAAGGTATTTTTTTCACATCTAAAATTATGTAAAAGCCCACTGTACAGTTCAGAGACACTATGTTTAATTTGATAAAATAGTTTAAAGCAGCACTTCTCAAATTTTCAAATTTTTGGTCTCAGAAGTTTTTTTACAATGTTTAAAATTATTGAAGATTTCAAAGAGCTTTTGTTTATAGGAGTTATAACTATTTATTTTACAGTATTAGAAATTAAAACTTTTCAAAAAGTATTTTTTAAAAATAATATCATCATTATTTGTTATTATAAATAACATACTATTCTTGTGTGTTTAAAAAAAATTCTCCATTCTTAAGGACCAGTTCAAATGCCACCTCTTTACAGTGCTTTCTTATATATATAATACACTGATTTCTCTTGTGAGACTCAGAGGCAGCAAATAATTGCCATAAAAGGTTTTATTATATATGTCAGTGCACTACAGCACAGTTTTTGTTGAGGTCCACTAGTAAAATTTTTTTGAAAAACATAGCTATTTTTTTTCTGAGACAAAATAATATTAGTAAGAAAAGTAGCATTGTTTTACTTTTTTTTTTTCCTCAAATCTTTTTAACACTGTCTTGATAGAAGGCAGCTAAATTCTCATGTTTGCTACTGCATTTAATCTGTTGTGGTATCATACATCTTTTAGTCTCTGGAAAACTCCAGTGTATACTCATAGAGAAAATAAGAGCAACAAAGGTATTACATATTGTGAAAATAGTTTTGACCTTGCATACTGCCTACAGGAGACTAAGAGACCCCAGGATTTTTATACCACAATTTGAGAACGGCTAGTTTAAGGAAATGTTAGTCAATAATAATAAAGAAAATTCTAATCAAGTCCCAACTCTGTCCTAAATTACTCTTCTAAGCATTTTACTTACATTAATTCAGTAGATCTTCAGGCAGCCACTTTGAAATAAGTACTGAGGGGATTTCCACTTCACATAGCTGGAAACGGAAGCATAGGGAAATGAAAGTCATCCAGTGCCATATCCTGTGATGGTGAATGCAGTATTCATGTTCAGGCAGTGTTGGGTTTAAAGCCCGTCTGCATTTTGCTCAGCTGCCTCTAGACAGAAGCTCCTGCTTTCTTAGAGTTGGCCCTTGGAGAGCTTTGTGAATAAGATAATATTTGACTATGGTACCTCAGTTTTGTATCTCCAAAATAGAACTTGCAGTTAGTTTATGGTTTTCCTATAGGATTTATCACTCTGGAGTCATAAGTTTGTCATTTTTTTAAATTTAAATTGTTACTAATCTAGGCTAATTAAAATAGTAGATGCCTAAAAACTATTCTATTAATTGGTTACAGAAGATAACCACAGCTTTCAGTTTCTCTAGTTTAATGTTTTGTAATTCTAAGGGCAGTTTTTCCTCATATGTATTAGAAGGGAAAATTATTAAAAGGTGCTTCCTTTTAACTTACAGGGAGAGTAAAATTTTTGCTGAATCACTTTTATCCCAGTAGTTCATTAGTAACTATATTTCTTTTCCCTGTTAGCTTTGAGAAGTCTATTGAGTTTTTATGCTTGAAGAATGTAATTTAGGAGGTGTGCTGCATGAACTTGCAGTGTAAAAAAGTAAGGGAACTTCAGGAATGCCATGAGTTCTCTCTTACATTCCTGAAAATTAAAGTTTTGTATACTGCTCCTAATGGTAAAATCCTCGACCTGGTCTGATACAGGCTTAGTCTCCCAAAAGTGTAAATGTGTTTGCCCGTGCACCACTGGAGAACAAATCCTTCAGGTAAGTGAGTATCTTTTGTGAAAGCGAAGTGCTACTACATTCATGTATTCACATCATATGCATGCATGCTTCTGCAGAGAGAGCCAACATGGTGAGTTTCATTTTGTAGGATTGCCTGAGAGCATGATGTTATTTTAAAGCGTGTCACCTTCCTTATTTTAAGGAAAAGAAAGTATAATTTTAGGTGTCAGGTGTAACATTCCAGGTAAAATTTGAATCCTGGAAACTTCTGACTGTGACCCTGCAATTATTGTTTTGTCAGTACTGTTGTGACATTCCATGGTGAGTTGTCTTTTGTTTGAACTGATATTTTTCAATAAATATTAGGATTTATTTCATTCATTTAAAATACATATATTAAGACATTAGCAGCAGGAAAATAGAGGTATCTCATTAAATATAACTTGATGTTTTATGGTTGCAGAGGTGATCACTATAGCAAGTTCTCAATAAATGGTAAAAAAGTAATTATTCAAAAAATGTATTAAGTGATAAAAACGTATTTGATAGTCCTTTGATAATTTGTTCACATTATTTTTTGTTTTTGTTTTTTCTTCTAAGGAGCCTTCTCAAGTCTGTTGAAGAAGAATTGCATCAGCGGTAATTTTAATTTTTAATCTTAAAGTACTTTATGTCACAGACAAGTAAAGTCAGTTTGCCCTGTTCTCTGTTATATAGCCTATTTGTTTTAGTTCTTTTTCTTTTTTTTTTTTTCTTTAATAGAGACAGGGTCTCACTCTCTTGCCCAATGGATTGCAGTGGTGTGATCGTAACTCACTGCCTTGAATTCTTGGGCTCATGTGATCTTTCCACCAAAGCCTTCCAGGTAGCTGAGAATACAGAAGTGTACCACCATGCCTGGCTACTTTTTTGAATTTTATTCTTGGAGATGGATTCCTGCCATGTTGCCCAGGCTGATCTCAAACTCCTGGTCTCAAGCAGTCCTCCAACCTCAGCCTCCCAAGTAACTGGCATCACGATCCACCACTTGTTTTAATTCTGAATCTATCCCATCCTATAAAGATGTAGACATAAACTTTTATCTTACAGTAGCTTTTCCTGCATTTTTGAAAATGTCTTCTTATGCTGTTTTGGTAAAATCTATTTAATAATCTATTATCCTTCTTTTTATTTAGAGGACATGTGGCACATTTAGAAGATGATGAAGGGGATGATGATGACTCTAAACAGTAAGTTCTGTCTCTGTTTTTGGTAAAAAGAAAACATGTCATTTGACCTGATTTCATCAATCTGGCAGCTTAATATCAACAGAAATTTTAATATCATTAGTAACATAGTATTATGGGTTGTACTTCGGTTTCTTTCCTTTTTTCTATTCTAGTTGTATTAGCTTGGGCTGACATAACAAAATGCCGTAGACTTAGACAATAGAAATTTATTTCTCACAGTTCTGGAGGTGGGAAGTTCAAGATCAAGGTACCAGCCAACTTGGTTAGGGCTCCATTCTTGGCTTGTAGACAGCCGTCTTCTGGCTGTGTCTTACCATGGCCTTTCCTCAGTGTATGCATGTGGTGGGGTCAGAGGTAAGAGTGATCTCTGTCCCTCTTCTTATAAGATCACCAATCCTGTGAGATTAGGACCCCACTGTTACAACCTCATTTAACCTTAATTACTTTCAAAAACCCATCTCCAAATATAGTCACATTGTGGGTTAGGACTTAAATGTGTGAGCTTTGTAGCAACACATTTAGTTCATTTTTTCCAAAGAACTTCTTATAGACTAGCAGTTGAGGGCATAGGTTTTCTTTTTTACCTCACTACTTTGTGATCTTGGATAAAGTTACATAACCTTTCTAGGCCTTGAAATCCTCATCTGAGAAATTTGTGCTTCGTCATCTTACAGTTTTTTTCTTTCTTTTGAGACAGTGTTAGAAACAAATTTTCGGCGCTCCAAAAGAAATGGCACTCGAACATAAATTTTCTAAGTAAGGCAAATTTACTTCTATAGAAGGGTGCATCTCTCAGATGGAGTAGTGGCAAGAGCACCACAAACAAAGGGAAGCAGGGGTTTTTAATTCCTAACACAATTGGCCGTAGCTGCTGTGTGTTCCCCTATTGGCTGGGGTTGGAGTGCACAGTCTAAGCTAAATGTGATTAGCTAATTTGAAGAGTGCAGGGAAGAACAGTTTTGGTGGGGAAAGCTGTTACAGTAGGGAGGGGGTGATTTCTTGGTGGCATGCCTGAGCACAGCAGGGTGGGAGGGGCTGATAAATTGGCTGGCAATATTACTTTAGACAAAGAACAGGGAAGTAAGACTTCAGGGCAGACAGTACAAGGAAGACAAGACCTCTTGGAGAGGAACACCTTATCTGTAACAAAGTGAAACTCTTTGAAGAGGAACTGTCTAAACTACTTGTTTTTAACAGAAAAAGTCTTGCTTTATGGCCCACCTAGAGTGCAGTGTTGTGATCTTGGCTCAGTGCAGCCTCGACCTCCTGGCTCAAGCAGTACTCCTACCTCAGCCTCCTGAGTAGCTGAGACTGCACCTCCACGCTTGCTAGATTTTTATTTTTTTGTAGAGATGGGTTACCGTCATGTTGCCCAGGCTGGGCTCGAACTCCTGAGCTCAAACAATCTGCCCGTCTCAGCCTCTTAAGAGTGCTGGGATTACAGGGATGAGCCACTGTGACCCTCCTCTTTCTATTTCTAAAACTGATCCTGAGTTATAATGAATCTTAAGTTCAGTCACATTCTGCCTATAATTTCATAAAGCATATATATAGTTTTTGATGAGCTTCATCAAAGATGTTCCATATCTAACAGTAGCACAGGTGAAGTTTACAGTGTGATGCATTTTGTACCACGTTGTTCTCAGTTATTTACCTTTCACTTGATATAAACTGGAATTATAATTATCCTTTCCAGTTTTAATTACAGTATAGTACTTGGAACCAGGAAAGTGTATTACTCAATTACTTGTTTTTAAATTAAATTTAATTCTTTTAACAAAATGTACATAGTGACATTTTGATACATATAATGTCATGATTTGATCAGGGTAATTAACGTATCCATCATCTCAAACATTTATCATTTCTTTGTGTTGGGAACATTCACTATTCTCCTTCTAGCTGTTTGAAACTAAATAATGCATTATTGTTAGCTATAGTCATCCTACAGTGGTATAAGACAATAGTACTTATTATTTTTCTTATATGACTACAATTTTGTATCTTAAATCTCTCCCTTTCCTCTCCTTTTCCCTGCCCTTCCCAGTTCCTAGTAAGCTCTGTTCTGCTTTTTACTTCTATGAGATCTATTTTTTTTTTTAGCTTCCACATGAGTAAGAACATGTGGTATTTTATTTTCTATTTTTGCTTATTTTACTTAACGTAATGCCCTCCAGTTCCCAGTTATTTCTGAATAATACCTCAATCAACATTTCACAAAATATTTTGGAAAAAACTAATAATCTTAGAAAATGATTCTTGCAGTTTTTTTCTGTATCTTTGTAAAATGAATAGTTCTGATTCTAAACTTTTCTGTTTTTAGTTCAACTCTGAAAGCAAAAGTTCCACCTCCTTTACCACCAAAGGTAGACAGATTTATTTTTCAATTTGATTTGTGTGTATGTGTTATTCTGCCAATTTAATACTTTGTTGAGAGTTTTCCTAGGTTTTCATTTGTGATCCACAAAGAAAAATCATGAAGTCGATATAAGTAAATGATTTTTTATTATATTTGTCTTTTTTTTTAATGCCCAACTTGTATTTAGTGTTCATTCTTTTTTTCTCTTTCTCTCTTTTAAGACACAGTCTCACTCTGTTGTTCAGGCTGGAGTACAGTGGCATGATCTCAGTTCACCACAGCCTCCTCCTCTTGGATTCAAGCAATTCTGCCTCATCCTCCCCTGTAGCTGGTATTACAGGCACACACTACCATGCCGGCTAAATTTTTAGATTTTTATATTTTTTATTATTTATTTAATTTTTATATTTTTTACTAAAGACTGGGTTTTGCTCTGTTGGCCAGGCCGATCTCAAACTCATGACCTCAGGTGATCCCCCTACCCTGGCTTCCCAAAGTGCTGGATTACAGGCATGAGCCACTGTGTGCCTGGCCTTATTTAATGTTCATCTTAAGTAACAAGTTCTAGGAATTTACACTGGAAATGATTATATTAATGGATTAGTGTTATTTGACCTGGGTTAGAAAACTCACATTTCTTATAAGATTGTTTTTCTCAAAATCTACAATCTATTATTGACTTTTAAGAACAAATGAAGGGTAGTAATTTATCATAGATATTTAATTTTCAGAAGATAATTTTATATTACAAATATAAAATAGTACAACAATTTTTAAATACTTTTTAACAACAAAATTATTTTTCCAAACAAAATTATCCTAAAATAGTAATTTCAACTGATAGGGTGGTTTTTTTTGAAGGTAAAATGAGCTAATATATATTTTATTTTATAAGTTCATATGCATAGCAAATTTTAATTATAAAATGAGCTGCTTTAAAGTTTAAAATCAGAGTGTTACAAATGAGAGTTAGAGTCTTACTAGTCTTGTCATTCGGTTTACTACTATTTCTATTTATTTTCATTTCATACAGTTGAGACAATCCTGATTCATGCAAGTAAATAATACTGTACTTGCTTGTTTAGTTTTATCATAGCAGAACTATAGAGATCTGAATTTCTAAGAAATTAGTGCTGAGCAATAATGAGACACATTTTAAGAATTTATAAATTCTCCAAACCTTCAGCCAACTGTAGGTTTTGACATTGTGTGTACAAAAAGTGTCTCAGGCATCCCATTTGCCATGTTGGTATTCTCCAACATGATAACATTTTAATTTGTATCCTCTCATGCCCCTGTTCTGAAAGATTAAGCATTAGCATAAAGACATCAAGTCATCTAAGAGACAGCTTAGATTAGCCTTGAACTTTGACAAGCTTGAATGTTTAAAATAAAAAAGAGATTCATTTAAATTGGAGGAGATAAGAAAGACTAGAATATTTTTATTTGGCTAGTCTAAGTGGGAAGACTTGTGAGGAATTAATCAAAAGACTTAGAGGCCCTTTTATTTGCACAGCAGCAAAGCCTGAGATGTACACATTTTAGTATACATTTTTGTAATATATTTAAAACAAGAAGATAATCTGAATTGGATGGTTGAGTAACCTTTAAACTCATCTCATCTGGTAAACCTCTAATGTATAATAGAAATAGTTTGAAAGCTTCTAACGTATAATAGCACTTATGTCAGGAAAAAAATTCGACGTTTCATTGTTGGTCTCTTTTTCTGTATCATTTCAGCCTAAGTCTGTCTTCATACCACAGGAAACGCTTTCTGCTGAGGATGATAATCAAGGAACAATCAAGAGATGTCCCTTGTCAGGGAGCCCAGCAAAGCCATCCCAAGTTCCACCTAGACCACCACCTCCCAGATTACCCCCACAAAAACCTGTTCCCTTAGGTAATGGTGGAGGGTGACAGCAAATGTGTTACCAGGTTTTCATACTATGTGGGGGAAAAAAAACTTTTAAGAGATTATTTGAAATTCCTTTGGTGGAGGAGAGAAGGAAAGCAATGGCTGTGGAGATGTTTTCTGCTTTTTGCCTACTGGTTTAAAGTGTTTTTATGACAGGATTCCCTGTGACACAGTCTGAGATATTTTGTCCTCATTTCTCATTTCATATTTAGCTTTCTCTTTTCTGGACATTGGTTCCCCATTCCTTTAGCTACAGTGTAGAAACAATGCAAATTAAACTGTGAGCAAACATGGAAAGTGTGTTTTGCTTCTAGGCTACTTCTGTTTTAGAAGAGAGTACCTTGACTAACTCCTTATTTCATTTAATCATTTCTTTAAAAAAAATAACTGGTATTATTTGCTAGTTATTTGCCTCCAAATTAATACTAGAAGATGCTATTTTAAAACTGTAAAGGCTCCTCTGTGTTTATCCAGAAGAAGCAATTTTTAAAAAGAGCAACTAGGCTGGGCACGGTGGCTCATGCCTGTAATCCCAGCATTTTGGGAGGCTAAGGCAGGTTGATCACCTGGGGTCAGGAGCTCAAGACCAATCTAACCAACATGGTGAAACCCAGTCTCTACAAAAAAAAAAAAAAAAAAATACAAAATTAGATGGGCATGGGGGGTTACACCTGTAATCCCAGCTACTTGGGAAGCTAAGGCAGGAGAATCAGTTGAACCCAGGAGGCGGAGTTTGCAGTGAACAAAGATCATGCCATTGCATTCCAGCCTGGGCAACAAGAGTAAAACTCCTCAAAAGAAAAAAAAAGAAAAGCAACTAAAGTTTATTGGATGACATAATATAAATCACCCCTTTTCTAAAAGTATTTATTTGGTTTTTTAATGCTAACAAATACATGTGCCTAGATACAACCTGAATTTAAATTTGCCGAATATGCCACAAATAGAGGTATAAATAGAAGAACATAATGTATATATATATATATATATATATATATGACTTCTTTCATAGTAAATCTGATTGGGTGATTCCATATGAATAATGATACTATCTCAGAGTTAATATTTTTATTTCCTACTTGATAAGTTTTTGAATAAAAATTTTGATGAAGAGTAATCATTTTCAATAAATATATCTTACTGAAGGAAATGGAGTGAGCTCCTTCCAGTTAAATGGTGAACGAGATGGCTCATTACATCAACAGAATGAACATAGAGGCACGAACCTTTCAAGAAAAGAAAAGAAAGATGTACCAGTAGGTATTGATATTCATAAGTTCTACTTGTATTTGTTTCCTTTTTCACTGTTAAGTTAGTTTCATGCTTACAATTAGTGAAACTATAGCAATAGTATATTTTACAATTACTATATTGATATTTTAGTATATTATAATGGTGAATAGATTATTTAAATCTTGAAAAAAGTAACTCTGCTATGGTAAACTTGAATGATGGCTTTTTATCATTTACATTATTTAGACCAATTTGTTATGTAGTACATTATAAAACATCTTTATACAGGTAACTGCTTAGTATTCTTGTGATTGTTCACAAAATATTATTATTCTCATTGAGGATAATTGATTCTTAATAGTTTCTCTTAACAGTCTTGTGAAGTTATGGAAAGAAGGACATAGATAAAGAAAGCTGTAGCTTCTACTTCAGGACAGAATTCTAACTATAGATCAGGGGTCCCCAGCCCCTGAGCCACAGACCGGTAATGGTCAGTGGCCTGTTAGAAACCAAGCCGCACAGCAGGAGGTGAGTAGTGGACTAGTGAGCATTACCGCCTGAGCCCCACCTTCTGTCAGGTCAGCTGCAGCATTAGATTCTCTTAGGAATGCAAACTCGATTGTGAACTGTGCATGCAAGGGATCCAGGTTGCACACTCCTTGTAAGAATGTAACTAATGCCTGATTATCTGAGGTGGAACACTTTCATCCCCAAACCATCCCTCCCCTGACCACTCTTCTGTGGAAAAATTGTCCCTGTGGAAAAACTGCCTTTCACGAAACCGGTCCCTGGTGCCAAAAAGGTTGGGACCACTGTTAGAGATTACATAAGTAGTGACATTGCTGCTCTTACCACTTCAGGAAAGGTGAAATTAGCCTTAGCAGCTACTCCTGTCACAAATGTTAGCTAAAACATCATAACTATTAAAACATAAATGTTATTCATCAGGAATCGTAAAAGATAAAAAATATAAAACATTTGTAAAGAACTGACTTATAATCACTGGAAGACAGTCATCTATCATCATAGAATTTCAAACAGTAGGAAATCCTCAAAATCCCCAGTATCTCAACAGATGTCAGTGAGATGAATGAGATTTTTTTAAAAGTTTTTGTATATACTATTATTTGTTATTTTTATAAGAAATTTGGAGTATATTCAGTATGTTTGTATACATGTGTGCTGTGGTTTCTGCAGTAAGCACATCACTAGAGGCTTTGTGATGTATCTGACTTTTTAAAAATATTTCACTATAGAATGTGACATACTATTCTTAAAATTCAGTTAAAGCATTTGATGTTATTCATTGTAATTTGCGAAATTTAGGTTAACAAATGTATAAACTGTCCTTCAGGAATGGGTCTTGTGAAGTTCTATCCAACGGAGCAGTGCCTTTTTGCTTTCAACAATTTAAATTTTAACAGACCTGCTAATGTAATAGTACAGAAATACAGCTGAGTGACTATAATACAGTAGAGAATAAATAGCCTCTGGGAGATGTAAACTTTTTTTTGAGATGGAGTTTCACTCTTGTTGCCCAGGCTGGAGTGCAAGGGCACAATCTCGGCTCACTATAACCTCCGCCTCCCGGGTTCAAGTGATTCTCCTGCCCCAGCGTCCTGAGTAGCTGGGATTATAGGTGCCCACCACCACAGCTAATTTTGTATTTTTTTTAGTAGAGATGGGGTTTTCCCATATTGGTCAGGCTGGTCTCAAACTTCTAACCTCAGGTGATCCACACTTTGGCCTCCCAAAGTGCTGGGATTACAGGCATGAGCCACCACACCTAGCCAATGTAACTTTTTTTTTTAAACCTTTCCTATGGTACTAAGTAAACATTTTTTATGTGTGCATTTTTAATTCACTTTTGTGTTACCTTACTTCATTAAGATAAGGTAATTCTGAAATAAATATGTCCATGGCTCTTATCATAGGATAAACAGTATCAGTGATAAATTGAAGCATACTTACAGTTTATGCTGTAATTCTCTAAAATTATTTACAGCCCTTACACCTGTAATCCCAATACTTTCAGTGGCCAGGGCAGGGGAATTGCTGGAGACCAGAAGTTAAAGACCAGCCCAGGCAACATAGCAAGACCTGTCTCAAAAAAAAAAAAAAAAAAAAAAAAATGTAGCTAGACATGGTGGCACATCCCGATAGTCCTAGCTACTCAGGAGGCTGAGACAGGAAAATCACATGAGCCCAAGAAGTCAAGGTTACAGTGAGCTATGCTTGCCTGCCACTGCACTCCTGCCTGGGTGGCAGACCAAGACCCTGTCTCTTAAAAAATTTAAATAATGACAAATAATAAATTTAAGTAGTATTTTTATTTTATTTTATTTTATTATTTTGTCTTATTTTAAGATGGAATCTCACTCTGTCACCCAGGCTGGAGTGCAATGGCATGATTTCAACTCAACTGCAACCTCCCCCTCCCTCTCCGGCCTCAGCCTCCTGAGTAGCTGGAATTACAGGTGTGCACCACCACGCCTGGCTAATTTGTGTATTTTTAGTAGAGATAGGGTTTCACCATGTTGGTCAGGCTGGTCTTGAACTCCTGACCTCGTGATCAGCCCGCCTCGACTTCCCAAAGTGCTGGGATTACAGGTATGAGCCACCATGCCTGACCTTATTTATTTTAAATAATATTTACAGCCATTTCTATTACTCCTTATGTTAAATCTGAGAGTTATAACTTTCAGAGCTCCCTAATGTAAGGGTGTTTGAGTGGCTAAGACGGGTGGATCACATGAGGCCAGGAATTCAAAACCAGCTTGACCAACATGATGAAACCTCATCTCTACTAAAAATACAAAAATAGCCAGGCGTGGGTGGTGGCAGGTGTCAGTAACCTCAGCTACTCAGAAGGCTGAGACACGAGAATTGCTTGAACCTGGGAGGCGGAGGTTGCAATGAGCATTGATTGCACTACTGCACTCCAGCCTGGGCAACAGAGAAAGACCCCGTCTCAAAAAAAAAAAAAAAAACAAAAACAAAAGACAACAACAAAAAATGATGTTTTGCTAAAATAGATGACATCAGATAATTTAAGAACATCAGTATAAGAAAAAAATATATAAATTATTTGCAAACTGGAATAAAAAGTTATCAGAAATTATTGGTAATAATAAGCTGTTTGCATCCTCAAAAATATATCTACAAAGTAAAATATATCATCTTAATTTCAGAAATGTTATATTTTTGTGTTATAGATGAGAAATCAATTAACAGTAGCTTTTTTATTAATTTTCATCTCCTTGTTTAAGTGACTCTGATGTATAGCAGCTCTAGGGAAAAATTATGTCATTCCTTAAAATGATGTTACTGAGATTAACCTTGAAAGAAATCTAGACTGTCATAAAATTCCTGTTTAAAGTATACCCAGGGGTTTCCTCTCAGGGGACAGTTCATATACTCAAGAATGTGGCCCCTTGGAGAAATATCTGGCATTTTTCAGGATAGTGTGGGTGAGCCAATGTGTAACATTTCTTCTCCTTATAATTGCTTGTATATTCTAACCAATGAGTAATACATTTGAATTCATCAAAATTTAGAACTTTAATACGCAAAACACGTTGTAAACATGGTGAAGATTATCTACACATGAGGAGAAACTGTTACATATATAACAGATAAAATACTGCAATCTAGAATATGTTTTTAAAAGCTCCAACAAATAAATATGAGAAAAGATAACTCAGTTAAAAAATGGGAAAAGAATTCACAAAAGAGGAAATACAGATAGCAAATGAACACTGTCTTTAAAAAGATTCTTAATCTTCTTAGCAGTCAGAGGCATGCAAATTAATGAGGAACACATGAGAAAAGGTTTTTTATTAATCAGTTTGGTGATATTGCTGTGAGACTGGAAAGAACCAGGAACTCTCATACATTGCTGGTGGGTGTGATGTGATATGTACACTCTGAAAAGCAGTTTGACAGTCAGTATCCACTAAAATGTAAAAGGTACAGACCCTGTGTACCAATAGTTTCTCAGTATTCCCATACTGTGGTATACTTCTCACAGTATACCCATTAAAAAAATGCACTCATACAGTGTGTAAGTAGGTATATGCAGGAATGTTTATGTCAGCATTCATGTCATAGTAAAATATTGACATAATCCAAATACCCAATAATGTTTAAGGAATAGCTAAATAAAGTATGCTGTGCTGCAGTTAAAACAAATGAACTAAATCTGTATGACCTATATGGATTACTGTCCAATTTTAAGGCTAAGAATAAGCAAATAGTGTATAACTATTTTAAACACACACAAAAACATTATTTTCCATGGGAACATGTATTTACATATATACCAAAAAAGTCTGGAAAGCCATATGATTACATAAGTTTATCTCATTCCCTAGAGAAAGATTTGGAAGGTTTTACACCAAACTAGTTTTTCTGGGGCAAGTGCTAGAAATATGTGCATTGTAAAAGAATTATAGGGAACTTCAGCCTTAACTGTAACATTTTGTTTTACAAAGAATGTGTTCATGTATTTTATTTGGATAAATGTGTTTGAATTACAGTATTGTTATGCCAAACAGCAGCCAAAAAAGTGTAATCATACATGTGTTATTTTTCTAGAAGCCTATTAGTAATGGTCTTCCTCCAACACCTAAAGTGCATGTAAGTACTAAATATGAAATAGGCTAAGTTTCAAGCTAAGTACAATGACAGTCACTTGTATGTGTTATCTTTGCTTAGGTTTTTTTTGTCTGTTTGAAAGAACCGTCATTACTGAAAAAAAAATCTCTAAGATTGCTAGTTTAAATATTATTTGATTACATCTAAAAAGTAGCTTTTCAGAATAAATTATAAATTATACATTTTAAAGCTCCTTGATTCTAAAATGTATCTGTATCTTATTTGCAGCTATTTTTGGAGAAATGGGAAAAAGGCCCTTGGTCATACTAGAAGTACAAAATGTAGATAGGACATTTTTTCTGACATTTTTTGAGTTATGAAAATTTTTTTTTTTTTTTGAGACATGGTCTTGCTCTTTCACTAAACTGGAGTGCAGTGGCACTATCATGGCTCACTGAAACCTCGACTTCCAAGGCTTAAGCAAACCTCCCACTTCAGCCTCCTTAGTATCTGAGACCACAGGCATGTGCCACCATGCCTGGCTAACTTTTGTATTTTTCACAGAGATGGGGTTTTGCCGTGTTTCCCAGGCTGATCTCAAACTCCTGGGCTCAAACGATCCACCCACCTCAGCCTCCCAAAGTGCTAGGATTACAAGAGTGAGCCACCTCACCCAGCCAATTATCAAGAACACAGAATTTTAAAATGAAAAGGAGCAGTGAAGGACCATCTGGCCCAAGCCTCTTGTTTTGTCCAGCAGTAAAACAGACCCAAGGAACATAGTCACCAAGATCACAAAACTCCACTCAACTCTAGCCACAATTTAGATGTCCTGTCGTATAATCTGGCTTGTTTTAGAGTTTTGTTGTTAAATTAGACCCTGCTGTCTTTCTTTCTTTCTCTCTTTCTGACTTATTTTTTTAATTGACAAGTAAAAATTGTACATATTTTGGTATACAACATGATTTTGTGATGTATGAATATGTTATAGAATGGCTGAATCAAGCTATTTAACATATACATTAACTCACTTTTTTTTTGTATGTGGCAAAAGCACTTAAAAATCTACTCTGTTAGTAATTTTCAAATATGTGATATATTGTTACTTACTGTAGTCACCATGATGTACAGTATACCTCTTGAACTTACTCCTCCTAACTGAAGTTTTATGTCTTTTGACCAACATCTCCTCAACCCCTCATCCCCCAGCTTCTGGTAACCACCATTTTACTCTGTATGGTGGTTCAACTTTTTTAGATACTGTACATATAAATGAGATATATATATATATATATATATATATATATATATATATATATAATGTATCATTTGTCTTTCTGTGCCTGGTTTATTTGACATAGAAAGATATCTCTAGTTGTCAAAAAATGATAGGATTTTCTTCTTTTTTAAGGCTGAATAGCATCCCATAGGGAATATATACAGTTGTTCCTCAGTACCCATGGGGAATTGGTTCCAGCACCCCTCTGGGGATACCAGGAATGCTCAAGTCCCTCATATAAAATGGCATAGTATTTGTGTATAACCTATATGCATCCTCCTATACCCTTTAAATCATCTCTAAATATGATGCCTAATACAATGTAAATAATTGTTATTCTGTATCATTTAGGGAATAGTGACAAGAAAAAAAGTCTGTACATGTTCAGTACAGACATAAGCATCCTTCCCCACCTCCTCCCAAATATTTTCAGAGTTTGGTTAAATCTATGTGCAGATCCACAGATAACAGAGGGCTGACTCTATCCCATTTTTTTTTTAATCCATTCATCCAGTAATAGACACTTAGGTCAAGTTCTTATCCTGGCTTTTGCAAATAATGCTGCAACAAATATGGTAGTGCAGATATCTTTTTGACATACTAATTTTATTTCTTTTCTTTTTTTAGATGAAGTCTTACCCTATTGCACAGGGTGTCACCACGCCCAGCTAATATTTTTTGTAATTTTAGTGGAGACAGGGTTTCACCATGTTGGACAGGCTGGTCCTAAACTCCTGACCTCAGGTGATCTGCCCACCTTGGCCTCCCAAAGTGCTGGGATTACAGGTGGGAGCTGCTGTGCCCAGCTTCATTTCTTTTTGATATAGACCCAGTAATGGTATTGCTGGATCATACAGTCATATTGCTGTTTTTCTTAGGCTTCAAATTGTATTAAGTTAATGTAATTTTAGTTTATAGATAGGACTGCATTTCCTTTGCTACAAGTCTGTCATCGAAAAGCTTAAGTAGCACTAGTTCAGAAGATGTCTATAGCTTTTCTAGTTTTTTACCTGCCAGCTCTACTTTTTAGCCCTTTGTTCCTTTTTTTTTTTTTGACAGAGTCTCACTCTGTTGCCCAGGCTAGAGTGCAGTGACACTATCTCAGCTCATTGCAACCTCCGTTTCCCAGGTTCAAATGATTGTCCTGCCTCAGCCTCCCAAGCAGCTGGGATTACAGGCATGAGCTACCATGCCTGGCTAATTTTTGTACTTTTAGTAGAGATGGAGTTTTACCATGTTGGCCAGACTAGTCTTGAACTCCTGGCCTGAAGTGATCTGCCTCCTTCAGTATCCTAAAGTGCTGGGATTATAGGTGTAAACCACCACACCTGGCTTTTTTTTTTTTTGGAGACAGAATATCGTTCAGTCACCCAGGCTGTAGTGCAGTGGTGTCATCTCAGGTCACTGCAACCTCCGCCTCCCAGGCTCAAGTGATTCTCCTACCCCAGACCCCCGCGTAGCTGGGACCACAGGTGCCCGCCACCATGGCTGGCTAATTTTTTTGTGTTTTTATAGAAACAGGTTTTACAATATTGGCCAGGCTGGTCTTGAACTCCTGACTTCAGGTAGTGTACCCACCTCAGCCTCCCAAACTGCTGGGATTACAGATGTAAGCCACCACGCCCAGCCCTTTTTTACCTTTAAATTCTATATTTTGATTAGTACAGATTATAATGTATGTGTTATAAAGTATATATACTTTATATTTGTAATTTAAATTGTACTTAAATATTTTTTAATAATTTTCTATATTTATACAGTATACTCTATATTATATAGCATATATATTATAGCAGATAAATATATATACAATAGGGCAAAATTTCCCACTTGACTATAAGACAAAACACTTACCTCAGGTTTGCAGCTTGACAGGGAAAAGCTATCTTTGAATGCCGGGTAGACTCCAGCTATACAAATCCGCTTAATATTGGGAACTGGCTTGATTGTTTTGTTCTTCATTTTGTCATTTAAGTTTCCAGGGGTTAGCAGTACCTCAACATACAAATTTCCACAGCTATCTTAAAAGGTCGTTATTAACATTAGTTAAATGATACAGTTTCTGCTCTACATCATCAAAGCATGTTTCTGTTGGTCTCCTACTACCTGATGGTATCGCCAAGCTAAATTGTTCTTTTCTGGTACTAAAATCTTTAAAAATATATTGGTTGGTAGATTTCTATCATTAAAAGGGAAATTTTAAGGCCCATGTTTTAATTATGTTAGTATTTTTAATCCATTATTGTCAACTAGTGATGTGATCTCTCAACACGTTACCTCCTTGTTTGTGAGGAAGATATTCCTTCTGTAAAATGAGGCACAAATGCTGTTCTTTTAATTTAGGCCAACATGGCAAATACTGAAATTTTCTCTGACCAAAAATATTTTTGTACCGTTTTTCCCTCAAGTTGTCAGTATGTAAAAGTGATTACTTGAGTCAACATTTTTGTACCTTGAATATTTAAAAAGATAATTTCAGAATTAATATTTTACTCTTTGACAACATAATATGAAGCTCAAATAAGTGATATATTTCATTATGATATATTTATTATCTGAAAAGTTTGTAAATGGATTTGATAAGTAATATTATCATCAAAGAGTTAAGCTTTTCAATGAATCTTACCAGGGAAAATAATCAGATTGCTCAATTGAAAAAAATAAAAAATAAAGTCTATATGTTTTGAGGTTGAAGCACATATATGAATTTCAAGTCAGTCATACCTGTTTCACTTTGTAATGTGAAATTCAATTTCTGTCGATAGTCTCTCACATTTAAATCAGAATTACACTTTATATATTAAAGACTTACTTGTCACTGTTTCATATTGGTTATTCTTTGTTTCCCTAGATGGGTGCATGTTTTTCAAAAGTTTTTAATGGGTGTCCCTTGAAAATTCACTGTGCATCATCATGGATAAACCCAGATACAAGAGGTAGTACTGTATGTTTTTATCTGTTATCTTTCTAAGTTTTTAAAACTGGGACCATGAAAGCATTTGTGATTTTATTTATTTTCTGAATATCTTTCTGGGGGAAAAAAAAAGTCTCGTAATTTTTTTTTAAAATTTTAAGGTAAATAAGTTTCTCTGTGCTATTATCAGTGTTTGAAGTGACACATGACACTAAAATTTCACTATATAGTTACCATATCAATATAGTGAAGCCAAGTATTCTATGCCACCCTAGTTTCTTCCAAAAATATTTCTACTGCTGCTGCACAGTAGTCTGGTATCTTTTTTTATTTTTAGAGAAAGGGTCTTGCTGTGCCACCCAGGCTAGAGTGCAGTGGCATGATGATGGCTCACTATAACCTCAAACTTCTGACCTCAGGCAATCCTCCTGCCTCAGCCTCCCAAGTAGCTAGGACTACAGGCACGCACCTGGCTGGTTTTGTTTTTTTTGTTTGTTTGTTTTTGTTTTTTTAATTTTTAATAGAGGTGGGATCTCTCTGTGTTACCCAGGCTGGTCTCAAACTCCTGGGCTCAAGCAATTGTCCTGCCTCAGCTTCCCAAAGTACTGAGATTACAGACATGAGCCACTGGCCAATAGCTTCATTTTTGTCGAAACAGCCGTTATTGAAGGAATTTACTGAGGATCCAGGGTTTAACAAGATCCAGGTTTTAATGACCACTTTCGAGGATCTCTGACCTTAAAAGGGGCCGTAATTAGAATAGTTGTCTTTAGGCACCAACTATATACTGTGTCCTCCCACTGTATATATGAATCTTCATAGCTGTCTGTCTATATAAGATACACACAGAACATTTAAACATGAACATTTTTATATACACACACAAATTCTTACTAAATCTTCTGAGTACTTTTATGTCATAGGCAAGGAAACTGGCATTCAGAGAGATTCATTGTTTGTAGCCAATTGGTGGTAGAAAGGGTTAGTTTCAATCCAGTACTGTCTGACCACAAATCTTATGCCATGAATCTGCCAGTACAAATCTTAAATGCTGGGCACTTTAGGAATGCCCTTAGCATTCTGTACTGTTCTCAACACACTTCAGTTTAATCTAGAAAAGTTCTTGACCTGTTACTCTGTATTATCGTAAAAACAGATCGGGCTGTTGAGAATACTTGTTCTTCAAGTTGCCAGCTTGGATTTCTTTGAAGTGTTCTTTGCTTTCTTTCCTGTTCTAAAGCCTTTTTAATAAATTTCCACTTCTGCTTTTGCTCTTGGGAAAAAAAAAGATTGGACTGGACCATGGCCATGCTTCTCATATCTTTTAGAAGATATTGAGTACCCTAGCAGGTATCCAAGTTTGAGTTAACTTTTTAATAGACAGTGGTCAGATTCTGGGTTATTTTTATAGTGCTTATAGTGTAGCTCTGAAAAAAATATTCTGTAGAAACAATTAAAATCTGTATCAGCTACTTTCATTTTATTTCTGTATGTCAGTTGCACATGATCCTCTCTTAAGGGGGTTTTAGAAAAAGGAGCTGCAGATTCTTTGCCAGTTCTTAGCACTCTCTGATGAGTGAAGAATCTACCATGCCACTCTTCAGAACCTCCCTTACATAAAAATTCTCTTCACTGCTTTGAGGCTAATGTTTACATATAATTCAGTTTATGGGTCTAAAGTATCTAACCTCTTTTTTGTATGCACTGCTTAAAATCATGGTAATTCTTGTATTATATGTTAATACATATTTACGGAAGTTTAGATTATAGAAATCCTATTTTAAAATATTTTATTTACCAAAATCAGTCAGTGAATTACTTTTATTTCAGATCAGTACTTGATCTTTGGTGCCGAAGAAGGGATTTATACCCTGAATCTTAATGAACTTCATGAAACATCAATGGAACAGGTATGTTATTTTGTATATTCTCTTTTTTATTATTTTCAAGTTACTGTAAGTACACATTAGACCAGAAATGAGATTCAGTTTCGTGATTTGCTGCTGCTTTTATTCTTTTTTTTTTCTTTTGAGTCCGAGTCTTACTCTGTTGCCCAGGCTGGAGTGCAGTGGTGTGATCTCAGCTCACTGCAACCTCTGCCTCCAGGTTCAAGCAATTTTTGTATCTCAGCCTCCCAAGTAGCTGGGATTACAGGTACGCACCACCACCACGCCTGGCTAATTTTTGTGTTTTTAGTAGAGACGGGGTTTCACCATGTTTGCCAGGCCGGTCTCAAACTCCTGACCTCAGGTGATATGCCTGCCTCGGCCTCCCAAAGTGCTGGGATTACAGACATGAGCCACCATGCCTGGCTAATTTTTGTGTTTTTAGTAGAGACAAGGTTTCACCATGTTGCTTAGGCTGGTCTCAAACTCTTGGCCTCAAGTGCTGGATTTACAGGTATAAGCCACCCCACCTCTTTTATTCTTAAAACCTTCTTCAGGTTGGGCACAGTGGTTCATGCCTGTATTCCCAACACTTTGGGAGGCCAAGGCAGGCATATCACCTGAGGTCAGGAGTTTGAGACCAGCCTGGCCAACATGGTGAAACCCTGTCTCTACTAAAGATACAAAAATTAGCTGGGCATGATGGCGTGCGCCTATAGTCCCAGCTGCTCGTAAGGCTTATACAGGAGAATCACTTGAATCCAAGAGAAGGTTACAGTGAGCCAAGATCATGCCATTTCACTCTAGCCTGGGAAACAAGAGTGAAACTCTGTCTCAAAAAAAAAAAAGAAAGAAAAGAAAAAACAAAACCTTCATGAAGTATGTTCTAATTACCAGATACTGAAGACATATTCACAGGCCTAATCCATACCCTTGAGAAGCTCATGATCTAATAGGGAAAACAGACATATAAACCAGTAACTACAACACTCAGGGTTAGATGTCATATTATGAATTGAGTATAAGACATTGGTCACAGAGGTGGAGGTCACCAGCACCTCCTGTGAAGATATGAGAAAGAGGGGCATTTGAGATGGACCTTAAATGATGAATAGAAGTTTGCCACACAGACAGGATAAGCATGACGGCATTGAGATGCGAAGTAGCATGGCAAGTATAGGAACCGTGAACAGTTTTATTGAGATATAATTCACATATCATACAATTCACCCATTTAAAGTGTACAATCGAGTGGTTTTTAGTATGTTCACAGGGTTGTGCATCTATTACCACTATCAATTTTAGGACATTTTCATCATCTCCAAAAGAACCTCCATAATCATTAGTGGTCATTCCCCATTTCTCTCCTCTTCTCCCACAGTATGGGGATATTTTTGAGTGTCACAATGAGTGGGGGAAGCTTTTGCCATTTAGTAACCAGGAGTCAGGAACATGAAACAACCTGCAAACTGATCATGATGATGATCTTAATAGCTAGTATACTTACATAAAGCTGTGTGTCAGGCACTGTTTTTAAATGCTTAATCTATAATATTTAGTCTTCATGAAACCTCTCAGAGGTAGACACCATTGTTATTCTCATTTTGCAGTTAAGAAAACTAAAGCACAGAAGGGATTAGTAACTTGCCAAAGATTCCACAGCTATTCAGTGGCTAGACAAGCTAGCTCCAGATTCCATGCCCTTAACTACTTCACCATATTCTCTCTCCCAGTTGTATGGTTCCTGTAGAGAAATGCTGGACCTAGAGAAAGAGCAAAGATCTAGAATTGGCCTAATTGAATGACCAATTCAACATGGAGGTTGAGGAGAGGTCTAGGTTAACTTCCAGTTTTCCACTTGAGTGACTGGGTGCATGACAGTAACAGAAAGGGTGTATAGTATATTGAAGGATATGTTGATTTGAAGAGAATGGTAAATACATTCGCTTTGGTCGTAGTAGCATGGCAAGTATAGGAACTTCAGTTTTCTCAACTGTGAAATGAGAATAACAGTGGTGTCTACCTCTTGAGTTTGGAATTCCTTCAGGATGTGTAACTAATTCCCTTTTATCAATATAAATTGATTATAAGGCCTGGTGTTGTGGCTCATGCCTGTAATCCTAGCACTTTGGGAGGCTGAGGCGGGTGACTGAGGTCAGGTGTTTGACCTCACCTGAGGTCAGCCTGGCCAATAAGTGAAACCCCGTCTCTACTAAAAATACAAAAATTAGCTGGACATAGCTGTGTGCACCTGAAGTCCTCGATACTTGGGAGGCTGAGACAGGAGAATCACTTGAACTCAGGAGGCAGAGGTTGCAGTGAGCTGAGAGTGCACCACTGCCCTCCAGCCTGGATGGTGGAGCAAGACTCCATCTCAAAAATAAAAATAAAAATAAAAAAATTGATAACAAAGTAGAAAAAAAAATCTGTAATGATTTATTCATTACTAAACATTTTCATCTTCATATTTTTAAATCAGATTTTCTAACAAGATCCTAAACTACATGATACATTGTAAATCTTTTAATCTGGAAATGGTATACACTGAAATGGCTGAAAAGTGCCTAAGAACAGGGAAAGGGAGGAAAAGGATCTTGTAATTATAATAATTAGTAAATAAGTAATTCAAAGGTAGTAATATTTTTCTTGGGTATAATGAGAAATCCAAAAATAATATTGGTAACAATATTAATTGTAAGGCGTAAGACCAACTTTATGCATAGGTGAAGTAAGCATTTATCAACCTAATTTGAAGAAGAAATTTGAAGAATTTGTTGTCGTTTTTGAGACAGGGTTTTATTCTGTCACCCAGGATGGTGGGCCGTGGCGTGAACACAGCCCACTGCAGGCTTGACCTCCTGGGCTCAAGTGACTTTCCCACCTCAGCATCCTCGGTAGCTGGGACTACAGGCACATCCACAATGCCCAGCTCATTTTTTGGTATTTTGTAGAGACTGGAATTTCACTTTGTTGCGCAGGCTGGTCTCGAACTCCAGGACTCAAGCAGTCCTTCTGCCTTAGCCACCCCAAGTGCTGGGATTACAGGTGTTAGCCACCAGGCCTGGCCAGGACTCTTAAGAGAAGGCACCCATCAACCACACATAGCCCCAGTCTGTAATTCCCTTCTTAGTTGCTTTAGCATTTGAAATTACATTACTAGAGTAATTTTTTTTGAAACATTGCCCTTTAAAGGAAGCATTTTTTTCTATACAAGTAAAGAATTAGTATATGTGGAGCCTGATGTTTTCATCTTACTATGAAATTGATGATTAGGTTGATTTTCTCTAGACTTTTGGGGAAAGAAACAGCGGCAATGAGCCTACTAGACAGGGGAAGATTCTGAAAGGTGAGAAGATGACACAAAGCAGGGTCCTGATTTAAAATTTTTATCTGCCTTTATTATTTATAACTAACATTTATTCAGTATTCTATGTGTGTCAGACACTCTTCTAACTGCTTTACAAGGAATATCTTGTTTAATTACCATACAGCCCTGTGAGATACAGATACTGTTTTATAGATAAGAACACTTGAGACAGAGATTCAGTAAATTACCCAAGATCACACAGAGTCATTGATAAAACAGATATATGAGCCAAGGCAGAATATAGAAGCTACCCTTTTTAACTGTTATCTTCTTTTTTATTAAACTGATTATTTCACCTAGAACCTAACTTGCTAATGGAAGAAATCATTGAAAGTCTAGTAAAGCTTTAGAGTTTTAAAAGTTGTTAAAAATGGAAATTCAAAATGAAATCCAGTACTTTTCAAAATAAAACTATACATAAATACCTTTTCATTGTCCCTATGTAAAAAATTGGAAAAGAATTTGTGTCTTGTCCTGTTACTTTATGTATGTTTATATTAAATAAGCAAACCCACTTATATTTGCAAATATATAATTTCATAATAAGTCATAGATGTGGTATTGATAAATACTTTTTAAGTGGATATTTGTATGAAAAGTAACCCAGTTCAACACTTGAATTAAATAAAAATCTGTTTCTTGCTACTTTGATAACATGTACTGATATGTGGCCTGGAATAAGTCATTGCCCCTTCTCTGCCTGATTTTTTCAGTATAGCCAATGAAGTCCCAATTTTGTTGTGAATTTTTTGTGAAAAGCAGAAAGTAGGAAATGGATGTTGATATCTTCTCTATCTGAGGCACAGGTATAGGCATATTTTACAAATTAAAAAACTATATTGGCAATGCCACATTTTACATGTTTGGAGAAATTGGGTATTTTATGTAAGTACGTTTTCCCAGTAAATGAAATAAAATTTTTATTAAGATGTTACTTTGTTTCTCCTCCCTTTTATTATTACCTTTTCTCTTTTAGTTATTCAGTCCGATTATTATTACTGTGTTTCCATAATGTCCTTAGAGGCCTTGATGTGTTTGCCCATTCATCCCTGCATTCTCTGTATTCCCTTCTCTCGTCTCAGTTGGTTTGGGAGTAATTCATTGTAGGAATTGCCAGAGCAAACCTAGCAACAAAGGTTGTTAAATTGGAATGCTTAATAATGTACATCAGTGGCTCTCAAACTTCAGTCTGCCCCAGAATTACTTGGCAGTCTGGTTAAACCATAGATTCCTGGGTGCTCCTTCAGAACTTCTTGCTTCAGTAGGTCTGGGGTGAGGTCCAAGAATTTACATTTCTACCATGTGCCCAGGTGTTGCTGATGCTGCTGGTCCAAGGACCAGTTTAAAAACCACTGATAGGCATAACAGAATGTCTTAATGAGAGTAGTTTTTTTTTTTTCTTTAATATATAGATTGTGTTCCATGAAATTCCCTTTTCTTTGCCATAAATTGTGACCACTTTCAGGCTTCCAGAGATGCCTCTCACTTCTTATGGTACTAAATTTTAGTAATTAATTTCCTATATATTTGTATCTCCTTTATGTTTATGAGTTTTCATCATATTCTATGTCAGCCTTTTTTTCCCTCCATACCTAGTGTTTCTGTATCCTGTGTTCCACTACACAATGATCGTTTTTTTCTGTATCATATACTCTAGAAGCTATGCATTGCATATTATGCCTAGATAGATATGTTTGGGGAGAAGTAGACAGGAGAGTCTTACAACCACAGAACCAGAATAAAAGAATAGATGTTATTTGAAAATGTTCTTATTCCCTGCATAGTTTGGGCTTACATAGCCCTTAATCATAAGAGAGACTTGAGCTGAACATATCATGTTTAGGCTAAAATTACATTGCTAATTTATTTTTTCTCTCACATAATATGTATGTATGTATATCATCTTGTTTTGACTCCTTGATAAAGTTAATTTCTGTTGAAAATAACTTACTTTTTAAAGAACTGACCTATTGATAATGACAGCTAACATGATTACTGTGTACAGATTTACATTTCTATTATGTATTATTCTTTGTAAATTTTGTGTCTTTTTTTAATCAGCTATTCCCTCGAAGGTGTACATGGTTGTATGTAATGAACAATTGCTTGCTATCAATATCTGGTAAGTATTTTAGTTTTTAAATACCTTACAATTGTTACTATTTGTTATTAGCTTTTATGTCATATCTGTTTTTCTTTGTAGGTAAAGCTTCTCAGCTTTATTCCCATAATTTACCAGGGCTTTTTGATTATGCAAGACAAATGCAAAAGTTACCTGTTGCTATTCCAGCACACAAACTCCCTGACAGAATACTGCCAAGGTAAGAGTGTATCCTTAGAGGCAATATGATGTTAACAGTTCATTCTCATAAATTCATGCTACAGAAAGTGAAAGAGCACTCAGTTTGGGTTAATAGAAATCATGTATGATGAAAAAATAATACGTAATATATTTTAACAAGTGTTTATTGATAACACTCTTGTTCTAAAATTTTTCTGCTTTATACTTTGAAATTACACCAGATATTTTCTCTGAATTTTTAATTCTTAAAACTAGTTTTTTTCTTGTACTTTGCCATAAATTTTCATTGCATATATTGCCTTTGCTTTTTATATATGTATTTGTGTTAACTTTATAAAATTTTTCTCAAAGTAAAGTTTCTATACCTAGAAAATAAAAATGATTTATTGAAAAATGTTTTTGCAACCTGGCATGGTGGCTTGTAGCTATAATCCCCATACTTTGAGAGGCTGAGGCAGGAAGATGGCTTGAGGGTAGGAGTTTGAGACCAGACTGAGCAACATAGCGAGACCTCATCTCTACAAAAAATATTTTTTTAAAAATTAGCCAGACATGGTCCTCGAGCCTGTGGTTCCAGCTACTCAGGAGGCTGAAGTGGGAGGATCACTTGAGCCCTGGAGGTGAAGGCTTCAGTAAGCTGTGATCATGCCACTACACTCCAGCCTGGGCAACAAAGCAAGACTATGTCTCAGTGTTTTTCATTAGAAGATAATTGGTTTTGAGGGGTTTTGCTTTTCTGCATACAATAATTTTTTATTATGCTCTGTTCTTTCGTTGCTTATTATAATATTGGACCTCTTTATTGACTGAAAGATTTTCTAACTCTGGTATATATTGTATTTTATAAAGACTTTATAATATGGCCATTCTTTTTTATAATATCTGTTGTAAAGCAGCTAACATAAAACCTTTATTTTTAAGTACCTTGACAATGTGCTGTTCTCTGTTGCTGAGTTTACAGTGTAGCTAAAATTTGCTCTTATGTATACATAATCTTTTTAAAAATTAGACTTTTTGATGAAAATCATATAAAAATATATAGGATGTTCTCTTTTCTTAAAATAGATTATACAAATTTCTTTTTTTTTTTTTTTTTTTTGGTGACAGAGTCTCTCTCTGTGGCCCAGGCTGGAGTGCAGTGGCATCATCTCAGTTCACTGCAATCTCCACCTTCTGGGTTCAAGCAATTCTCCTGCCTCAGCCTCCTGAATATCTGGGATTACAGGTGCACACCATCATGCCCAGCTAATTTTTGTTGTTGTTGTTGTTGAATTTTTAGTAGAGATGGGGTTTCACCATGTTGGTCAGGCTGGAGGGTGTACAAATTTCATTGGGATCATTTCACGATTACTCAGAGTTGGACTCGATTTATTATATTTTACTATAATTATACATAAAGTGCCCTCAAGGGCTATATGACGCATTGACTTGGATGCATTTACGTCTTGATATCTTTTATTAGAATAGAGACCCTTTTAGCATATTTGCTTTTAGCTTTGTTCAGTTCTTTCAGATTTTACTGAATACACCAATTGTGTATGAAATGTCCCATGTATAGATGAGACAAAATTGAGTAAGATATAGTTTCTTCCTTTAAGGAGTTTCCATATGGTATGATTTTGCCTATGCTGAAGATAGGTATTCAATGTACCATATTATAATTCATTTTTAGTAAAGCATAAGCTTTGGAATTCAAGTAAAGTTGAATTTAAATCCTGGATCATTCACTTACTAGATATGGGACCTGGGATAAATTATACAACCTCTCCCCGTCTATTCAGCTGTAGGTGTATTTCACCTCCAGGTTATTATTTCAGGGATCTTATTGTAATCAATCTTTAGTGTTTGTAGTAGTAACAGCCACAAATACGTCCTTCCCACTTTCTTCAGTTTCATTATCTAGTAATTAATGACTGTAAAATCTCTTAATTCTCTCACTTATTGGCAGGAAACGTAAAACCCTTTTAGCATAATAATATTTTATATATGTGTATTCATACCATTTCTTCTGCCATACAGTTAGCACATCTTGAGCCTCTACTGAGCATCTTGTTAATCTGACAATAAGGAGCCTCATGGTTCTCATTCTGCAAATAGGTACTCACTGTACCATACTATAATCCATTTTTAGTAAAGCATAAGCTTTGGAATTCAAATACAGTTGAATTTAAATCCTGGAACATTCACCTACTATGTATGGAACTTTGGTTAAAATATACAACCTCTCCACATATATTCAGCTGTAAACGGAACCAGTGTACTGGTTTGAAAATGATAAATTGTATATATAAAGTACCTACCACAGCACCTAGTAAGCACTCAAAAAAATAGACCTATTGACATCATTATCAGGCATGATAAATTGAACTATGCCTTGTAGTATACCCTAAAATATCCTATCTTAACTACATTCAGACTATTAGTTAATTTAGAATTCCAGTTAATTGGGTGCTGGTAAAATAAGTTGTATTGCCTTTCATAAAATCATGACTAAAATAAAGGAAGTCTGTAGATTACTATAGAACATTAACTAAATTTTTGAACATTTCAATGTACTGCCCACAACTCTATTTTGAAAAGTTTTTGACATCCTTAATTCTCAGCCATACTTAATAGTTGATTTTTGTTTGTGTAGTAGTCATCCCTATGGTCTTTCAGAACTTGCAGTTAATCTTCCTGGGCTTTGACCAGTTCCGTGTTTTAACTCATATGTTAGCTTTGGGAGCCAGGAGACAAGTTCACAAGTGTGGACAGGAACATTAAACTTTTTGCCAGCTGAAATCTATCAGGAACTTGGTTCTGATTTTTTTAAACTCTAAAAAGCACTTTGGTCCAAAGCAGATTCATTGAGAGTGTGGGGAGTTTTTTGTTTTGTTTTGTTTTGTTTTGTTTTGTTTTGTTTTAAGCTGCATTAAACTCCAATGTATATGAAAGGGGCGTTTTTATAATTATAAATTATAATGTGACATCTTTCCTAATATAAAGTTAGTCAACCATATAATGAGGTGTTTTAATCAGAAATTGGAAATCAGAATATTCTAGGTTGCCGTTGTAGTTCAAAATCTGAATAAATTCTGTATCATTGTTTAGGTGTCACAGTATGAAGAACATTTTGATTCACAAAGACAAGTACTTAAAAATAGTTAACAGTTTTTAACAGCTTACCTTGCAAACTCCAAATAATGTTCACTTAAATTGATATAACATGTGCTTCCAGCTACTGGGGAGGCTGAGGCAGGAGAATCACTTGAACCCTAGAGGCAGAGGTTGCAGTGACCCAAGATTGCACCACTGCACTCCAGCCAGGGTGACAGAATGAGACCCTCTCTCAAAAAAGACCTGAGCAAAAATCCAGCCTCAGATTTCTAGGCTGTAACCTACCTCGTTGTTGGAGGGACTAAATGACACAGATGTGTAAAATGCATGGCACATAGTAAGAACTCAGTAAATGAAGCTACAGTCATGGCTTTTCATAAATCGTCAATATATAAAATATATTAATGGTTAAAATTAAAGTACTACAATATTATATTTAATATATGCTTGGCCATCACTCAGTTGCCAATTGCATGATAAGAACATCCATTAGGAAAATTCTCCTGAGCTTGTTTGGAATTGTATTGAACATCAGACATGTGCTGTACAATTTTATATAAAATTGTACAACTCTAATTTAAAAAAAGACTTACACAGAGCAATCTTTGGCAAATTTACACATTTAAGTTTAAGTGGCTTATGCCTATAATCCCAGCACTTGGGGAGGCTGCACTTTGGACAGATTACTTGAGCTGCAGGAGTTTGAGGCCAGCCTGGGCACCATGGTGAAATCCTGTCTCTTTCTTATAAAAATTATTTTTTTTAAAAAAAAAGAGTGTAAATGTGTGTACAGGTCAGGCACAGTTGCTCATACCTGTAATCCCAGGACTTTGGGAGGCCGAGGCAGGCATATCACTTGAGTCAGGGGTTCAAGACCAGCCTGGGCAACATGGAGAAACCTTGTCTCTACTAAAAATACAAAGATTAGCTAGGCATGGTGGCTGGTGCCTGTAATACAACTACAGCTAGTGCTCGACTTACGACCACGATTGCGACCGGCAGACCAGTCGTAACACGATTTGGTTGTAAGTTGAGTAGGCTATATGTACAGTTGAAATGGTGCACTCGGAGATGGTAGTGGTAGTGCTGCCAGAAGCTGGTCCGCCCTGTCGTACGCCCAGCTGGGCAACGTTTGCGCTGCCAGACGCAGAGCAGTCGTCGCTAGCGATTGTGGTCGTAAAGTCGAATGGTCATAAGTTGCATAGGTCGTAAGTCGATCAATACCTGTATTTGAGAAGCTGAGGCAGGAGAATAACTTGAACCTGGGAGGCAGAGTTTGCAGTGAGCTGAGGTCGTGCCACTGCATTCCACCCTAGGCTACAGAGCAAGACTGTCTCAAAAAATAAATAAAAATCTTTGGCTGGCTGCAGTGGGTCACACCTGTAATCCCAGCACTTTGGGAGGCTGAGGCAGACAGATCACCTGAGTTCAGGAGTCCGAGACCAGCCTGGACAACATGGCGCAACCCTGTGTCTACTAAAAATACAAAAATTAGGTGGTTATGATGGTAGGCACCTATAGTCCCTGCTATTCGGAGTTCTGAGACAGCAGAATTGCTTGAGCCGAGGAGGCAGAGGTTACAGTGAACCAAGATCACGCCTCGTCCAAAAAATAAAATAAATGTAGTTAAAAAAAAAAAGTATGTACAGAAATGGCTTTACCTTGAGGTTTTTACAGTTTGATGCACCAGCTGTATTTATTATATTAAGTTACATTTTAAAAGACATTTGCGTGTATGTGTAGTTTTTAAATTGTAGTTTTAAAAAAAATTCAGAATTGATTTTTATCTATTAAATTCAAGTCAGATGTTTGCAAAACCTCTATAGCACCTTTGCAGAAAATCCATATCCCACTTTTCCTTAATAGAGAAATATAGATTTCTAAATAAAAGAAGCTCTTGACAAATCGTTATAGTAAGACAACTTTCTACATAACTTAAATTTATTACATGTACTAAAAATATCTTTCCCCAGTTTTTGGCTTATCTTTTCACTTTCTCAATAGTATCTTCTAGTAAACTAAAGTTACTAATTCAATAATTGACTGCCATCTGTAGTTTGAGGTGCTAGGAATGAATCAGTGGGGGAAAAAGTCCATTAAAATATAACAGCGTTTTCCTGTATGATTTATTCTTTTGTATTTTCGTAAAGAAATCCCAAGGTCACATGTTTCTATAGACTTCTATAGTTTGTTTTCATATTTAAATGCTTAATCCATTTGGAACTGATTGGGGGCCATGAGGAAAGGATCCAGTTGATTCTTAACAGATGGCCTAGCCGGGCGCGGTGGCTCACGCCTGTAATCCCAGCGCTTTGGGAGGCTGAGGTGGGTGGATCACGAGGTCAAGAGATCGAGACCATCCTGGTCAACATGGTGAAACCCCGTCTCTACTAAAAATACAAAAAATTTGCTGGGCATGGTGGCACGTGCCTGTAATCTCAACTTCTCAGGAGGCTGAGGCAGGAGAATTGCCTGAACCCAGGAGGCGGAGGTTGCGGTGAGCCGAGATCGCACCATTGCACTCCAGTCTGGGTAACAAGAGCGAAACTCTGTCTCAAAAAAAAAAAACAAAAAAAAACAAAAAAAAGATGGCCTAGTAGGTCAGCACCAGTTTTGAACTCATCCTTTCTCCACTGATCTGTAACAGTAGCTTTTGCATATACTAAGCTTGCCTACATGTATTATGTACTCACTTTTATTTACATTTAGGAAATTTTCTGTATCAACAAAAATCCCTGAAACCAAGTCGTGTCAGAAGTGTTGTGTTGGTAAGTAAACTGTCCAATAGCATATAGCTCTCTTGCTTCACAGAGCAGCTAAGAAAACCCCATGAGACTCATTGTAAAGTCTGGCATCAAACAGTACTACCTCAGGGTATTCTGCCAGTAATACTTTATTTTTCCCCCTTAAGTAAAACAAATTTCATGGTCATTTCATCTCTGTATAGACTAAGCCTAATATATGGTACCTTGCAAATAATTTATTTGTCAATAAATTGTTTAGCAAACAAATTATTTGTTTAGCAAATAATTTATTGCCTAGGTAAATGGAGAAAGTAGTATGACTTTTTTTTAAGCCGTATTTTATCATACTCTGTTTTACAAGGGTCCTGTTACTTACCGTTCACCATTCTGCTTAGTAATGGCTTGTGAGATTACATTTATTCCTTGAGCATGTGTTTTTATGTCCATGTTCCCCTCACCTAATTTCCTCCCCCACCTCCCTATAACAATTAGTTGTTACATTTGCATGTAGCCAAAGCAAAAAAAATGATTTCTTTTCCTTAAGTTACTGTTATTATAAAAGGGAAGATAAACACATGAGTCATTATACCACAAAGTACAGTGTGGAAAGAACTCTAAACATAGGCTCACCAAAGAAGGTGGCATTTGGGCTAGGCCTCAAAAGAAGGCAGATTCAAATTTTAACTGTGAATAGATGGAGAAGCCATTTCAAAAAGAAGAAATGACACAACATGTGGAGGCAAAAGAAAATTATAAAGTTTACACAATAAATGCTGACTATTCCACTTAGCTGGATACAGATTGTAGAGAGGAGAATGGCAGATGAGCGTGAGCTGTTGGCCTTGTGTGAACATGTACTTTATTACTATGCAGTAAGGAAGGAAGTCTCATGCTAGAGCAGTAGCAGTGCAGATAGCAAGGAAGGAGTGTCTGGGTGTGAAGGGAAAAGATGTCAGAGGTGACTGAGGCCTCAAACCCAAAAGACTGGCAGAAGGGCAGAATGTTGTTAACAGGAAGCAAGAACAGCTGGTTTAGAGCAAAAGAGATGACAGGGTTGGGGTTAGACATGGTAGTTGAATCACTGTTAGAACTTCCAGCAAGTTGAAAGTCTGACTTGACTCTACCTGGGGACAAAGGGGCAGGTTTTTAGGAAAAGTTAGTTATAGGAAATAATTTCCTATATAGACTTTTATATTTTATTTGGCTGGACAGTTTTGCTGTTCACCTCCTCTTTGCCATTTAAATCTTTCAAATCGATGTGAAGTTCATGAATTTTACTGCTGTTCCCTTTTCACAGTTTAATTTTTTAATCTTTATTCCTAACATATTTACTTCACATATATTTACTTTACTTTTTCTGGTTTATAACCAGGAGAAAATTTCAAAATCTGAGGCAATTCAATTTTCTTATTCGTAAATCAGTATTTTAAGGTTTGATTGATGTCTGTCATGTTTTCTAGTGACCATAAGAATTTAATAGAAAGGGTAAAGGTGTACAAGTGTTTTATTTTCAGAAACAAAACATTATTGCCTCTGAATATTACAACCAAATGCACCTAAATGTGTTGTATCTTATGAGTTTTAACAACTTCTTCCCCAATTTGCTTTGACCCTTTTATCAGAATGTTGCCACCTCAGGTAATTTTTCTGCCATCTTAAGACCAAAAGTCCTTCCTCCTCCCCCACAGCCCATTAAAACCAGCAGTTTCATTTGTGCTTACAAATAAAAACCCTACAAGATAAGAGGACATTTCCTGCTATTACCTGAAACAGTATTTTTTCACCTAGCCCTCTAATTAAGAAATTGAACTGGCACCCCACTTTTGATTTTGGTGTATGTTTAGTTTTGGTTTTTTGAGCATGCATTTATTGTCATAAGGACTTTATATTGTAAGAGAACTTATATTTATTTTTTTGCTTTGACAGTAAGAAATCCTTATACAGGCCATAAATACCTATGTGGAGCACTTCAGACTAGCATTGTTCTATTGGAATGGGTTGAACCAATGCAGAAATTTATGTTAATTAAGGTAAGCATTAAAGTCAAACTATGTTATTCTTAGTATAAAAGCTTGTCAACCTTACTGTTCTTTAAAGAAACATTTTTTTCAGTTAATTTTCAAGTTAATTTAATGATTTTGGACAATATAGCAGGGTTGTGAAAGTCTGCCCAAATGTAAGAAACTCAATTGGCCTTAGTAAAAGTTCTATAAGAGACTAGAGAAATAGTTCAAGGGTATGGCAGGAGGGAGCTGGAAATAGTGTCTCCCATGCACAGCCTGATGGCAGAAACAAGTACTAAAAGATCAGTGAAATGTTTCCAAGATACTCTCTGGTTGACCTCCATCACAGCTAAAAACAATATACAGGTTGCAGTTTGGACTAGGAAAACTAGGGATAACCATAATGATGGGGAAGCGAGCTGTTTTTAGTTGTATACCTACTTATTAATTTGCCCAGGCCTTTCCACAGATTTTTTTTTTTTTTTTGCTTAAGTTTTTCTAGAATCATTTAATTAGTGAATAATTTTTAAAATACTATTATTTATCTATAGCTGACATTTAAAGAAAAACTAACATTTAAAATGTGTGAAGTACAGGCTGTTAGTTACATCAAGGAAATACCAAATTAATTTTTAGAGTTCTTTCCTTTGCTGTTATATATGGACTAAGTGGTCTTATTTCATGTGCATTTGATCTCAGTAGAAATTGGAGTCAGAATATAGCTGGAGTGGGGTTCTTACTAAATTTTATAGTATTAAGATGTTTAAAGGTATTCACTCCTATTGTTTTAAATCCTATACGTGACAAAGAAATCTAGTTTTCATTTTTATATCAGTGTTAACCTCAAGAAGAAAATATAGTATGAAGAATTTGAAACCTATTGAAGTATTAATTCTACAGGTAAATGCACTGAAACAAAAAGTATTTAAACTGAAAGCTCAGGGGAAAATAGCCTTATAAGTTGTCTAAAGCAGAACCACTGAATACAGCCCATTTATGGCAAAAATTGTTTTGTTCTTAGCTCCTCTTTGTTCTTGTTTATTTGACAAAAGGATGCTGTATCAAAGATGTAATGGTAAAGTCTGCACAGTTTGATTTTCAGCAACCCCTTCCTTTCCTAGCTTTTTCCTTTCTTGAAATTCCTTAGTCTATTTTAAATATGTTCTTCCTATTCCATTTATTCCTAACCTCTATCAGAATGAAAAAGGTTCATCATATCAGTTATTCTTGTATACTGATAGACTGATTACCCTGATATGAATGAATTTTATATGTTATCTAATATGTTAAGCCATTTATCCTAATATATAATGAAAGACGCTTTTCCCTATTAAGGAAATTGTAGGTATCAAGAGCATGCAGGAGGGAATATGTAGTTTGAAGACATGAGAAGCTTAAAAATTATCCATCCAAGGCTTCTCTTTTCCCAGTAGATGGCATCAGGGAGATTGGCATGGCTCTAATGAGGCCTGTTACTAGCATTCTGATAGTGAATTTGTAGTACAATTCTACTTGCAGGTCTCAATCAAGATTTTAATCACTCTTCTCCCTTTACTTAAACTTTCTGAGCTATAATGTTTATCTGCTTTCCTTAATCTTAACCCAGCTTTCCTTTTGTCTCTGTATTTAACATTATTTCAATTAGTATTTATGATATTTCTGTACTAGAACTCTTCATCAGATGTATTCAAAAACATTTTTATGCTTTCTATATTATTCTTTCCTATTAATAACATTTCTCACATCAGTAGACTGCATTTTTTTCTTTTCTTTTTTTTTTTTTTTTTTTTTTTTTTTTTTGAGACAGAGTCTCACTCTGTCACCCAGGCTGCAGTACAGTGGCATGATCTCAGCTCACAGCAACCTCCACCTCCCGGGTTCAAGCAGTTCTCTGCCTCAGCCTCCTGGGAAACTGGGATTACAGGCACCCAACACTATGCCCGGCTAATTTTTATATTTTTACTAAAGACGGGGTTTTACCATCCTGGCCAGGCTGGTCTCGAACTCCTGACCTCGTGGTCCACCTGCCTTGGCCTCCCAAAGTGCTGGGATTGTAGGCATGAGTCACTATGCCTGGCCTAGACTGCATTTTCATCATAAATAAAAGTTAAAAATTAAAGATCTCCCCAGCAAACATAATGTACCTATTGCAGACAAGGTACCATGTCATTTACTAGAGAGACAAATACATGATATAGTTGCTGCCCTCAAGGACAATCACCAATAGCAACTGGATTTAAAACTATTAGACGTAAATCCTCTTCTGTTAATGTCATACACAAATTGCCTGGTTATTATTGGAAACTATGTAGAAGTAGTAAAAATCTGTTGGTTTTTCTTTAAAAAAAAAAAAAAAAAACAGAAGCATTGTTTCTGTGTTTCGACTGTAAAAGTTTAAAAATGCATCTTTAACCAGAAGCACTGGTTTTTTCCTGCTTCATTGCTCTTTATTTCAAAAAGAATTACTTAAATTGCTGTACCTTATTTAAAATGACAGATTTTATCAAAAGCACGTGCCCCAAAGTAATGGGAAAGCTCATAGCAAGAGGTTTGGAGAATATTGATGCAGGGTCTGTTCATGTGGGATGGAGGCCTCACTTAGCAGTCACAGGGAAGGAAGGAATGTGGGAACAGCAGGTGAACACAGAGCTTCACGTTCCAGCCACAAGTACCATTTTGTATCTTCCAGCACTTTAAAACTACTAGTTATGATATCTCCCGTTGCACCTTTTACTTACCTTTAAAATTTATGATTTGCCAGATTAAAAAGAAAACAAATCAAATCCAGTAGCTTCGTTAAATACTACCAATAACTATTTGGAAAATACAGTGAAAACAGCCGATTTATAAAAGCAACAAAAATATATAAGAATGAACTAAATAAAATGTGCATGAGAGTATTTTTTTAAAAAACTTTTTTGTGAAGAAAAATTTTAGAATTCCCCTCGTCATCCTCCCTTTTAGCCAGCTCCCTGCCTCTTTTTTAAAAAAGGAAACCTAGAAAGTTCTTACTTTTCTTTCTCTTTTTACTATCTGTGCACATATTCCTAAACACTAGAATTAATTTTATTTAATTTTTCAACAGTATTTAAGTGGAATTATAAAGTATATGCTCATTTGTGCCTGGGTTTTTTGTTCAACCTTATATATGTATACAGCTATAGTTTATTTGACATAGCTATAGTTTATTCATTTTTCAGTTCTCTTTATATAATTTTGTATTTTGTTAATATGCCATAATTTTATCTATTTTACTGTTAAGATGCATTTGGATTATTTCCAGTTGTTTGTTGTTCTGAACGATGCTGCCTTGAACGTTTTTGCATTCGTTTCTTGTATGTGTGTACTCATGTTCTCTAGAATGTATGCCTAGAAGAATTATTGCAAGGTCATAAGGAACGTGTATCTCCAGCATTAATAGATAATGCAGTTAACCAGTGTGGCTCTGCCCCCCTGTCTCCCACCACCAGTGTTGTATGAGCATTTGCATACTCCTCTCGGATGCTTGTTAATTGTCGGTCTTTTTAATTTTAGCCATTCTGGTGGGTATGTAAAGTATCTCATTGTGGTTTTATTTCTAGATTACTAATGAAGTTAGTGTTTTCCATCCTTTTTTTTTTAGTCCTTCAAAACGTGAATTTATTCTTTGTAGCAATAAAAAAGAAATTTTAAACATATAAAATTAAAATGGGTTTTTTGATAAAATATATGAAGAAGCTAACTTTTGTTTATTTATGACTTTTTATGTTTACATCTTACAAGAGGAGTGTCTCTTGCTAATTAGCATTTCAGTTCTCAACTTAGCATTTGCTCAGTTGATTAAGAAGGCAGAGGAGTGTAACTGAAGAAGCATGAAATTGGGAGACAGGAGACTCTACCACAAAGGCAAGGCGACCATGGGCCAGTCACCCAGTTCTTGGGCCCCAGTGTCCAGCTCTGAAAAGAAGAGTGTTGGACATGTGACTTACAAGTTCTCTTCCAGCCTTAATGTTCTAAAATCATGTAATTATAACTTTAAAATATTTTATGGTGGTAAACCTAAAATCTTTATAAAGATACTTCATAATTTAGATTTTCTGCATTACCTGAATTTCTGTGACAAGATGCAATCTTTATAGTAGAAAGCTGTTTTATAGTATTCTCATAGAATTATTTGGCTTTTATTTTCCTTGGTTTAATGTATTTTTGTTTCTTTCTCTAGCACATAGATTTTCCTATACCCTGTCCACTTAGAATGTTTGAAATGCTGGTAGTTCCTGAACAGGAGTACCCTTTAGTTTGCGTTGGTGTCAGTAGAGGTAGAGACTTCAACCAGGTGGTTCGATTTGAGACGGTGAATCCAAATTCTACCTCTTCGTGGTTTACAGAATCAGGTTTGTAATTTTTATGGAAGTATTAAGGGTAATACATGTACTGGTTTTATAAGTAGTGAATTTACTGTATCTCTTATTAAGCAAAAAGTGCGAACACTGCCAGTCTTAAATAATTATTATTAAACTGGATGAAGAGACGATTACTCTCTTTAAAATAGTTAATTCATATGACACATTTAAAGCTTTGGTAGGCAGGGCATGGTGGGTCGCACCTGTAATCCCAGTACTTTGGAAGGCCAGGGTGAGGGGATTGCTTGTGTTCGGGAGTTCCAGAACAACCTGGGCAATGTAGCAAGACCCTGTCACTATAAAAAATTATATAAAAGTTAGCTGGGCATGGTGGGGCATGCCTATAGTCCCACCTACCAGGGAGGCCAAGATGGGAGGATCACTTGAGCCCAGGAGGTCAAGGGTGCAGTGAGCTATATTCGTGCCACTACACTCCAGCCTGGGTGACAGAATGAGGTCCTGTCTCTAACTAACCAATCAACCAACTAAATCAAGTGAACATTGGCAAAACATGTATACTGAGAGCATATACACCAGTTTTTTTATTAAGAAATGAATATGATAAGGATCTGATCCTCAAAGTCCTGTATATATTATTGGTATATATATTTGGTATATATTAATAAACAATTGTGCATGAACACACCTCTTGCTATAAAATGAGCTGTATACCTGGGTTGTTATTTGATTTTGGTGACATGTATTCTAAATAACAATGTCTCTCTAAGGACACTATGTATAGGTAACCTGTAAAGTCATATTTGCATTAATCTTTCTTGGAAATAATTAAATTAATATTACAAATTGAATACTAACTAAGGTACTTTTTCCCTTCAAACAAATAAAAGGGAAAAAACAATTTATATAGACTAGAATATTTTTAATATTTTGATAATACTTTTATTTTATATGTTTCACATTTCGTTTTTAGAGAACTTCACATGAAAAAGATTGTTTTGATTATGTTCATTAATATGAAAACGAATATGAAATGCATATGAACATGGGAAACATTTAAAACAAAACTTGGGTACTTAACATTTTCATAATTCTCAGAATTTTTAAGTATTTTATATACTTTTAAATGGTATATACCTGAAAATTTGCATTTTACATAACTCCAGTTGCCCTGCCTCCCTGAGGTGATGTTACCTTTTTAATCACATTCCATCACTTTTACAAGGAGTATTCGTAAGAGTGGTCATTGAGTATGTAGTATATAGCAGCAATTACCAGACTTGAGCATGCATCAGAATCACTGGGAGACTTGTAACACTGCTGGGCCCCACCCCCAGAGCTTTTCATTTATGGTCTCGATCTGACCTTAGAATTTTCATTTCTGTGAATACCCAGGTGATGCTGATGATGTTGATACAAAGACCATAGTTTGAGGCATATATAGGCAAATCTCAGCCTGGGCAATATAACCAGGCCCCATCTTTAAAAAAAATTTTTTTTAATTAGCCAGGCATGGTGGCGTGCACCTGTTGTCCGAGCTCCTCAGAAGGCTAAGTCAGGAGTGTCACTTGAGGCCAGGAGTTCAAGGCTGCAGAAAGCCGTTATTGCACCACAGCATTATAGTCTGAGCAGCAGGCTCAAAAAAAAAAAAGAATTTTCATTTCTGTCAATTCCCATGTGATGCTGATGGTGTTGATACAGGAACCATAGTTTGAGAACTACATGTATTTACAAATCTCCAACTAATAGAAAAATTAGTTTTTAAACAAAGAAAATTTACATTATAAGATATTTTAAGTCTAGTTTGTTTCCTAGTGCTGCCAGCTTTCTATATCCATGTGTTCCGCATTGCCAGTAGTGTTGACCACAGCCAACATATGCTCTGTTGAACACTTAAATTGTTTAGCTTACATCAGCGTTTAAACCCAAATAGCTTGGCTCAGCCACTACATGTGTATTACAAAAGACTTATATACATTTCAAGTACTGTTACCCTCAGAATTCCTTTTCTTAAATATCTCCTTGCTTTAAGTATTACAGTTTTCTGTAGCTTACCAAGATTTGTTTGTGTTGTAGATACCCCACAGACAAATGTTACTCATGTAACCCAGCTGGAGAGAGATACCATTCTTGTATGCTTGGACTGTAAGTTTTTATTTATAAATGTCTAACTTTAATAAGACTTCTTTTATCTTAGTTTCTGAGTGACTCTTTTTCCTCTAGGTTGTATAAAAATAGTAAATCTCCAAGGAAGATTAAAATCTAGCAGAAAATTATCATCAGAACTCACCTTTGATTTCCAGATTGAATCAATAGGTAAGTCAAAAGTATATAATTCTTTGCATTATGAGCTCCTTAAAATAACTTATCTGCTAATTATCCAAAATTAAAGATTGATATTATTAAGGACTCACTTTTTTTTAAATAGACAATATGGCTGGACATGGTGGCTCATGCCTGTAATCCCAACACTTTGGGAGACCAAGGCTGGTGGATCACTTGTGGCCAGGAGTTCAAGACCAGCCTGGCCAACATGGGGAAACCCTGTGTCTACTAAAAATACAAAAATTAGCTAGGCATGCTGGCACATGCATGTAGTCCCAGTTACTCAGGAAGCTGAGGCATGAAAATCACTTGAACCTGGGAAGGGGAGGTTGCAGTGAGTTGAGATCACGCCATTGCACTCCAGCCTGGGTGACAGAGCAAGACTCTTGTCTCAAAAAACAAAATAAAAATAGAAGGTATAATAAATATGAGATTACTGTCAGCCTTCATTCTTACGCATTCTCTAAAATTGTTTAATAACTGTAGTGTAGATAATGTTATCTTCCTTAGAAGAAATAGTGTCATTTCTCGTAACATAGTTATGAATTCCCATTTCCTCCAGATGCCTATAGGGTTTTTTTTATAAGTACTTCAAAATTTAGAACTTAGTATACCAGATTATGTTTTGGCTGTTGTATCTGCTGCAGAGATTTGTAAGTATGTGGAAGTTTCTTCTTGTCATTCTCACATTTTGCTTAATAGGAGTTTTTTTCTGGAAAAGGATTTCTGACAGAGTCAATATTTTTAAATGATTACATTCAGGAAAAATAAGGTGAAAATTATATAGGATGGTTCTGGGAAAATGAATGGGATTAATATTCAACTAGGCACACTTTCTGGTGTTCTTAAGTAAAATAAAGATATTTCCATGTATGTGTATTGGCAGAGGGTAAGACTAAAGGTAGTTAGTTCATTGTCTGATAAGTCAGTTTCAAGGAACGTCTGATCAAGATGTTAAAATGGAATCTGTGATTTCAAAAACATAGCCAGGGCCAAAAGGCAAGGTCAACAACAGAATCTCAAAGCAGTGTACAGGTCTGAAGCTAACAGGCCTGCTCGTCTCCAGTTATAGAAGTATCCCACAGGAGATGGAGAACCACAGCCAGGTTCATTGCTTGAGGTGCCTGATAATCAAGCATGATGGTTTTTTAAGTGATTTTTATCTACCTCCCCCCATAAAGGAGAAGATAATCCCTATCCTGTACAAACTTTCAGACTGTAGACAGGGAATTCTGAATAAATCAATGTTTAACACTGATGCCAAAATCAAACAAGATTAGAACAGAAAACACAAATTATAATCTAATCTTATAAAAAATTGATTTTTAGAAATCTAAATAAATTATTAGCAAATAGAATTATACATTATCAAATAGTAGACTATCCCAGGAAAGCAAGGATGGTTCAGCATCAGAAAATGTATTTATGTAATACACAGCACCAAATATTAAAAAAGAAAATCATGTAACTCTTTAGTAGATGGCCAAAAAGCATTCAGTAAAATCTATCGTTATTGATTTTTTTTAAAATAATACTTCTTAGCAAATTGGTAATAAAAGGGAATGTCCTTCACCCAGCAAAGCCTGTTAAAAATATGTTTAATGATCAAACTAATTCCCATTAAAGTGGATAACTAAGGATATTTGCTATTATCACATTTCAATATTGTCTATTAGATGAGAAGGGGAAAGTATGAGGATTAGAAAGAAAAAGATAGATCCTTTTTTGCTGATGGTATGATTATGTAAAGAGAATATAAAACTCTATTAATAAATTACTAGAGCAAATAAGAGAATTGAGTTAATTAGAGTTATGGTGGATATGAGAAACACCAAAGAATAGCTTTCCTAAATAATCAGTGAAAAACTTAACAGGAAAAAAGATTCCTTTCACAACAGCAATAAAGTAACACATATAAGAATAAATGAAATCCAAACATTTTTAAGATCATTATCTAGGAAACTCCAAATTTTTTCTTAAAGGCATAAAAGATTTAACAAGTCAAGAACTACATCATGTCCATGGGTAGAAAGACTAAAACAAGAAAGATGCTAGTTCTTCAGTTAATCCACAGATTCACTGCATCTGCAGTAAGAACCCCAACATGATATTTTGTGCCACTTGATAAGCTCATCTTAAAATTCATATGGAATGGCCAGACACAGTGGCTCACGCCTGTAATCACAACACCGTAGGAGGCTGAGGCAGGAGAATTGCTTGAGTAAGGGTTTCAAGACCAACCTGGGCAACAAAGGGAGATCCCCATCTCTACAAATAATTTTTTAAAATAAAAAATAAATGTATATGGAAGAGACAGACACCAAGAGTGATAAAATAAATGTTGACAAATCCTTTTCTACCCAATATTGAAACTTACTATGGAGCCATAGTGATTAAGGTAGTGTGGTAGCAACAAAGAAATAAATAGATAGAAGAGTGGGACAGAAGAAAGGGACCAGAAATAGACCCACATATAAATGGAAATTCATGGCACTATGTATTAGTGGGGAAGAAATGGGCCATTCAACAAATGATGCTGGTACAATTGGTTACCTGCAGAAAACAAAATTAAGATTTCTTCCTCCCTGAATGTGTGCAAAAATATGTATTAAAGATGTAAATATATAAAACAAAACTAAAACTTGCTCTATTTATGCCCTATGCTTCGGTAATTCTATTTATAGGTGTCTACCCCCAAGAAAGATTTGTACATGTATTCAAGATGTACAAAATATTTATTGCAAAATTGTTTGTAATAGTGAAAAACTAGAAATAACCTAAATGTTCATCATAGCAAATATATGAAGGTTAGAAATATTCAATATAAAATTGATATTGATAGTATAAACTTACGGCATAGGAATAGTAAAAACATGCATGAGAATGATCAGTACCAAATTTACAATAGTGGTTATCTTAGGGAGGATAAGGATTTGGGAACTGGGAATAGGGGAGGGAATGTAGGGGATGCCAGCTGTATTTGTTTTTATTTAAAGCAAATATGGCAGAATGTTAGGATTTGATTGGGTAGTGGATACACGTGTATTTTTATGCTATTCTCTGTATTTTTCTGTATGATTGAAGTATTTTATTTTTGAAATTTATCAAAATAGGCGAAATGCTCACAGTTTTAATCCCAGCACTTTGGGAGGCCGAGGCAGGCAGATCACTTGAAGCCAGGAGTTAGAAACCAGCCTGGCCAACGTAGTGAAACTCCATCTCTACTAAAAATACAAAAAAATTAGCTGAGCATAGTGGTACACGCCTGCATTCCCAACTAGTTGGGTAGCTGAGGCACAAGAACCACTGGAACCTGGGAGGCAGAGATTGCAGTGAGCCAAGATTGCCCCACTGCATGTTAGCCTGGACAACAGAGCAAGACTCCTGTCTCAAAAAAATAAATTATTAAAACAAACATTTCTGTAACAAAAATATTTTTAGTGAATTTTTATTCCTACCAAAAAGATGTATAAGCTCTGTATAGTATATTTGTAAACTTTTCAAATGTAAAGATGCCATATAAATACGAAAGCACTGACATAAATTGTGAATTGAAATATTGCTATATGAGATATGGAGGGATGAAATGATGCTTATCAGTTGAACTTTTGTACTATTAACAGTAATTGAGCTGTTCTTGCCTGCTAGTTTGCCTACAAGACAGTGTGCTGGCTTTCTGGAAACATGGAATGCAAGGTAGAAGTTTTAGATCTAATGAGGTAAGTAAATTATGTCCATTAAGTAGTCACAAGACATTATCAAATTCCACTACAAACAATTCTCTAACTTTAGAAGATTCCCAAATGATACAAGTAACACTCTATTGGCTAACTTTATTAATATTTAATGTATTTAGTCTATTGATAAAGTCAGTAAACCATACCTATAGCCACCTGTCTCTCTCCATTACTCAAACAATTTTAGTGCATATTTACTGTGCTTCCAGATAATCACTCTGAAATTTAGAACAAGAACTTGCTAATCTGCTAAAATTGGGCCAACTATGATTTTCTTTCAACTTTCCCAGAGGAACACCTGGAGCAAGAGTGATAGTGCTGGTTCTCTCTGGCCTTAAGCACCTTTTCTACCTTGTACTTCAGAAATAATGACCAGTGGCTGGGCACAGTGGCTCATGCCTGTAATCCCAGCACTTTGGGAGGCCAAGGCAGGTGGATCACCTGAGGTTGGGAGTTCAAGACCAGCCTGACCAACATGGAGAAACCACATCTCTACTAAAAATACAAAATTAGCCAGGCGTGCTGGCACATGCCTGTAATTCCAGCTACTTGGGCTGAGGCAGGAGAATTGCTTGAAAACCTGGGAGGTGGAGGTTGCAATGAGCTGAGATCGTGCTATTGCACTCCAGCCTGGGCAACAAGAGCAAAACTCCGTCTCAAAAAAAAAGAAATAATGACCAGTGCAGACTAAGTAAAGAGTCCTACATTTCTCTGAAAGCCCACTTGCCTCTGATTGTCGTCATCCTTATTCATTTGACATGTATATAATTCTTTGCCTCCTTTTCCTTCCCATTTTATTAACCTTTAGCTTTGCATCTCATGAGGCCTTCTACCTTACAGAAATAACTTAACTCCAAGCTGTGTGACATATTCAAGTCAGTTCAACATTTACGCCGCAAAGTTCTGAGGTTCTAAACATGAACAAGATGTGGCACTTGCCCCCCAGAATGTTATAAACACATAAAATTGTCCAAAATTCTTCCAGTAACCTGCAAGCCAATCTCAGTCGTATAACTTGGAAGGAAGCGTATTTGTTTCTTAAACTGTCATTCGTTAAGCTCAGAACGTTTTTTCTAACAAAGTAAGCAATATAACACAGTGTTCATGAGCCTGGGTTCCAGTGTTGAGACACTCAGCTTCGTCTCAAGTTCTGCTAGTTAGTAGCTCGGTGACCGTGGCATGTCACCTGACTTCTTTCTACCTTTCTTTTTCATCTGTGAATTGAGTTGTGATTAAATGAAACAAAGCATGTAATGTGCTTGGCCTGGTTCCTGGCCTATGGTAAGTGTTTCAAAGGTGGCTACTACTATGTTTCTAAAAGTAGAAATAGAACTTTGTGAGTCTATTCCCACAAATAGACTCACACTTTCTAAAAATCACCTGAGAAAGTAGAGCACGGAGATAAGAACGGTCAACAGCTAATAAACACTAGTCAGAGTAAGAGAAGCATTATAAAGATAGAACAGAGAGTCGTTTAAGAACAAAAAGGAAAAACCCCAAAAAGTCACCTGAGAACTACACAGGCAACCCATCAATACGCACCTCCAAAAATGTTAGATTCTTCTAGTAGGCAAACCCCTAAATATATCGGTAATTGCAGTCACGCTGAGCCACTGGCATTGAAGTGAGTGTGCTGAGCATGTTGTTTCCTTCAGGTGTGCTGGGTTACAACAGAAGCTAAGAGTCATTGATGTTTCCAGAAAATCTACTTCTAGGGGTATTGATGGAATAAATTTAATTTCAAATCCATTTTTTCTTCTGCCTACCCAATTTTGGGGAGATGCTACTGCTGTTACAATTCATAATATGTTGTGTTGAGTAAGCTGTGAACAGTTGGTTTCTTTTTTTTCTGTATATTTATTCTTAATTCCCCAACTGGTAATTGGTCACACTGAGGACTTCTTGAACGATATATGGTCATTAGAAAATATTATTTCAAGACAATGGGAAGAAGTGGGAAAGATAATTATTATGTATTGAGTACTTCCTTAGCTAGGCATTGTACCCACTAATTCTTTTAAGAACACTGCAGGGCACTACTGCATGGTAGATCTTTTCTATCCCATATTACATAAGGCATAACCATTTCTAGCAGATTTTAAATACATTGCCCAGTAAGTGGGAGAACTGAGATTCAAACTCAAGGCATGTCTGGCTTTTAAATATTTCCTGTTATACTACATGGCAGCCTTTTAAATAAAAGAACCAGATCTAAGTGGCTTACTGCTGCCAGTAACCTTGCCATTAGCATTGACATAAATGATGAGAGTTTCTAATAAATAAAATGGATTTAGTGCTTTGCTTTTAAGTTTTTCCCTTGAAGTCTTATGATTTAACAAGGAAATCATTTTCCTTTGCCTGTATTTTATGATTAACTCAAAATTAACCACATTTCCCCTAGACTAACAAATTGATGTACCTGCATGCTGACTTAACAAATAGTCATGCAGGGATATATTTTCCTTTTAGGAATTATGTTTCTTTTCTGTTGAATTATAATGAAGTACCTGTTAAAAATTTTGTGTCTTTAATTTTAGAAATTAAATTTATGTTTTAATTGAACAGGTAACACAAGAAATTTCAGATAGCACAAGAATTTTCAGGCTGCTTGGATCTGACAGGTATGAAACAGGCTGTGTTAAATATATAGTACTAAACATGTTTCATAGATCTAGCATGAAACAGATAGCTTTTTCAAGAGAATCGAAATGTCTGGAATATGCTCAACATTGAATTTTTCACACTATAAGAATTCACAAGTCGGAAAGTTAGAACATGTTTGAAAATGTACCTGATCTTCCAAATAACAGAAATGTATGGATCTGTCAATACTCGTTTGCATTAAACATACTAATGTCTGATTTGCAGCAGCAGCAGAAGGAGGAAATGCCTTATGTTAATGACCAGAACTTTTTGTTGTTAATGCCAAATAGGATTTTGGAGACCCGTTCTGATTTACCTTCAGATTCTTGAACTGCAAATCGTTTACAGAACTTGTAATAAGAATTAGGTTCCCCCAAATGATTTCTAATATAGGTTTCTCCCCACCTCTAACTCTTAGAACACTGGCCTAGAGGTGGGAGGTAGTGGACATCAAAATTACTTCCCGGAGCTAGAACTGGCCCTCTAATTACAGTGATAGCAAATGATTTCTGCCCACCATCAAATGAGCACCATTTATAGAGGCATATAATGGAGAAGCAATGGAAAATTTGGGGGCTAACATTAGTTTTCAGGAATAACTTTGTTCTGTTTTATGTTTTTTGCTTATTACTTTTAGGGTCGTGGTTTTGGAAAGTAGGCCAACTGATAACCCCACAGCAAATAGCAATTTATACATCCTGGCGGGTCATGAAAACAGTTACTGAGAATTGTTGTGCTTTGACAGTTAACTCTAGAAAGAAAGAACACTACCGCTGCAACATTAATGGATGCTTGAAGCTGTACAAAAGCTGCAGTAACCTGTCTTCAGTTACTTTGTAATTTATTGTGGCATGAGACAAGAGGGGGAAAATTTTGTTTTAAGTGGTATGGATATATTTAGCATATTGAACCACACAAGTGCTTAATTCATTGTTATGTAATCTTTGTACATATAGGCAGTATTTTTTCTGTGCAACTTCATATTGCTGAAGACATACACTAAGAATTGATGTAGATAATGTACTTTTATGAGATGTACAAGTAAGTGTCTTATCTGTACAGATGTAAATGTTGATGAAAATGCAATTGGGGTTAATATTTTAAGAATTCTTTAGTATATTCTTGGGTGTGGCTATATTACAAAATGGGATGCTGGCAATGAAACAATACACTTAACACTATTGTATTTTTATTATATGTAATTTAGTAATATGAATATAAATCTTGTAACTTTTAAAATTGTAATGGAGGCTGTAATCATTTTATAATCGTTTTTAATTTTAATGCAAGTACACTGGTGTTTATATTTGCACAAAGTATTGATATGTGATGTATTAAGTCACAAAAGTAAGCTGTGACACTGTCTATAAGCATTTGGCTCTACAGATGTATTTGGATTGTTTTCTATGTGAAGCAAACCAATTACAATTAACCAACTGTTGTAGTAACTGGTCTTTTTATATTTAAGCAGAATCCTGTAATACTGCTTGTCTTTGCTTAAAAACAATACCTTTGAACATTTTTGAATCACAGAATAGCGGTACCGTGATATAATACTGCAGTTGTGGTCTGAATTACAGTATGCACAAAGAATTAATTAGCATTATTAAAGAGTCCTCACTAAACATTTCATATAATCACATTGAAGAACTGTAACATTCCATAGAGTGAAGTGGTTCAAATGTCTCGTGGAATTTTTACTTTTGTTGGCCTTATTTTATGATCCTTTTCATATTTCTTTTGATTGAGAGTATTAAAACATGGCCAAAATGATTTAGTTACTACCTCATACAAACAATATAATGGTTACTACACATCACAGGAACTTAGTTTTGGTTTAAGTCATTTTTGATTGCTTTTTTCCAATGGAATATGTATATACCAAGTTTTAGCAAAATGCACACTTTTGGCTCTTTTTGGTATACGTTCTTTATATTTTAATGTGAGTATATACATTAAGAACAAACTAAATTGTGATTTATGGTCTTCAGTTATTTTAATTGATAATGGTTTTAAAATATGTTCCTGATTGTACATATTGTAAAATAAACATGTTTTTTAACATGCTGTTGTATAGTAGCTTGTCATGTGGCTTAATCTGTATATAGTAACACTAAAATACATTAAGGGGGAAAACTTCATTTGTTTTGTAGTTAAATTCTTAAGTACTCAATTTTGGTCCCTCAAATCATGATTTTTATTTGATCTGTGATTTCAATTTCATGAAGCATTAATATTTCCACATAGGAGAATAGCACATCTTTTGTAGAATCTTCAGTTTCCTGATAAGAAAAGTCAAACATTCATAAGTTTTCTGGTTAGAGACAGGGGTCCACAAGCTACGGTCCTCAGACCACTCCAGCCTACTGTCTGTTTTTGTAAATAAACTTTTAATGGAGCACAACAGCACGTATTCATTTACACGTCGTCTGTGCTGCTTTTGTGCTACAATATTAGAGATGAGTGGCTTCTGAAAAACTATATTGCCTGAAAAGCTTAAAATTCTTACTTTGCTGACCCTTTACAGAAAAAAAATGCTAGGGCCTGGGTTAGAGAAAGGAAGGGAGTGTTAGGAAATGCAGTTTTGGAGGTAAGGAAGGAGAAGATAGAGGGAAGAACTGGATTGGGGATCAAGAGGCACCATTTCCACTATTGCTTATGCCACTACCTGTCACAATGGCCTTGAATAATTTCCTTTAATAGTTTCTGTGTCTAAAATCGTACAGATGCTAATAACCATAACTGTTCACTTATCACTTTTCCCAAACACTTTGTGAATAATCCTAGCATTAATGACTGACTGATGACTGTGTTTTAAGACACATCTTTGTCAGTATTACATTATCATCAATTTGCTGAAAAACAGAGACTGCTGGAAAAGATTTTTAAGAGATCAAGATTCTGTTTTTGGCTCTTGTTGACAAGATTGTTGACCTTTTTTTGAACCACTTTTTCAGTTTTTAAGACTTCTAAGTTATATTAAGGGTCATACCTCAAAAAGTGTTAGTCATCACATTTAACTGTTAAGCACTTAGAAGCATTTTCAAAAAATAAAATATACAACTGGTATTGTATTACCCAGGAGCTTTCTAAAGATATATCTTGAGTCATAATCTTGAGGGCTGAGGCTCAGTAACCTATATTTTTATAAAGTTGTACGAATGATTCTGATTTGCATCCCACACATGAAAATCACTGGTGGGCACTAAATTTAAACCAGTGCTTCTGAGTGTGTCCAGGTGTGCCTCAGAATCATCTTTGGTAATAGCTAAAAGTGAAATTTCTAGACTCCACCCAGGAATTTTGTGGATCTTTTTTTTTTTTTTTTTTGAGACAGAGTTTCACTCTCGTTACCCAGGCTGGAGTGCAATGGTGCAATCTCGGCTCACCGCAACCTCCGCCTCCTGGGCTCAGGCAATTCTCCTGCCTCAGCCTCCTGAGTAGCTGGGATTACAGGCACATGCCACCATGCCCAGCTGATTTTTTGTATTTTTAGTAGAGACGGGGTTTCACCATGTTGACCAGGATGGTCTCGATCTCTTGACCTCGTGATCCACCTGCCTTGGCCTCCCAAAGTGCTGGGATTACAGGCGTGAGCCACCGCGCCCGGTGATTGTGGATCTTTATGTACCCAAAAAGGAAGAGAGCCACTCAAATGTTGGACACAATCTATTTCATCTTCATTGAAGCTCAAGCAGTCTTATTAGCTAATTGCATGGACATTGGTTTTGAGAAGAATGAGATCAACTGGTTATGGGCCTAATGGCATCATTCAGCTTGCACATGTGACTCTGATTTCAGTAGAGATCAGGAAACAAAGGACAGATTCTATCAGTTTTCACCATTACTGGTGGAGAGGTGAAAGTATGTGCTGCACAAAATAATGGGTAAACGCTAAGAGGGCATATAACAGTAAGTTCCCAGTCCAAGTATCCATGTGCCAGGTACTCATCTACGTGCTTTAAATAATCCCACATAAGCCTCAGAACACCCCGTGAGGTATTATTAACTCTTTTACAGATGAAGAAACTGAGGCACAGAAAGTTTAAGTAGCTTGCCCAGGACTATAGCTGGGAAATAATAGAGCTAAAATTTGAACCTAGGCACTTAGTTCAAATTGTATACTCAACCACTATGCGAGGCTGTTACATAAAATACATGCAGTACATTCACTGCCCACTAAAATAGATTCTCTCATTTTTTCCTCTAAAATTAGGTATTTTTTTCTCCGGGTGTTTGATTTCAGATCTTGATTTTCACTGTTTCTGCAACAAGAAAGAGTGATTTCTGTCTTAAATTTTTGCTTTGCCAAAAGGCATTTTTTTATTGCATTTTAGGTTTTGGGGTACATGTGAAGAACATACAAGATTGTTGCATAGATACACACATGGCAGTGTGATTTGCTGCCTTCCTCCCCATCACCTATATCTGGCATTTCTCCCCATGCTCTCTCTCCCCAACTCCCCATCCCCCGCTGTCCCACCCCTGTTTCCCCCCGACAGACCCCAGTGTGTGATGCTCCCCTCCCTGTGTCCATGTGTTCTCATTGTTCAACACCCACCTATGAGTGAGAACATGCGGTATTTGATTTTCTGTTCTTGTGTCAGTTTGCTGAGAATGATGGTTTCCAGGTTCATCCATGTCCCTACAAAGGACACGAACACATCGTTTTTGATGGCTGCATAATATTACATGGTGTAGATGTGCCACATTTTCCCTGTCCAGTCTATCATCAATGGGCATTTGGATTGGTTCCAGGTCTTTGCTATTGTAAACAGTGCTGCAATGAACGTTCGTGTGCATGTGTCCTTATAGTAGAATGATTTACAATCCTTTGGATATATACCCAGTAATTGGATTGCTGGGTCAAATGGAATTTCTATTTCTAGGTCCTTGAGGAATCGCCACACTGTCTTCCACAATGGTTGAACTAATTTACACTCCCACCAACAGTGTAAAAGTGTTCCTGTTTCTCCACATCCTCTCCAGCATCGGTTGTCTCCAGATTTTTTAATGATCACCATTCTAACAGGCGTGAGATGGTATCTCAATGTAGTTTTGATTTGCATTTCTCTAATGACCAGAGATGAACATTTTTTCATATGTTTGTTGGCCTCATATATGTCTTCTTTTGTAAAGTGTCTGTTCATATCCTTGGTGCACTTTTGAATGGGCTTGTTTTTTTCTTGTAAATCTGTTTTAGTTCTTTGTAGATTCTGGATATCAGCCCTTTGTCAGATGGGTAGACTGCAAAAATTTTTTCCCATTCTGTTGGTCGCCGATTCACTCTAATGACTCTTTCTTTTGCTGTGCAGAAGCTGTGGAGTTTGATTAGGTCCCATTTGTCTATTCTGGCCTTTGTTGCCAATGCTTTTGGTGTTTTGGTCATGAAGTCCCTGCCTATGCCTATGTTCTAAATGATTTTGCCTAGATTTTTTTCTAGGATTTTTATGGTCTTATGCTTAAGTCTTTAATCCATCTACAGTTAATTTTAGTGTAAGGTGTCAGGAAGGGGTCCAGTTTCTGCTTTCTGCACATGGCTAGCTATATCTCTGTTTTGGTACCAGTACCATGCTGTTTTGATTACTGTAATCTGGTAGTATAGGTTGAAGTCCAGTAGTGTGATGCCTCCCACTTTGTTCTTTTTGCTTAAAATTGACTTGGCTATGCGGGCTCTCTTTCGGTTCCATATGAAGTTTAAGGTGGTTTTTTCCAGTTCTGTGAAGAAGGTCATTGGTAGCTTGATGGGTATAGCATGGAATCTGTAAATTACTTTGGGCAGTATGGCCATTTTCACAATATTGATTCTTCCTAACCATGAGCATGGAATGTTTCTCCAACTGTTTGTGTCCTGTCTTATTTCGTTGAGCAGTGGTTTGTAGTTCTCCTTGAAGAGGTCCATTATGTTCTTTGTTAGTTGTATTGCTAGGTATTTTATTCTCTTTGTAGCAATTGTGAATGGCAGTTCCCTCTTGATTTGGCTGTCTTTAAGTCTGTTATTGGTGTATAGGAATGCTTGTGATTTCTGCACATTGATTTTGTATCCTGAGACTTTGCTGAAGTTGCTTATCAGTTTCAGACTTGGGGCTGAGACAATGGGGTCTTCTAGATATACAGTCATGTCGTCTGCAAATAGAGACAATTTGACTTCCTCCTTTCCTATTTGAATACCCTTTATTTCTTTTTCTTGCCTGATTGCTCTGGCTAGAGCTTCTAGTACTATATTGAATAGGAGTGGTGAGAGAGGGCATCCTTGTCTAGTGCCAGATTTCAAGGGGAATGCTTCCAGTTTTTGCCCATTCAGTATGATATTGGCTGTTGGTTTGTCGTAAACAGCTTTTATTATTTTTAGATATGTTCCGTCAATACCTAGTTTATTGAGGGTTTTTAGCATAAAGGGCTGTTGAATTTTGTCAAAGGCCTTCTCTGCCTCAATTGAGATAATCATGTGGTTCAACATAAACACAAGTCTATAAACATAATTCACCACATAAACAGAACCAAAGCCAAAAGGCATTTTTCTTACCCAAATTTGGTACAAAGAAAAAAGGATTTACATAAAATTTACAGTAAAGGTATATAAAGTAAGTAGTCAAAAGTCATAACAAAGACTTCCTTTTAACTTTTGTGAGATAATTATTTATACAACATATAGTGATTATTTGCAGTGTAGCCAAGGCACCTTACTAGCACTGGAGAAGAGGCGGAAAAGATTGAATTCCCAACCAGTATTCATGCAAGGAGCACACTTGAATGAATAGAGGCAAACGGAAGTAAGTAGTATTAAAACAAGGTTCAGGCCTAGTGCAGTGGCTCAAATCTATAATCCCAACACTTTGGGAGGCTGAGCTGGGAGAATCACATGAGCCCAGGAGTTCAAGACCAGCCTGGGTTATATAACCAGACTCCATCTCTACAAAAAATAGAATTAGCCAGATATAATGGCACATGCCTATAGTCCCAGACACTGGGGTGGGAGGCTGAGGTGAGAGAATGGCTTGAGCCCATGAGTTTGAGGCTGCAGTGAGCTATGACTGTGTCACTGCACTTTAGCCTGGGTGACAGAGTGAGCCTCTGTCTCCAAAAAAAAAAAAAAAAAAAAAGTACAAGAGATTGTGCCTAATTCTGGTTTGTGTAGAAACATTTGTTTATAGATGAAGAGGAGTTTATCATATGCAGGTAGAAAGCAAGGTAGGAACCTATAGCTTAGACCAAGGCTATAGGTATGTTCAAGGAATAGTGACATTGAATTGAATGAACCAGAGTTTAGGGTGCCTGGAGCAGAGTAATAGGGCAGGAAGCTGCCTGAAAAGATAGGCCTGGTTGTGAAAAGCCTCCTTATGAGAGAAGCAGCTAGGAATCAACAGTTTCAGAAACGACAGCAAGTATCATGAGGATATAAATAGGTTGGTGGCTTTGTACATAAAATGATACTTGTATGCTTGAGAAATTTTTCTATACCATAATAGTGCAAATTATATAGGAATTGGGTAGATGTGAGTTGTATGAGTATATCTGAGTTTAGTGGAAGTGTGTTTGGTCTCCAAAGAGGAAGGAGATAAAGGTTTTTGGTTTGATTTTAAGATAGGAGATTTGAGCATGTATCTAAGGAACTGAAAGAAACGGAAAAGAAATGAGACAGATGAAAACAGGAGAGGAGAGTCACCTGTGAGGGAAGGATGGACTGCTAAACCTGGCCATGATCATGGGGAGCATTTTGCTGATGCTGAAACAAAGTAGTGTGTGCTTATTAACACACAGCATTTCTAAGTTAGTCCTGGGAACAAAATGGGTAAGCTCTGGCAAAAATTCTCTGTCCCAAGTAATACATTATCTCCACATAGCATTCATTACATTATTTGTTTTATTAACTTTCTTCCCCAATGGGTATCAAACCTGTGTCTGATTCTAAGTAAAGCCCCAGATACTAGTACAATGCTAGGTAAATTAGGAAAATGGCCTCTGATCCATAGCTGCTTTTCACCCAAAAACCTACAGAAGTTTGCTGACATGGTATTTGGATAATTAAGCAAGACTAAAAAGTAATGACTAATGACAGAAGATCTTGCCACTGGTCTCTGCAGGGAAACGAACTAAATATTCAAGCGTTACCTGTGCTTAATTTTAGTGCTCTGGATTCCTTGGGAAAGAAGGGGACTTGGAGTAATCACAATATTAAGGGGAAAGTGGTTGAAATGTTTCCTGAGCGCCCTCATGCATCTTTTGCTCCTTCCACACCCAGACATTACAGGCTCGTTCCCGAGGTTGCCCACCGAGAGAGGAAGGGCAGCGGCTGGGGCTGCAGGCGCCAGGGGAACCCGCTCCGAAAGCCGCCCTGCCCGGCGCCGCCTGAGCGTCCTGGTTGCCCGGGAGACGCCGCTGCGGTTCCGCTGGCTCCGAAGTCGCTGGGTCCGCGGCCGCCTCCTCCTCGCGACCCGCGCGGCGGCTGGGGCTGGGTTTGGGGCTGCTCGGCGCTGCTGCAGGCTGCGTCGCCGTCGCCCCGTCCGTGCCGTAAGTGCGGATTCTGGCGGCGGCTGGGGAACTAGGGGCGGCGTGCGGGGTTGATGGGGAGAGCCTCGGGGTCTGGCCTGCGCCTCCAGATGCGGGAACGAAGAAAGTTCCCCGAAAGAAAAGCGGGCCCGCCTTCTGCTTCGGTGGCCCCTGGAAGGGAAGGGGCAGGTTAGAGGTGGCAGCACCGACCCGGTGCTGGTCCCTCGGGGCCGAAGCGGCGCAGCCCGGGGAGGGGTCGGGGGCGAGGGCCCAAGAGTGCGCGAGGCGGAGGCCCACGTGTGGTGGAGAAGGGTAACTGTTGTCATTAAATGAAGAAGGCTCAAGACCAGAGGCCTGGAAATAAAGTGGATTTATGCCAGACTTGCAGATCCGTTTTGTGCACACACGAAATGTGTTATTGTTAAACAAAATTACTTTATTGGATTAGGTATAATTATGTGGTCTTCTGGTTTTCTGCGGATGCGTTTCATTAGTCCGATTGTATTGCCAACTGGACAGGTTTGTAAATAGGTGTGTGTACTTTTGAAATTCAATAATTCAGTGTTATGTTGATAAAACGATGATTTAATGGCCCATTTTACTAATCAGGCTTATTAAATATAAATTCATGTTTGGTTTGGTTGAAAATAATAACAACATAGCAGGTTGTAACTTTAACAGCCTGTGGATTCCCTAACTGGTCTGGCCTGGTATTCAAAATCTCTTTTCCCTCGTCATTCGTTTTGTTTGTTTTGTTTTGTTTTTGAGACAGGGTCTCACTTTGTCCCACAGGCTTGAGTGCAGTGGCACGATCCTGGCTCGCTGCAGCCTTGCAGGACGTCACACCCAGCCATTTTATTTTATTTTATTTTTATTTTTCACCACGTTGGCCAGACTGCACTCAAACTCCTGGCCTCAAGTGATCCACCCTCCTCAACCTCCCAAATTGCTGGGATTGCAGGTGTGAGCCACCACACCCGGCCATCCTCGTTATTCTTAATGCTGCTGTTTACGTGAGTTTCCTAAAGCTCCTAGATTAGAAAATGTGTTTTTTTGCTCTTCTTTATTTCGACCTCTCCCTTGCTTGTTTTCCTTCTTTCAGTGTATTCCTAGAGGTCCTCAGGACTTGACTTGTGATACAATCATGGAAAATAACCCACCTCCAAGCCTATTCTGTTTCTGCGTACTTCATTTTGCAAATCCTTGAGACTAAGGAAATTAAAAAGAAATTTTCAGAGAATTTAGTGAGCCACACAGGCATCTATCTACCTCTTTCCATAATCATCAGTGGGCCCAATTCTATACCTATCTGCCTTTGTACATAGAACTTTATTAACTTGAGAGTGAAATATTTAGTAAATTCTGAAGTCAGGAAGCCCTGTAGCCAAAAGATATAAAGCTTGCTTCAGTTTGAAGGTCACTGATGACTATGAAAAATAATTTCGCCAGTCATGGGTGGCTCATGCCTGTAATTGTAGCACTTTGGGAGGCCAAGATGGGAGAATCACTTGATCCCAGGAATTCAAGATCAACCTAGGCAACATAGTGAGAACTCACATTTATGAAAAATACAAAAATTAGCTGGGCATGGCGGCACATGCCTGTAATCTCAGCTACTCAAGAGGCTGAGGCAAGATGATTTCTCAAGTCCAGCAGGTACAGGCTGCAGTGAGCCCTGATAGTGCTGCTGCACTCCAGCCTGAGTGACAGAGCGAGACCCTGTCTCAGTAAAAAAGGAAAGAGAAAAAGAAAAATATTTTCAACCAATTGAATCTATTTTCTGCCAATAGCTATATCATTGTTTAATCTTGATTTCTTGTCCAAGTACTGTATTAATAATCAAAATGTACTTAATTGCCTTTGTGTTAAAAAGTAAGTCATTTTACATATTTATTAGAAAGGTTATAAAATAAAATTACGATAGGACTTCAACAGAGGTTCACCATGTGCCAGACAATGGGCAAACAATGGAAGTCCAGTGTGATCATGTTTTTGAAAGGGTAAGGGGAAGTCGTTAACATAGCATGCGAGCAGAGAAAAAGAGCCTGCCTTTAGGGATTGGGAAAAGCTAAGCAGAAAGACATTTGACTTGAACTTGAAAAAGATGAAGACTTAAGGGTCAGACATTCCAGGCTGTGGTATCAACTGAGGCTTAGAAACCTGAAAGTGTTTGAGGAAGAACCTGAGAAGTGATGATGGAAAGGTATATTGGGGCCACAGTGTAGAGAACTGTAAATATACTACAGTTTGAACTTTATTCTGTGGCTTTTGAGGCCATAAGACTTTTTCGAGAAGGGATGATACCTGATCCTGGTGATGTTTGAGAAAGATGTCTTTGGTGTAATGAAAGTAAACATAAAGAAGAAAAGTGAGATAAGACACTTTAAAATAGCTTTAATTTGGTATAAATAATTTTAAACTGGCAACAAGAGAATAATGAACTCATATATCTGGACTCACTGTTTACATTTTGCCCAATTTTTACATCGTTTCATCGTTTTCTTTGTGTGTATATAACACATGCATATTAATTTTTTGGTACCATTTGAGAGTAAGTTGCAGACATCAGATCCCTTAATCCTTAAATACTTCAGTGTATTCCTAAGAACTAGAACATTTTCTTATATAATCACAGTACAAATTACCAGAGTCAGGAAACTGATATCTAATCTACAGTCGAAATTTAGATTTCATCGATTATCTTAGTAGTATCCTGTATAGTCACGTTTTCCCCTAGTCCAGGATCCAGTTCAGGATCACACATTGCGTTTTGTTTGACATCTCTTTAGTCTTCAATCTGGAGCAGTGCTTTCATCTTTTCTTTCAGGACTTCGACATTTTTTTCAAAGCGTACAGGCCCATTATTTGGGCAATGCCCTTCAGTTTGGCCATGTCTATTGTTAATTCATAATTAGATTTAGGTTTTGCATTTTTGTCAAGAATATCACAGAGGAGATGCACCCTTCTCATTTGCACATTTGTCTTTTCTATAAATTTCCTGTAATGGAATCATAAAATATGTGGGATTTTGTGTCTGGCTTCTTTCATTTAACATTATGTTTTGGGGCATGTGGTTCTTTTTCTTTTTTAATGTTCATCTACCTTATAGCAAGTTCATTCCTCTTTATTGCTGAATACTGTTTCATTGCATGGCTAATCCTCATTTTGTTGACATATTCATCAGTTGATGAACATTTGGATTGTTTTCCGTTTAGGGCTCTCTTATGAATAATAGGGCTGTAAACATTTGCATACATGTGATTGTGTAGATGTATTTTTAAATTTTTCCTGGATAGATACTGAGGAGTGAAATTGCTGTTTATGGTTAACTTTTATGTTAAATTTATGTTTAATTTTTTTTTTTTTTTTGAGATGGAGTCACTCTGTCACCCACGCTGGAGTGCAGTGGCACAATCTCGGCCCGCTGCAACCTCCGCCCCCCAGGTTCAAGCAATTCTCCTGCCTCAGCCTCCCAAGTACCTGAGATTACAAGCATGTGCCGCCATGCCCAGCTACTTTTTGTATTTTTAGTAGAGACAGGGTTTCACTATGTCGGCCAGTCTGGCCTTGAACTCCTGAGCTCAAGCCTGCGGTGGCTTCCCAAAGTGTTGGGATTACAGGCGTGAGCCACCATGCCCAGCCCTATGTTTAACTTTTATGACATTGCCAAACTGTTTTCCAGTGGGGCTGTGCTGCTTTACATTCTCACCAGTGATGTATGTACGTTCCAGTTTCTATCGTATCAACACTCGATATTGTCAGTCTTTGGATTTCAGCCATTCTAATGTGTATGTAATGCTACCTTATTGCAATTTTAATTAACATTTCCCTAATAGCTAACAGCATCTTTTCATGTGCTTAGTAGACATTTGTGTATCTTTGGTAAAATGTTGATTCACATCTTTTGTCCATTTTAAATTGGGTTGTTTCACCCCTTGAGTTATAAGCACGCTCCGTGTATTCTGGATACAAATATTTTATCAGATATGTGATTTGTTAATATTGTTCTTCAGTCTATGGCTTAGCTTTTCATTTTCTTAATGGGGAGATATTTTGAGGAGCAAAAGATTTTCTTTTTTTGTTTTTTCAGTTTTTTTTTTTTTTGAGGTGGAGTCTCACTCTGTTGCCCAGGCTGGAGTGCGATGGTGAATTCTAGGCTCATCACAACCTCCGCCTTGGGGGTTCAACTGATTCTCCTGCCTCAGCCTCCCAAGTAGCTGGGACTACAGGCGTGCGCCACCATGTCTGGCTAATGTTTGTATTTTTAGTAGAGATGGGGTTTCACCATGTTGGTCAGGCTGTTCTGGAACTCCTGACTTCGTGATCCTCCCACCTTGGTGTCCCAAAGTGCTGGGATTACAGGCGTGAGCCACCACACCCAGCCGAGGAGCAAAAGATTTTAATGTTGATGAATTCCATTTTATCAATTTTTTCTTTTATTATGCTTTTGCTGTCATATCTAAGAAATCTTTCCCTAACTGAAAGTCACAACAATTTTTCTCCTCTATTTTTTTTTCTAAAAGTTATACAGTTTTAACTCTTACATGTTGGTCCGTGATCCATTTTGAGTTAATTTCGCGGTATTGTGTGAGGTGTCTGTCTACTGTGTGTGTTTGTTGTTTGTTTGGCATATGGATATCCAGTGGTCCTAGTATCATTTGTTGAAAAGACTGTTCTTTCCTTGTCGAATTGCTGCAGCACCTTTGTCAAAAGTCAGTTGGGCCTGGTGCAGTAGCTCATGTCTGTAATCCCAGCGGGCAGATCATTTGAGGTCAGTAGTTTGGGACCACCCTGGCCAACAGGTGAAACCCTGTCTCTACTGAAAATACAAAAATTAGCTGGGCATGGTGGCATGCACATAATCGCAGTTACTCGGGAGGCTGAGGCAGGAGAATCGCTTGAAACCAGGAGATGGAGGTTGCAGTGAGCCAAGATTACGTCACTGCACTCTGCCCTGGGTGACAGAGTGAGACTCTGTCTTGAAAAATAAAATTAAATAAAAATTAAATTTAATTTAAAAAGTCAATTGACCATAAATAAAAGGGCTTATTTCTTGACTCATTATTATGTTTCATTGATATATGTCTTTAAGCCAGTACCACAGCCTTGATTTACCATAACTTTATAATAAAATTTGAAGTCACATTTAAAATAAATATTTAATATAAATATTCCAAATTTGTTCTTTTTCAAAGTTGATTTGGCTGCTCTGGGTCCTATACATTTCCATATAAATCTTAGGTTCAATTTCTACCCAAAAAAAGCCTGTTGGAGTTTGTATAAGGAATTAGTATTTATTAATTTTGTTAATTTTGTTTTTTTAGAGACAGGGTCTTGCTGCATTGCCTAGGCTAGAGTGCAGTGGCACAATCATAGCTCACTGAAGCCTCAAACTCTTGGGCTCAAGTGATCCTCCCACCTCGACCTCTCAAGCAGCTGAGACCACAGGTGAGGGCCAGTACACCCTGGTTAATTATTGTTTACATTTTTAGAGACAGGGTCTCACTGTTTGCCCAGCCTGGTCTCAAACTTTTGGGCTCAAGCAATCCTTCTGCCTCAGCCTCCAAAGAGCTGGGATTATAGGCATGTGCTACCACTCCTGACCAGGAATTGGTTTATAGGTGAATTTATGAAAAACAGATGTCTTGTTGAGTTTTCAAATCCATGAACATGGCATTTTTCCTCCTTTTATTTAGATCTTTAATGTCTTTCAAGGTGTTTTGTAATTTTCAGTATGCAGGTCTTGCACTTCACTTGTTAAATTTATTCCTGAGTATTTTATTCATTTTTACATTATTGTGGATGGAATTGTTTTCTTAATTTTCAAATTGTTTGTTGCCATTATATAAAAATACAATGTATTTTGCATATTGATCTTATATCCTACTGCATTGCAAGCTTGGTCATTATTTCTAGCAGGCTTTTTGTAGATTCATTAGGATTTTCTGTAGTAGTATCATGTCATTTCCAAATAATGACAGTTTGACTTTTCGTTTTCTTTTTAAAAATATCATTCATATATATCGAGCACTTTATTTAATAATTATTTATTTTATAGAGACGGAGTTCTTGCTGTGTTAGTCAGGCTGCTCTCAAAATCCTGGCCTCAAGCAATCCTTCTGTCTTGGCCTCCCAAACTATTGGGGTTACAGGTGTGAGCTACTGTCTCTGGCCTTACTTTTTGTTTTCAATGTTTATGCCTTTAACTTCTTTTTCTTGCCTTATTGCACTGGCAAGAACTTCCAATACAATGATAAATTAAAATAGTGAAAGCAAGCATCTTTTTTCCAATCTTAGGGGGTAACACATTCAATCTTTCATTAAGCATGATGTTAACTGTAGATTTTTCACAGATGCCCTTGAGAAAGTTCCCTTGTATTCATCATGAATGAGTGTTGGGTTTTGTCAGATTCCTTTTCTATGTCTACTGAGATGATCATGTGATTTTTTTCTTTTATGGTGTTTTACATTATTGATTTTCAGTATTAAACCAACTTTACATTCCTGAGATAAGTCCCACAGAGCCACGGTATATAATCTTTTTTATGTTTCCAGATTTGGTTTGCTAATTATTTTGTTAAGGATTCTCATGTCATACTCATGAGAATAATCTGTGTTCTTGTGATTCCTTTGTCTGACTTTCTATCAGTGTGATATTGGCCTCATAGAATGAGTTGAGACCAATTCCCTCCTCTTCTATTTTTTCAGTTTGTGAAGGATTGATACTCATTTTTCTTTGGTAGTGTTTGGTAGTATTTACCTGTGAAGCCTTCTGATCCTGGGCTTTCCCTTGTGGGTAGATTTTTAATTACTGATTGAATTTCTTTACTTGTTATGGTTGTAATTAGATTTCCATTTCTTCTTGAGTCCCTTTTGGTATTTTGTATCTTTCTAGGCTCTTGTCCAATGAAGTTGACTAATTTGGTTGCATAAACTTGTTTGGAATGTTGTATTTTAATTTTTCAAAGTTTCTGTAGTATGGTCCTAACTTTGATAACTTTTCTTTTTTTCTTTTTTATTGCCTAGTCTAGCTAGAGCTCCGATTTTGTTGCTCTTTTCAAAGAACCAGTTTTTGTTTATTGTTTTCTATTGTTTTTCTGATGAAGAGTCAGCCATTAACCATATTGTTGTTCCCTTGTATATGAACGGTTCTCTGTTTTCAAGATATTGTCTTTAGTTTTCATCAGTTTGGCTATGATGTGTCAAGGTATGGATTTCTTTGTGTTTATTCTATTTGGAATTAATTAAACTTCTAAGATCTATGTATTAATGTTTTCCATTAAATTTGGAAGGTTTTGGCCATTATTTCATAAAATATAGTTTTCTGCAATTTCCTCTTGTTTCTCTCTTCCTGAGAGTCTCATTACATGTATGTTGATAATATTGATTTTTGCCTCCATAGGTCCCTGAGGCTCTGTTCATTTTGTTTTTCTTCTTTCTTTCACTTTGACTATTTCTTATTGATATATTTTACTGATTCTTTCTTCTGTCATCTCAAATATGCTATTTGTCACATCTACTGGATTTTTCATTTCTGTTCTATTTTTTACTCTAAAATTTCCATTTGGTTCTCCTTTTATTTTCCAATTGAGAGTCCCTGTTTATTGAGTCATTGTCATCATCTTTTTCTTTAATTCTTTAAATTATAGTTTGCTTTAATTATTTGAAAATATTTATAACAGCTACTTTGAAGTCTTTGTCAGCTAAATCCAACATCTGAGTCTACTCAGAATCCATTTTTACTGGCTTTATTTTTTTCTGAGTGTCAGTCACAATTTTCTTTTTCTTAGCATGTCTCCTAATTTTTTTCTTTCTTCTTCTTTTCTGCTTCCTCCTATAATCCAGTCTTATCTCTTATTTTTTGTTGTTGTTGTTGAAAACTGAATATTCTAGGTAATATTATGGCAATTCTGGAGTGTTTGTTGTTGTTGGTGGTGGTGGTTCAATACAAGGTCTCACTCTGTCAACAAGCTGGAGTGTAATGGCATGATCATAGCTTTATTGTACTGTAACCTTGAACTCCTAGGCTCAAACCATCCTTCTGCCTCAGCTTCCTGAGTAGCTAGGACTACTGGCATGTACTACCACACCCAGAGAGTTTAAACTCTTTTTGTAGAGACAGGGTCATGTTGTGTTGCCCAGGCTGGTCTTGAACTCCTAAGCTCAATCAATCCTCAGGCCTCAGCCTCCTAAGTAGATTAATGGTATTTTTTACTCCCATCTGTTGCCTATTCAATTATCAGTAAGCTTGTTCATCTTTCTTTCCTTCTTCGTTCTTCTAACATAGTTTAGTTACATTACTTTCTACTTTGTCAGAATTTATAATATTTATTTCTTATTCTTCCACTCTTATTTCTACCTTTACTTTGATATTTAAATATATTAAAGGCTCACCGTAAATCCTTTTGCTGAAATTTTCCCAGTCAACTCTTGGTTGGATGAAGGTCTTTCACTAATAAATTCAAGAGGACTATGGGTACAGTATTCCTTGAGTTCTTGCATTTTTTTTTTTTTTTGAGATGGAGTCTTGCTCTGTTGCCAGGCTGGAGTGCAGTGGCACAATCTCGGCTCACTGCAACCTCTGCCTCCTGGGTTCAAGCGATTCTTCTGCCTCAGCCTCCTGAGTAGCTGGAACCACAGGCATGTGCCACCATGCCCAGATATTTTTTGTATTTTTAGTAGCAACGGGGTTTCATCAAGTTGGCGAGGATGGTCTCGATCTCTTGACCTTATGATCCACCCACCTCGGCCTCCCAAAGTGCTGGGATTACAGGTGTGAGCCACCGCGCCCGGCCCTTGCATGTTTTAAAATATTTATCAGTTGGGTGAGGAGGTTCATGCCTATAATCCCAACATTTTGGGAGGACAAGGTGGGAAGATTGATTTAGTCCAGGAGTTTGAGACTGGGCTGGGCAGCAAACCAAGACATTATCTCTACAAAAAAAAATAACGAAATCAGTCATGTGTGGTCCCAGCTGCTTGGGAGGCTAAGGTGAGAGGATTGCTTGAGCTTGGGAAGTCAATGCTGCAGTAAGTCTTGATTGTACCACTGCACTTCAGCCTGAGCAACAGAGCAAGACCCTGTCTCACAAAAAACAATTTAAATATTTGTTTAATGTTTAGCTATAGCTTTGATACTTGAAGGACACAGCTTGGCTGAATATAAAATCCTTGGTTTTCACTTTTTTTCCCTTGAGTTTCTTTAAGATGTTGCTACACTCTTACTTTGTAGTGTGTATTGCTCTTAATAAGTCTGATGTCACTCTGATTCTCTTACAGTTATTTAATCTTTTGTCTGGAGGTTTGGAGAGTATTTTCTTTATCTTTGATTGTTTTATTCAAATAGTCTCAGAGTTAGTTGTTCTGGGTCAGTTTTCCCAACTACCTAGTGGGCCTTTTCAATATATGTAATTAGATTTTATTTTATTTCCAGAAAATTTTCTTGGATTATTATTTCAACTATTGATTCTGTTTCATTGTTTTTTCTTCTTCAGGGACTCCAGTTATACATATGTTGGGTCTTATTTGCCTATCTCCATTTCAACTTTCTGTCTAATCTTTTACCTTTTTTTCTTCATTTTAATTCTCATAATTACTGTTCTGCCTTTCTTTAATGCCCCAATCAAATTTTCACTGGAATCTATTCTCCTATCAGCATCTCATAATTTAGTTATTTCTTAGATGATTTTGTCTTTTTCTGATGATTTTTTTCTGGGTTCAATCAACTATCATTTTTTATCTTTTATCCTAGTCTACTCACCAGTAGCCAAAAGAAAAAAGTAAAAATAAATTTTTATATATGCGTGTGTGTTCGTGTGTGTATATATGTATATATATGTATATCTTCTTAAATAATTTTTGTCTACTTGTGATTTTACTATTTGAATTTCTGATTCAGAGTGGCTTTTCATATCTCCAAATTGTGAGAGGATATTTATTTATTTATTTATTTATTCCTGTTTAACTGTTCATACTTTATTCTTCTATCAGTAGGTTAAGAAAGTAAACTTTTCCCAAGCACTGATTTATAGGTCATATTTATAAGCGGCACACAAAAGTAAGTTTCATAAACAATAACATTCAATAATCTACTTAAATGTAATTGTAATTCTTACTTTAAGCTCAGGGCAATAATTTAATACAATAGACTAAATACACACAAAACCTGTATATCCAGAGCTACAAACATGGTTTCCGTAGCCACATATGGTTTAGCCACAAAGGCCACATTTCCACAATGAACAAGTTCTTACAAATATGTAAATAAAACACTAACCCAAATGCTTATCCCGCCATCAGCTTTTTAAGCAATGCCATTCCTGCTACTGAAAGCGTTTATTTTTAGAAGCTTGAATCTGATCTGGGAAAACGAGTTCTCCTAAAACTTACCAGGATGTTATAAGTTCGAAAAGATTTTAACTCAAAAAGCCTTCCAACACAGCATTATTTACGTGAAACTTAGTTTCTTAAATAAAAATAATAACTTGTTATCAGAAGAAAATTAAAACAAATTATCTTTTAAGAGAGATAAACATTCTTACAAAAAAACTGTATTTTCTCTATCATCTCTTTAAAAGCTCATTATCTGTATTTATTTGTTTGAGACAGAGACATTCATGCTCTGTTGCCCAGGCCGAAGTGCAGTGACGCTGTCTCAGCTCGCTGCAATCTCCACCTCCTGGGTTCAAGCAGTTCTGCCTCAGCCTCCCAAGTGGCTGGGATTACAGGTGCATGCCACCATGTCTGGCTAATTTTTGAATTTTTAGTACAGGTGAAGTTTTGCTATATTGGCCAGGCTGGTCTACATCTCCTGGGTTCAAGTGATCCACCCGCCTCGGCCCCCCAAAGTACCGGGATTACAGGCGTGAGCCACCGTGGCCAGCCCAGTTCATGATCTTTAATAATAATTATATTTAATGATGTTTAATAATAAACTAGATAGTAAACTAATTGTTGTCTAAAAACTTCCAAATACATAAAGTACATGTCTGAGCTGTCAAGTCAAAAATGCCATTTAGATTTCGCATATTAAACAGCTACAGTATAGCTTACAAGGGCATAAACATACCTAACACATAAATACTGCTTTTTCCTTTAGATAGTCAAAAGTCAGAAGGAACTGCATGGTTTGCAAGGTACCGTGACTTATGAGTGGTTATTAAAACCCAGGAAGTAATTCAAGTATGGTAATACAAAGGCAGGTAATTAAACACACCAATATCACTCTAAAATCAAAGGCATAAAAATACAGGTTGAGACTGGGCTCAGTGGCTCATGCCTGTAATCCCAGCACTTTGGGAAGCTGAGGCGGGTGGATCACCTGAGGTCAGGAGTTCAAGACCAGCCTGGCCAACATGGTGAAATCCGTCTCCAAAAAATAAAAATAAATAAATAAAGGCTGAAAACTTTGTGTTTCTCCATCTTTCATTTCCATGGCTAGATATCAGAGCCTTACTTTAGAAGATATACAGTTATATATGATATCCCCAGATGGTAATTTTCAGAAACTACAAAAAGTGTCAAGATCCATAGTTTGCTTCATCAAATGCTTTTCTAGCTCGTTTCAATTCTTCATTCATAGTAAGCAAGTCTTTAACCTTGGCAAACTTCCTTGGGTCCTTTCGAATCAGGAAGACGATATCTTCAACTTGTACTCGACCTTGTCTTCCAATGGACATTGCCTTGTGAGTCATTTCAGTGATAAACTCTATGACAAGATCTTCAAGAATATCCACTGACTCAGTATAAGGATTCTGGTCATCCCCAAAGCCATACATCATACATCGCAATTCTTTAGAAAAAAGTCTCTTTCTTTTACCCTGTCCACCTTCTGCACCTCCTCCAATTTCTTCATTTTCTTCCTCAAAGGTAGGGTCCTCTTCCTCATCTGCCATCCCACTAGCCCGCCAACCCACCGCCGTGAGAGGATATTTAAATCGGTTTGGAGAGTTCGTTGTTAGTTTTTTTTTTGTTGTTGGTTTTTTTTTGCTTCCTGGTTAAATGACTTTCATTAACTGAAATTTTTGGATTCTCATTGATTTTTTCTTCCAGTAATATTTAGTATGGGGACTGCTTTTCACTGTTTCATTTCTCAGGTAGGTTTTGGCTGTTAGTAACTGACTATCATTCTAGGCCAAGAGAGTCTTTTCTGTCACTGTACCAAAGTGCAGTTTCTTTCATTAATGACACTTTTCCACCATCTTCGTGGTGTCAGGAGGATTCACATGTCCTTCAATTCAGAATTCTCTTTTGTTTTGCAAGATGCCAAGTTTATCCCTCTTCCTTTTTTCCTTTACTGTCCAGTCTCTAGCAGGTGCCGTACTGACTACTGCCACCTCGATACCCATATACTTTTAAACCCCTTCCTTGAAGTGAATGCTGTGATCTACCAGGACACTCTTAGAGTATTTTTACACTTGTGATGTGTTTTCTCTTTGGGAAGGAGATGATCTTAAGTCTTTCTTAGGCCCTTGTTTTCCTCTTCTGTCTTTCTTACAGTTTTTCTAGATCTCAGCCCACTCATATCTTTGCCTTCTGCCAAGGTTTATAGTGGGAGCTCAAGAGATATCCCTTCCAGAATTTGGGCTTGGCTTTTCTACCTAAGTTTTTAGAGCCCTCTGTCTTCTTGTTATATTGAAGTCTTTGGATTTATGCGGTTTTATTTGTCCTGGTTGATTTTATTGCTTTATGGAAGAGGTATGAAGAGATTAGGTTTAGGCAGCTGTCAGTGTCCTTGGCCACCTCAAAGTCCCCCCACCACACGTACCTTGACAACCCATTTAGGCATAACGTGGAGCATGTTTGTGAACTTTGGGTGTTGACAGAGGATAAGAAAGAAGAGAAGGCATTTGGTTTAGAATGTTCCCATTTTTAGATGATTCTGTCCATTCATGTAGAGATGTTCATCAAGCGGTTGGATAGTTGAATCTCAGATAAGAGATTAGGAATTACTACCTCCAGGAATTCTGTTACAGTCCTAGCAAGCCAGAATTAGAGCTGTAAATTCCTTTGTGGAATTTCTGCCTTGGTCTAATTCCTGCTTGCATGCTCAGACCCATTTTCCATGAATGTATAGTAGGGCTTTTGAAAACAGAAATATTGAGAGGTTACCAGCTGAAGCACTATTTTCTGGAGCTTTATTTTATTGCATTTAGCAGTTTGGTTGATGTGATTGCCAGATCTAAATATTAGTCTGAGGAATCAGTCATTACTGAATCTGTTGAGAAAAAAAGAAAAAACATAAATCAATAGAAAATCAACTACCTACAGGGAAATAAGAAAATAGGCCGGGCACAGTGGCTCACACCTGTAATCTCCGCACTTTGGGAGGCCGAGGCAGGTGGATCACAAGGTCAGGAGAGCGAGACCATCCTGGCCAACATGGTGAAAACCTGTCTCTACTAAAAATACAAAAATTAGCTGGGCATGGCTGCACATAACTATAATCCCAGCTCAGGAGGCTGAGGCAGGAGAATCGCTTGAACCAGGGAGTTGGAGGTTGCAGTGAGCCAAGATCCTGCCACTGCACTCCAGCCTAGTAACAGAATGAGACACTGTCTCAGAAAAAAGAAAAGAAAAGAATGCATAAATTAAAACTTCATAATTAAGCTTTTTGTCATATTTATAGTTTCCCCCAGTGACTATAGCACTTATCAAGTAGGTTAAATTAACAAATATATAAAGTTTTATACCAATAACTTTATCTTGTTTTATTTTAGAGACAGGGTCTCCCTCTGTCGCCCAGGAAGTAGTGCAGCGGTACAGTCATAGCTCGCGGTAACCCCAAACTCCTGGGCTCAAGTGATCCTCCCACCTTGGCCTCCAAAAGTGTTGGGATTACAGGCATGAGCCAATGCTCCCAGCCAGATGCCAATAAATTTCTAAAGCAAATTCCCAGTTTTTCCTACCCTCTTTCCAGCCATAGATTACTATGCAAATGTATGCATACTCCCATCTAAATATCTTTAAAATAATAATGCATAGGTAAAAATACAGTATAACTAATAGGGTTTTCAGAACAAAATCTGTGATGGATTTTCCATGTGTTACTTGAGTGTGTATTCTTGAATTTTCTTTCTTTAATAAGAGAGGAAATCTAATTTATACCAAAAAAAGCAGCACTGTAAAAAACAGTATGTCAATAGTCATTTTATCCAGGTAAACATTTTTCTCCATTGTATACTTTTATGGTGGCAAGTGGAAGTAGTCAATTTCTTTCACCATTGAGATCATCTGTAGATGGAAAAGACAATATTAGAGAAGTTTTAAAAAATGTGTACTCATTCAAAACAAGAGAAATTTTACAAGTAGTCAACTCTTTAACCTGGCCTTTTGTTATTACCAAGACCTGGATAAAGTGGTTCTTTGAATTATGCATTTTGTTTGTTTGTTTGTTTTTGTTTTTGTTTTTGGGGTGGAGTCTTGCTCTGTCACCCAGGTTGGAGTGCAATGGGGCAATCTCGACTCACCACAACCTCCACATCACAGGTTCAAGCAATTCTCCTGACTCAGCCTCCCAAGTAACTGGGATTACAGGCCTGTGCCACCACTCCCAGATAATCTTTTGGTATTTTTAGTAGAGACAGGGTTTCACCATACTGGCCAGGCTGGTCTCGAACTTCTGACTTCAGGTCACCTGCCTCAGCCTTCCAAAGTGCTGGGATTACAAGCATGAGCCACCTCGCCTGGCTGAATTATGCATTCTTTTGAACTTAACTGAGAGACTGTGTAGTGTAGTGATTAAAATTGTGTTCTTTGAAATCTCACTGCCTGGGTTCTAATTCTGTAGTACCTTCACTGCGTCTTAATTTTCTAATCTGTATAATTGAATAAAAATAACACCTACTTCATAGAATATTTGTGCACATTATATGTAATTTGCATAGAACAGTGTTAAGTGCCATTATTATTATAATCATTTTTTTTTTTTTTTTGAGACGGAGTTTCGCTCTTGTTACCCAGGCTGGAGTGCAATGGCGCGATCTCGGCTCACCGCAACCTCCGCCTCCTGGGTTCAGGCAATTCTCCTGCCTCAGCCTCCTGAGTAACTGGGACTACAGACACGCACCACCATGCCCAGCTAATTTTTTGTAGTTTTAGTAGAGACGGGGTTTCACCGTGTTGACCAGGATGGTCTCGATCTCTTGACCTTGTGATCCACCCGCCTCGGCCTCCCAAAGTGCTGGGATTACAGGCTTGAGCCACCGCGCCCAGCATATTATAATCATTATTAGGTTACATTAACATGATTCTGCTGGATAAAGTGAGGTGGAGTTTTTGAGACAAATTAGGATTTTTTTACTTTTAATTCTTAGACTGATTTATTTAAGTATGTTGGCCTTATTCATCATTTACCATTTAATTTGGTCACCAAAAAATTCAAGAATGGATGACACAAAACAGAAAAGCCCAGTAATTCCGTAGAAATCACTATAGATGTGAAAACAGTCATGAAGAATGTTGTGCGTGCTTATCATTATTTTCTTTTGGGGCTAAGAACTTAAGAATCTGTTCTTCCATGCAAATAAAAACTAAGAGCAAAACATATTCAAAAGGGATTCTGTTATTTATTTATTATTTATTTATTTATTTTGAGATGGAATTTTGCTCTTGTTGCCCAGGCTGGAGTGCAATGGCACGATCTCGGCTCACCGTAACCTCCACCTCCCAGGTTCAAGGGATTCTCCTGCCTCAGCCTCCCAAGTAGCTGGGATTACAGGTGCCCGCCACACCCAGCTAATTATGTATTTTTATTAGGGATGGGGTTTCTCATGTTGGTCAGGCAGGTCTTGAACTCCCAACCTCAGGTGACCTGCCCACCTCAGCCTCCCAAAGTGCTGGGTACGCCACCACACCCAGCCTGTTATTGTTTTTAAAGACTGCTTTGTTCAACAGCCCACATTTTCTTTTTCTTCTCTCCACCAGGTGGAAGTATAGCACTTTTTGTACCATGTCTTCTTACACAACTCCTCCTAGTCACTGTGCATGCACTTGGGTTAGAAGAGAAAAGATAAACAGCATATTCCAGAGTATGAAATGTTCCTTCAGCTGGATTTTACAGCATCATATTTCAGTAATTTACTTGAGGATAATGAAAACAATAGATAGGATAAGTTTCCTTTCCACAAATTCTTTTAATTCAACAGGGGTAAACATAGACCCATTGTCATAAATAGCATATGAAATCCTTTGATAGCTGGAAGAACTGCAGAGGACTAAACTAAATGGACAAAATAATATCCAAATATTTTTAAGTGGATTTCCAATTAATTGATGAAAATAAACCTTTGGCATCTAGGCAAATTGGTTGTATGTAGACTGTGAGAACATTGTCTTTTATAGCTTGATTAAGGTAAGTCTATCTTATTTTCCAGGTGCAGCATTGTACTGCAAGTCAATCAATACAATAATAATTTAAATCACTTCAGCTATAATGGAAAAGTATGAAAAATTAGCTAAGATTGGAGAAGGGTCTTATGGAGTTGTATTCAAATGCAGAAACAAAGCCTCTGGACAAGTAGTAGCTATTAAAAAATTTGTGAAATCTGAAGATGATCCTGTCGTTAAGAAAATAGCACTAAGAGAAATACATATGTTGAAGGTAGGTTAACTTTATATATATATGTATATATAAAGTATCATGGTATTGAGTGAACTATGCATGCTAAAATTACAGAGAATTTTAAAGTTATTTCCTCCATTGGACTTAAATTCCTTTGCATCAGCACCTTTGGGTAATAAGTTGATTATCACTTTGGACTTTGACCATTCTGATTTTGTCTGATATATATGAATACAGCTATAGATCATGATATTGTAAAGAACTTTTATTCTGGTTAATAAATATCCTAAGTTCATTCACCCCAGTGTTTAACTCACTCCCAACCCTGGCCCTCCTCTGGATATCCCTCCAAATACTTCCCCTACCAATCAGCAACTAAAAAAAGCACCTCCTGGCACAGAGTCAGCCAGTCCCACAGGACCGTCCCAATGCAGTTGATGTTAAAGCATCAACATTGGTTCCTGCCTGCACTGCACCCCAGCTTCTTAGACATATTGAATATCACCCCCAGTGACTTATACATTTTTTACATAAAGGTTTTTGTTATAATTGTTTTCACTCTGATAAGATTTGACACTTAAGATTCTTAAGTTCTCGATGTAAATTTTTTCTTACTCTAAAAGCTATAAGCAACCTTAGAGATGCTTCTTATCCAACACCCTTATTTTCTGCAGAGGAAACGGAGGTCTAGGGTAGCGCTTCTCAAATGTGAATATGCGGTAGAATCCCCGGGACCTTGTTGAAATGCAGATTCTGAGTTGGGAGGTCTCGGGTGGGCCTGAGAGTGCGGAAGCTGCTGGTGTGTGGGCTGCACATTATGTAACAAGACCCTGTGATTTCAAGGACACAGGTGACCTTCGTTTTTGACACATCATCTGGTTTTAGAAAATCCCCAGAAATTCAGTTTGTAAGGTGGGTAATAATTGTCACTAATAATTATCATATGATCTCTCATTTTCAAACCTTATTTCCAGCAGGTTTCCTCAACTAATACACACTAGGGTTCTGTTTAAAATGTAATGATACGTAGAGTCTTCAGGAACACATCCATCATGATAAAAAAAAAGAGTTCACTATTACCTCTTAGCCAGCAGAGGGCGCCGGTCAGCTAGCCACCTCTGGCACCCTCACTGAGCTAAGCTGCAGGGTGGGTCTGAACCAGGCTGTGTGGTTTTCTTTTTTTTTTTTTTTTTTTGATACGGAGTCTCTATCACCCAGGCTGGACTGCAGTGGCGCGATCTCGGCTCACTGCAACCTCTGCCGCCTGGGTTCAAGCAATTTTCCTTCCTCAGCCTCCCGAGTAGCTGGGATTACAGGCCCCAGCTACTGCGCCCGGCTAATTTTTGTATTTTTAAGAGATGGGGTTTCATCATCTTGGCCAGGCTGGTCTTGAACTCCTGACCTCGTGATCCACCTGTCTCAGCCTCCCAAAGTGATGAGATTACAGGCGTGAGCAACCGTGCCTGGCCAGGCAGTATGGTTTTCTAATAAAAATAATGCTTTTACCCCTCAGCCTCTCCCTCCCCAGTCTTCAACTAAAATTAATGCTCAGGTAGTACCTTCTGCATTACAAGTGTCCCAACTTGCGAATGAGCTTTAAGGTAAAAAGTAGCCCGATTATGACTCAGCTTGGTCTCTGATGAAGGCCCTCAGAATGTCAGAGTGTCCATCTTTCTGCTTTGGGCATACTGTGTCCATGTATGCCTTGAACAGGTCCTTCTGTGATCAATTTACCTTACTTTCCTCACATAGTCCTGTTATTTAAATTGTGTTTGCTTCTCTCTCCTTACTACCTTTCTTTTTTTCTTTTTTTTTTTTGAGACGGAGTTTCGCTTTTGTTACCCAGGCTGGAGTGCAATGATGCAATCTCGGCTCACCGCAACCTCCCCCTCCTGGGTTCAAGCAATTCTCCTGCCTCAACCTCCTGAGTAGCTGGTACTATAGGTGCACGCCACCATGTCCAGCTAATTTTTGTATTTTTAGTAGAGACAGGGTTTCACCATGTTGACCAGGATGGTCTCGATCTCCTGACCTCGTGATCCGCCCGCCTCGGCCTCCCAAAGTGCTGGGATTATAGGCATGAGCCACTGCGCCCGGCCTACTACCTGTTTTTCTTTAGGCAAGTTGCTGTTTTCCTGGGCTAGGTTAACTTCATTTTCAAAGGAAATATAAATTGCTACCTACCCAAAGACAGGAGATTGGACCAAGTTTAACCTTGATATTGCATCAAGCTGTAGCATCTGTAAATATTTTGTGTGTGTGTGTGTGTGAGATGGAGTCTAGCTCTGTCACCCAGGCTGGAGTGCAGTGGCACAATCTCGGCTCACTGCAACCTCCGCCTCCCAGATTCAAGCAATTCTCCTGGTTCAGCCTCCCGAGTAGCTGGGATTCCATGCACCTGCCACCATGCCCGGCTAATTTTTGTATTTTTAGTAGAGACAGGTTTTCACTGTATTGGCCAGGCTGATCTTGAACTCCTGACTCCGTGATCCACTGCCTCAGCCTCCCAAAGTGCTTAGATTACAAGCCTGAGCCACTATAACCAGCCAGCATCTGTAAATCTTTTACTGCCCTAATAGAGACCCTGCTTTTCTTCCGCACTGTGGTTTTGCAGCAGCACAAAGCCTCTGGTTTCCCGGATGACCTAGTCTCCTCCACTCTGCCTGTCTGCTCTTTAGGCAGTGGAGCACATAGAAAGCTAATTGGTTTGGTACCTTGGGCTTTTCTTTTTTTTCCCCTAGGCAAATGGGGTCTCAGTGTGTTGCTTGGCTGATCTCGAACTCCTAGGTTCACGCAACCCTCCTGCCTCAGCCTGGGCATATTTTTAATGTGCAATGGATTGTCTTTTCCCAAGCTGTTGAGCAGCAGGCACACAGTTGTAGGTGACATTTGTTTTGGTCAAGCCATGCTTATGTGAATAGGTACTGAGATAGAAGCATGCATTGTTAGTCTCTGAACCTAACACTTTCTACTGGGCCTGCTATTTGTTGAGCTTCTACTATATGCAAAATGCTGACGGGAGCCCTCATCTTTCTGGGTAAATGGTAGACAATTTGGAAAGTTGATTTGTCTACTATGCTGGGAAAACAACCGGGAAGGGAAGATGGGCTAGGAATAGAGCAATCATGTATCCTGATTTGCCCAGGACAGTTCTACTTTATAGTTTTGGTCCCAGTGTCCTGCCTGGTTCGCATCCCCTTTCAAAAGTGTCCTGGTGTGGCCGGACGTGGTGGCTCATGCCTGTAATCCCAGCACTTTGGGAAGCCAAGGCAGGTGGATCACTTGAGGTCAGGAATTTCAGACCAGGCTGAAGACTCCAGCATGGTGAGACTCCATCCCTACTAAAAATACAAAAATTATTTTTGTATTTTTTGTGCTACCAGGCATGGCAGCACACACTGTAGTCCCAGCCACTGGGGAGGCTGAGACACAAGAATCACTTGGATCCAGGAGGCGGAGGTTGCAGTGAGCCGAGATGATACCATTGCACTTCAGCCTAGGTGACAGAGCAAGAAAAAAAAAAGTGTCCTGGTGTGTATGCTAAATTATATGGTCACCCTAGTTATAGGCAGAGTGACCATATGTGCTGGTTTGCCTAGGATAGTCCTGGCTTCTACCTATTACCCTAGTTTGGAGGATAAAATTATATAATTGCTGTAGTGATGGACTATCCTACCTAATCAGCATTTTTCCTTGGGTTTTCCTCTTGGTTTCCAAGAGGCTGTGTTATGAAATGCTTCAGTTTGGGAATAGAATTTAACACACAAAAATATCTATGCACAAGAGAGAACAACAGAATCAAAGAATAATGCTGAAAATGTAATAAATTTAAAACACAGACTAAATGTGGGGACTTCTAGAATAGACAGTTTAATCAGACTTGAAAGTTGGGATCTGGTATTACTGGGAGCCAACGCTAGAATCCAGACTGAGTTTAAATCCACATGATATTTATATAAAATCCCCAGCAATATGTAAGCTGAGTGGGTATTGATGATTTTATCGTCTTTACTCAGTAATTCCATTTCCTCAATTTTCTACTCAGGTTATTTTGTGACTTGAATATATAGAATTTCCATAAAATATATAAAGTGTTTTTTGTTTTAGTACAGTATTTTAAGTTACATACTTTACTTGCTATCACCAGAGAGATTCAGGTCCTCTTGTTACCGCTTATTATAGGTACATTAGATGAATCTTAAATTTCTCCCTCCTCAGGGGTCTGAGGAGAAGCTCTTACTAGTAACAGATCACTAAACTTTGCATTTCAATTCTTTCACAGCAATTAAAACATCCAAATCTTGTGAACCTCATCGAGGTGTTCAGGAGAAAAAGGAAAATGCATTTAGTTTTTGAATACTGTGATCATACACTTTTAAACGAGCTGGAAAGAAACCCAAATGGGTAAGTAATCTGGAAACTGAAATTCTGTACAGCCAGTTCTCAGTTTCATTGTCTATGGAGTTAACCATGGCACATTTCAAATCCCAGCCACAATTCCCCTCTCTACCTCAACACATCTGGCTACCCCATCCAGTCTCAGGATGTCCTCAGAAGTCAAACAATGATTTACCTATAGGAGTTATAATTAGGAAAACAATCCTACTGCAGATATAAAATCAAAATGAATTTGAGGCTAAGTTATATGTTAGATTATCTGAATTCAAAAAATGAACCAGGGTTTGGTACTAGGAAACCTATTCACATAATTCACTAATAAGTTAAAGGATAAAAAATACCTATGATTAATCAACTTGAAAATTTGAAATTTTGATAAATTCCTCATGCTTTCCTGATGATTAAAAAAAAAAATCCCTAGCAGCTAGGATTAGAGGCATAGTTTCTTAATACACACACACACACACACACACGCCCCTCTTCAAAGCAACTGCGAGTTTTATAGACAATGGTAAAACTAAACTTCCATTAAAATGAGGAAGCAAGACAAGGTTTTTGGCTGTCACCACTATCATGTAACATTGTTCTGAGAACTCTAGCCAATGTAATGTAATAAAAACAAAGAAAACATCACTTTTGGAAATAAAATTGTCATTATTTGCTAGATATTACTGATCTTTAAAATCTAAGAAAATCACCTAAATAGTTATTAAAACCAGTAGAATTCAGTCCAATGACCCTTATAACACTGCAAATTCCACATGCAAAAACTAAACACTGCAAATTCCACATGCAAAAACTAGCAGCCTTCATATCAAACAGCACTTTAGAAAATCTAACAGAGAATAACTGGGTGCAGTGTCTCATGCCTGTTATCCTAGCACTTTGGGAGGCCAACGCAGGCGAATTCACAAGTGTGAGACCAGCCTGGCCAACATGGTGAAACCCTGTCTCTACTAAAAATATAAAAATTAGCTGGGTGTGGTGGTTGGCACCTGTAGTCCCAGCTATTCGAGAGGCTGAGGCACAAGGATTGCTTGAACCCAGGAGCCAGAGGTTGCAATGAGCTGAGATTGTACCACTACTTTCCAGCCTGGGCAGCAGAGCCAGACTCTGTCTCAAAAAAATAAAAATAAAAACACTCTAGTGGAGAAGGGTCACATTCAAGTATTGACAACAACAAAAGTGTAGGAATAAAGATAAAGGGTTGTTCTGACACTACGTGAAGACAACTGCAAAATGAGATACATAAGGATTTTATTTAAATGAACATGTTTCTAGATGGAAATATTCATGATTATAAAAATATTTCCTCCACAGTTTATCTATTTGTTAAAAAAATTCGAATCAGAATACCAGTAGGGTTTTTTTTGAAACTTGAAAAAGACTAAAAAGGGACTTTTAAGTGTTGATTATTAAATCACAGTCATTTGAGAGATTCCCTTTGACAAAAAAGTACCATAAACAAAACTAAAGCAGAAATGAGATATTGGTTAAACTATTTACCAGAATTAATAAATTTCATATCTACCTGTGAAGAATTTACAAATAACATTTTTTTAAAAGTTAACATCCAATTAATAAATATATTCATTCAAAAAAATTTTCATAAATACAGACTCTGGACCCAGCCATTGCTAAGACTACAGCATTTAACAAAGCACACACAGAAAAGGAGCCGCACCTTACATTCCAGTGAACATGGAAAGCAAATCATTAAAAAAGAAAAGGAGGCTGAGTGCGGTGGCTTATGCCTGTAATCCCAGCCCTTTGGGAGGCTAAGGCGGACAGATCACAAGCTCAGGAGTTCAAGACCAGCCTGGCCAACATGGCGAAACCCCATCTCTACAAAAACTACAAAAATTAACTTAGCCTGTCATCCCAGCTAGTCGGAAGGCTGAGGTGGGAGGATCACTTGAGCCTAGGAGGTGGAGGTTGCAGTGAGCAGAGATCATGCTCCTGCACTCCAACCTGTGTAACAGAGTGAGACCCCATCTTGCTCTCTCTTTTTTTTTTTTTCTTTTTTGAAGACAGGAGAGAGAAGGAAATGACCAATACACCTAAGAAAACATGCTTATCCTTCCCTATTAATCAAGAAAATCTAGAACTTTTTAGTGAGGTACTATTCTCATCTATTAAATTTAGCAAAGTTTTTTCAAAAATTGTTACACTCAGTCTTATCAATAGTCAGGGAATCAGACCTTCTCATTCATGGCTGGTGAGAGTGCCAATTGGAGGGCAATGTGTCAGTATATATGAAAAAATTTAACTTTTTATCCTTTGATCAAGAGATTCCATTTAGAGAAATTTATAGTAAGAAGATAATCAGATCAGGGCAAAAAGTTATACATATGAATGTTCAATACGTCATTATTTATAACAAAAATATTGCACTCATCTAATTTTCCAATAGTAAAGAATTGGTTACAGGCATTTTGGTATGTCCATACAATAGTACAGTATGCAGCCAGCCCATTAGAGAGCGTGCTTTAGAATAGCAGTTGATGTCCTGGGGAAATGTTCCTGAGATGATATATAAAAAAATGAGATAACATAATAGAATGTTACATGTAATTGAAAATTTGAGTTTTCTCAATATTCTGTGAAGGCACATATATTACTTTTAAAATAAAAATTAATATAAAAACAATTAAAATGGTATGTTAATTCATAGTTCAACTTTATTGTGAGCTAAATAGGGTGTTGTATGTTGACTTAGAAGACAGATATGTTCAGCCATCCTATAAATTAATTTATAAATTAATATACATTTTCATGAAGTTAGACATTTATGCTTACTTTATGTATTGTTCAGGGCCCCGAAGCTATTATAAAATGTGCATTGCATATACTGGTTTTGACTGAACTGAACATCTTTCTCTTCCCTACTTGTATCCTAAGCTTTCCTGTCTATAGACTTAGCTCATGTTCTTCTTATTTTAATCTAGAAGGTTCTAGTTTTTTTTCACTTTCACTGTCTCTATCATAATTTTTGTTTATTTATTTATTTTTTTGAGACAGAGTTTCACCCAGGCTGGAATGCAGTGGGGCGATCTCAGCTCACTGCATCCTCTGCCTCCTGGGCTCAAGCAATCCTCCCACCTCAGCCTCCCAAGTAGCTGAGACTATAGGCACCTACAACCACACCCAGTGAATTTTTGTATTTTTAGTACATAGGGGGTTTTATCATGTTGGCCAGGCTAGTCTCGAACTGCTGACCTGAGGTGATCCACCTGCCTTGGCCTCCCAAAGTGCTGGGATTACAGGCGTGAGCCCCCACACCTGGCCCATCATAATCTTTCAAATGTGAAATCCTAGATATTTGTAATATCTCTAAGTGTCCTTCATCTGGATGGAATTGCTTCCTTCCTTTGATCTCATGGAATTTTATTTTCAACCCTGTTATGGTACTTGGTACATACTACCATATATGTTTTCATATGCATACTCTCTCTCACTAGAGTATAAGTTTTTTGAGGACATACTTCATGTCTTGTTGATCTTAATGGCTTCCTGATGCCTTGCATTCTTTCACTCAAAAAATATTTCATGGAGCATTTTACACTGGTGCAGAGGATACGGTTATAATGGCACAATCCTGCCCTCAAGAAGCTTAAAATGTAATGAAGAGACAGATATTCAAAGTAACAACTACAAATGGTTATGTTGATTGGTTTAATGCTGATGCAAAGGATGCACAGGAGAAGCAACTCCAACATCTGTTGGCCCCAGGAAGTGAGGGAGATTCTGCAGAGAAGGCAGCATTTGGGCTTTGAAAAGGAAGAGGGTTTGCCAGATGGACACTCCTGGAGGAATGCACAGACACAAGAAAGAGCAAGGCATGTTCCAGCAACTCCTGCATTGAATATATATTTAGCAACGCCAAGGACCACTGAACCATCCCACTTGGCACTCTTAAGTTTTACAAGTGTGCTTAGCACTGCTAGTGTTCAGTGCTGCTTTGGGTCAGCCCTGAGACTTCAATCTATTATACATGGAGTAATGCAAATAGGAACAGTCTAGAATATGCCACTCTTTTTATGAAACGTCAGGTACCTCTAGATAATAATGATTAATTTAAAGCATTCATCTACTTGTACTCCCTTCCTTAAATCTACTTAAATAACATGCAAAAGAGTATTTTTAAAGCCCTAAGTCCAGTGGATAGCAAACAGAGATAAACAACCAGCTAGCATACATCCCAAGCCTTTTGGACTATTGTTTATTAAGGGAAGCACATAGGAGAAATAACTGGTGTACAGGTATAAGATCATCAATATGGTGAATGTGGGGTGAACCATGGGATGGTGAGATAATGAAGGGACCCACGGACTATTACAGCATAAAAAAGAGTTGGACTGGGCACGATGGCTCATGCCTATAATGGGATTATACACGGACACTTTGGGAGGCCAAGGTGGGCAGATCACTTGAAGTCAGGAGTTCAAGACCAGCCTGGCCAATATGGTAAAACCCTGACTCTACTAAAAATATCAACAATGAGCCGGGTTTGGTGATATACCTTCATAGCCCCCATAATCCCAGCTATTCAGGAGGCTGAGACAGGAGAATCACTTCAATCTGGGAGGCAGAGATTGCAGTGAGCCAAGATCACACCACTGCAAGCCAGCCTAGGCAACACAGCAAGACTCCATCTCAAAAAAACAGAAGAATTTATGTCACAGTGAAGATGGTGAAAGTGTACTGCTTCTTCTGCCAGATGGAAGCTTCTCTACTTACTGGATTGAGATAAAAGCATTTGTTAGACCAATAGATGCATCCAAAGTAGTGAGGCTGTGTTGGAGTTGCTCCAGTAGAGAAACTACATGTATAAGAGCAGCTACAATTGGCATCGTCTGATTAACATTAAAATAATCTATTCTTATTCTCTAAGACTCATTTTTTTTTCCTACAAAGCCTAATAGTAAGTTAAATGGGATAGTGATAGGAAGTATCATCCCTGTCAACAGGGAGGATTTCCCCAAGCTGCCATTGCACTACACATGATAGAATAATCCTGCCAGCAAGAAGTTTAAAATCTGGCTAGTTCAGTGGCTCACATCTGTAATCCCAGCACTTTGGGAGTCTGAGGTGGTGGATCACCTGAGGTCAGGAGTTCTAAACCAGCCTGGCCAACATGGTGAAACTCCATCTATACTAAAAATACAAAAATTAGCCAGGTGTGGTGGTGGGTGCTTGTAATCCCAGCTACTTGAGAGGCTGAGGCAGGAGAATTGCTTGAACCCAAGAGACAGAGGTTGCAGTGAGCCAAGATCATGCCACTGCACTCCAGCCTGGGCAACAAGAGCAAAACTTCGTCAAAAAAAAAAAATTTTTTTTTAATCTAATGAAAAGCCAGATTACATGAGAACAATTATAGATTATGATAGTGTTATAAAACTGCTACTTGGGTTTATAAAACTGCATCTGTCCATGTCTGACTGATGCCAACACATGAGGTACATTGGTAAATTAAACTTGAATTTCTTCATCAGTTAATTAAGCATAGAAATTTACCATGAGGTTGTGGGTGTGGCTTGGTGGAAGGATAACAGTGAATCAAGAGTATTAAGAAACACATTATTGCCCAGGTGTGGTGGCTCATACCTGTAATCCCGGCACTTTGGGAGGCTCACCTGAGGTCAGGAGTTCGAGACCAGCCTGACCAACATGGTGAAACCCCATCTCTATTAAAATACAAAAATTATCCGGGCATAGTGGTGGGCCCCTGTAGTCCCAGCTACTCAGGAGGCTAAGACAGGAAAATTGTTTGAACCCGGGAGGTGGAGGTTGCAGTCAGCCGAGATTGTACCACTGCATTCCAGCCTGGGTGACAGAGCAAGACTCCGTAAAGTGAAGCCAATCACCAGTGACCTTGAAAGCCACTATGGTTCACCAGTTTGGGGGAATGGGGAGCTAAATGATAGTCAGGTGGCAAATGAGTCTTGACTCAAATCCATCTCAGGGTTGTCCCAGTGGGTCCACAGATCCATCCTGGTGAATGTTTCCCAATTTCATAAGTGAGTTGCTGAAATAAATACACTAACAGAAGGAACAAAAGTGAGGTTGTTCTCTGATCCAAGGAATGAAGGCCATTATGGTAGAAGAGCCTAGGAGAAGTATCTGGCATGTTGCTTCTTACCGATATAGAAAACTGAAAGCAATGCTGCAGATTTGGAGAAAAGCATAGATTAGCATTGCCATTAAATGCTATGGGGAGACAGAGCTGGGAACTCGATGGGCATGGTGTCTATGATAAATTCTCTTCTTCAGCATTTTTTTTGTTGTTGTTGTTGTTGTTGTTTTTTGTTTTGTTTTGTTTTGAGACAGAATCTCTCTCTGTCGCCCAGGCTGGAATGCTGTGGTGCCATCTGATCTTGGCTCACTGCAACCCCCACCTCAGGTTCAAGCAATTCTCCTGCCTCAGCCTCCCAAGTAGCTGGGACTACAGGCATGTTCCACCATGCCTGGCTAATTTTTTGTATTTTTAGTGGAAACGGGGTTTCACTGTGTTAGCCAGGATGGTCTCAATCTCCTGACCTTGTGATCCACCTGCCTCAGCCTCCCTAAGTGCTGGGATTACAGGTGTGAGCCACCGCACCTGGCCTCTTCAGCGTTTCTTTTTCCTCCAGTCTCTGAATTCCTTCTTCCTCATTTTATTAATAAATTTCTGGCATCTTAACTTTCTTTGGCATAGGCAACCATTTGTTCTAGGTTCAGTCAACCAATTCAGCAACTAACTAGAATCATTCTTGGATGCCCCAGGTAGTCTATTGAAACCAGAATCTGGAGCCAGGTGTGGTGGTTCACACCTGTAATTCTAGCACTTTGAGAGGCCGAGGCAGGTGGATCACTTGAGGTCAGGAGTTCAAGAGCAGCCTGGCCAACATGGTGAAACGCTGTCTCTGTTAAAAATACAAAAAAATTAGCTGGGCATGGTGGCAGACACCTGTCATCCCAGCTACTCAGGAAGCTGAGGCAGGAGAATTGCTTGAACCTGGGAGGAGGAGGTTTCAGTGGACCGAGACCACACCACTTCACCCTAGCCTGGGAAACAGAGCAAGACTCCGTCTCAAAAAAAAAAAAAAGAAAAAAAAAAAAAACAGAATCTCAAATAAGTTGTGCCCATATTGCTAAAATCAGCCCAATATAAAGCCATATTTCTTCCTCTCTGATCCAACACCCACGAAATCCATTTCCTCATACATTCCTCGTTATAAATCAGCAAAATGTTGTAGTTCTTTTTGCTATGTAAATCCTCTCTTCCTCTGTTTCACTTTGCTGTAGGCCCCCGGGTCATCCTGGGACCTGACTTTAGTTAAGGTTTGGAGACCTTGAAGGGAGGTGGGTAGAAGAGCCTAGAAGACAGTGGGCATCCCCACACAGTGCACCTTCCTCAGGTGAGATCTGAGAGTCTGCAGCAAGGTAGAACCAGCTTCATTGTACAAGTTTGGGGGCTACTTCCCATGAGAAAAGAAATGTGGAAGGAAGTTGGGATGCTCTTAGTTACATGAATGCTTTCAAGCGTCACATTCCAATTCCTGGATTATTTCTCCTTCTCTTTTCGTTAACTGAGAAACTAATTATCCTCACATAAATTCAGTCTTTGTTGTCATTGAGCAACCTGCAGGGTGACTGTCTGTGTCAGTTTTTTTAGTAATCTCATGGTAGTCACAGTGGATCTGTAAAGTGGGTCCTACAGAAACAAGAAGTAAGGTATTCTTTAGGATAAATATCAAAATACCTGATTTCCTAACTGTGCCTTGAACCAAGATATTAAAGCTCTGAACCTGTGCTTTTTTTTCTTCAATTTCTCCAGTGAAATTAGAAGCAGCCAGACAACCTCATGTATCTGTTATTACTTATGTTCCCCGTATTGTTGTATCACACTTGGTTCACCAAAGCCTTGCCTTGAATAGGCATTTTATTCCAGAGGACCACAGGTGATTATTTAAATTCCCTTTTCGGGCCGGGTGCAGTGGCTCATACCTGTTATCCCAGCACTCTGGAAGGCCAAGGCAGGCCGATTGCTTGTGGACAGGATTCGAGACCACTCTGGGCAACATGGTGAAACCCTGTCTCTACTAAAATACAAAACATTAGCCAGACGTGGTGGTGGGCACCTGTAGTCCCAGCTATTCAGGAAACTGAGGCAGGAGAATTGCTTGAACCCAGGATGCAGAGGTTGCAGTGAGCCAAGATCACTCCATTGCACTTCAGTCTGAGTTACAGAGTAAGACTCTGCCTCCAAAAAATGCAAACACAAATAAATAAATAACTACCTGTTTCATCACTGGGTGGCCATCTGCCAGTATCCCAGCCATTAATGGCAATTAGATGCTGCCCTTCAGACCCCATTACATCAGATACCCAGTCCTAGATTCTCACGGCCTTGGGATTGTTTCCCCTATTCACTTCTCATGTCCTGAATTGGTCAGGATTCAACAACAGAATTCACTCTAGCTAGTTTAAAGAGAAAGAGACTTGTCGCAGGGTGTTAGTTTATAAAATTTGTGGGATTACCAGAGAAACAAGCTTAATGGAGCATCTATTAGGTTCCAGGTCTTGTTCTAGGTGCTGGGGCTACAACAGTGGACAAGAGAAAGTCCTTGCCCTTGTGGAATTTACATTCTGACGTAGTCCAACGATAAAGAAGAGTTATGAGTCTTTGAAGAAAAATAAAGCACAGTGTGGAGTTAGAGAATACCCAGGGAGGTGTATTAGTCAGGGTTCTTCAGAGAAAGAAAACCAATGGGATACATAGAGGTACAGATAACAGGAGATTTATAATGGGTATTGACCTGTGTGATTAAAGAGGCACAGAAGTTCTGCAATCTGCTATCTGCAAGCCAGAGAACCAGGAAAGCTGGCGGTCTCATTCAGGCCAAGTCCTAAGGCCCAAGAGCTAGGGGACAGAGAGTTTCAAAGTCCAAAGGCCTGAGAGCCAGGAGCTTCCACGTCCAAGGGCAGGAGAAGATGGATGTCCCAGCTCAAGGAAAGAGAGAGAAGCAGCCCTTCCTCTGCCTTGTTGTTGTATCCAGGCCCTCAACAAGTGTGATGATGCCTGCCTGCCCTCACCATTGTGGGTGGGTCTTCTTTACTCAGTCTACTGATTCAAATGTGAATCCCTTCCAGAAACACCCTCACAGACACACGTACCAATGATGTTTTGGGTTTTTTCTTTTTTTTTTTTTTTGAAAGAGAGAGTCTCATTCACTCATCTCACTCTCTGCAGTGGCCTGAACATGGCTCACTGCAGCCTCAAACTCCTGGACTCAAGTAATCCTCCTGCCTGAGCCTCCTGAGCAGCTGGGACACTCACCGTTATGTCTGGCTAATTTTTAAACTTTGAGTAGAGATGGGGTCTTGCCATGTTGCCCAAGCTGGTCTCAAACTCCTGGGCTCAAGCAATCCTCCTGCCTCAGCCTCCCAAAGTGCTGGGATTGCAGGCATGAGCCACCACATCTGGAAGAAATAATGTTTTATCCGCTGTCTGGACATCCCTTAACCTAGTCAAGTGAACACAGGAAATTACTCATCATGAAAAGGGAGTAGAAGGAACAATCAGCACAAAGATTGAAGGTGTAAATAAGCCTGGCATGTTCAGAGAATAGCAGAAACTAATGGGCTGGGATGGAGTGACTTTGGGATGTGATAGGAGATAAAGTTGGGAAGGGAAATAGAGGTAAAATGTTATCAACAGCCTGGTAGGCCATAGAACCAAGGCTGGATTTTATTCTAGGCTAGGAAAGATTTACTGAGAAGGACCAAGTTCATCTTGGGTAATAATAATGAAATCAAGCTTCCCCTATTCTGTTTTTATAACAAACCTACAGGCAATGACTTCTGACGTCAGCATCATGTCTTCCCCTGAGTGCCTCAAAGAGCATATCCTGGGCAGTTCAGTCTGCATTCCCCCATCATGTTACCCTTTCTTGTTAACCCATTCAGACTTGAACTGTGATGTCTCATGTTTGCTTTCAGGCCTTCATTATGACTTTTAGTATTACTTTCAGCGGCAGCAACCTCCACTACTTTTGCACCAACTGAATATTTGATTTTGTACTTGCCCAAAATATAATATTTAAACATTAAGCATCAGTTGATTTCACCAAAGGGTTATTTGGCTCCAAGATGCTTTGAAAAATGCTGCCCGTGGCTGAGCAGTGCTGCGGTGCTCTGTCTTTCTGGACTGAGCACCGCGTGGATGTGTATTCTCTTTGATGCCTGCCTTCTGTTTGCATGGTCAGTGGTGTTGGTTTGCAGTTCTCTTTGATGGCCAGCTTCTCTTTGCACGATCAGTGTTGTTGTTTTGCCCTGATGGAATCTGCCTTCTTGGAACCTAGCTGAACCAAATGGGGCACTTCCTGTGAGATGCCTTTAAATAGCTCAGGACTTCCCTATGAAATTAATTCATTCTCGAGTCCGTGTTATTAAGGCTAATAATTGGGGCTTTGCGGTTTCTGAATCCTAGCCCCTACCTTGTTTCCCAATTCCAGTACTTACTCTCCTGCACCTGTAGTCTCTTAGATCCCGAGCAGACCAGTGTTCCATTCTTGCATCAGTAGAAGCATGTGTTCCACCCTCGCTAGACTCTCCCAAGGACTGAAATCCATTTCTCTTCCTCTCACTGCTGCCACCATAATCTGAGTGTCCAAATCTCAGTTGGGTTATTGAATTAGCGTCCTAATTTCTCTCTCTGTATATATGTTGGCCCCCAGAAATCCATTCTCCGTATTTTGTCACTTCCTTGCTTGATTTCTTTCAATGGTTTTGAATTTAGCATAAAATCCAAATTTCTTATTGAGATCTAGATCTCTGAGGCCCTCCATGGACTGGTCTGTGCCAGCCTTCCCAGCTTCATCACTCATGCATCAGTCACACTGGCCTCATACTGTTTTCCCCACACTCCCAGTTCTTTCTCCCCTTGGGGCCTCTGCTATTCTTCTGCACCTCTTCCGTCTTTTTGCGGCGGTCTCAGTCCCATCAACTGTCCTTATCCAATCTCAGACCTGTATCTCCAGAACCCATGTGGGTGTTAAAACCAGACATTGAGGGGATAGATTTCTCAATAAACTTATGAGATATTATTCTATGATTACACATGAGGAAAACCGAAGGCACAAAGAGCTTAGATAACATGTTCAAGATTATAAAAGTAGGAAGCAGCGTATCTGGGATTGGAACTCAAGCAATCTGTCTCACAGTGCACAAAATGGCTATACTGTCCTTTCTGCGTCGAATTTTTTCTTTTCTTTTTTTTTTTAATTAATTAATTAATTTATTTATTTAAAGACGGGGTTTCACCATGTTGGTCAGTCTGGTCTTGTACTCCCGACCTCAGGTGATCCGCCCACCTTGGCCTCTAAAGTGCTTGGATTACAGGCGTGAGCCACCGCGCCCGGCCTCTGCCTTGTATTTTTAAAATGTAAACAATGTTGTTTCAGGTTTGGCCCTAGGTTAAGTGGGGGGAAGAATAAAGTTATATCAGAATTCAATGCTGGAAATAGACGTTTCAAGTGGAAAGGGATTTAATCAGGAGAATTAGGTACATTCATAATATTAATAATTAGGAGAACTAGAGTCAAAGGGTTGTCACTGAGCCACTGATGTCAAGGATGTGCCACAGTAATTGTGGTACAAGATGAGGAAACTGCTCTGAAGAAAATAGCTGTGTACATTGCTTGCTGTTTCTCTGCATATACTTCAGCCTCACATGGTGGTATCTTGTAGCTAGTGTCATAACTGAGTGATGCATAGGCCTTCCCATTGTTCTGTAAAGTCAGCTACATCTGCGCATGTTTTTTATTTTTATTTATTTATTTATTTATTTTTTAAAGCCAGTCAAATTTAGCAGTGGGGGGATTGTATACCAATTTTAGTGACACTAATGTTAATAAGTTCTGATAACCCACCTCCATTGGACCAGCCGCGTGTTCAGTTTTTAAAAAGTGATCTAAATATACTACTTAAATATCCAAATATGACAAAATATTAAATCTGAGTGATGGATATGTTTGGGGTATTACATAATTTAATTTTTTTAATCAACAAAATCCTTACAGTGGACATTTAGTGAAAGAAACCCTTACGTTTCAGATTTTTGAAAAACATGCAAAAACAACAGCCGCACCTCTGTCAACAGGGCTGAAAGACAAACAACACTGAGAAAAATATTTGCAGCATGTGTAACAGACTGTGATGTATCTGGAGTCTTTCTAAATCAGTAAGAAAACAGTAAACAGACCAAGTTAAAAAGCAATAAAGGCCATGAAGTGGAATTGCACAAAAGAAGAAATGTAGGATCCAATAAGGGTGTGAAAAATAATAATCACTAAAAATTAGTGAAATACAAATAAAAACCACAATGAGACACGTTTTTATTTTAACCACAGATTGGCAAACATAACATTGGCAAAACCAAATGTTGGCAAGACAATGAGGAGACAGGGACTTTCATGCACAGATGTTTGGTGGGAGTGAAAATGGGTATAACCTTCCTCAGAAAGGGTAGTTTGGCAGTATGTAAATGTGAAGGCATCATCATGGGACAGTGATGTGAGCGATGGAAAGCTACCAACAGAAAAGTTACAGAGAATGTAATTGCTATAATTTTTAGAGATGGTTATGTAAAGTAGAATACTCCCAGACAGAATAAGTTGCCCTGATTCCCAATCCCCAGTGGAAAATACACCTACCCATGATACTTCTCAATATTTTCTACACAGAGGGATGAGTCTGCCAGGAACAAGAAGCTCACACCCTCTCATTCTTATGGGATCTTTATTCTCCCTGGCCTCCTTTTGGGCTATAAACCTACCTGCTTACCAGGGACAAGTAACTATTACAAAATAACTTGAGTGTCTACCGCCAACATGAGTTGGATGAATTGAAGAGCTGTCTTCCAAGTATACTTTTTTCCCTGCAAAACCATGCCTCAGGTCTACCTGAATTTTATCCTTGCAGGATCAAAATGTAATGCATGCCTACCATTGGTCTCAGATATCCCACTTCTAGAGCTTATCTTAAGAAGATAATTGCAAAATATCATAAGATGGATGATTACAGACATTCAATGAAGAATTTCTAGAAATAAAAATTGGCTGAACTTAACTGCTCATCAATGGAGACTAAGTAAATTTTTTTTTTTTTTTTTTTTTT